>NC_089746.1:42079011-42081511 GCF_040412425.1 Macrobrachium rosenbergii
CGAGAAAAAGCTACCCCAGCCGCATATCACAGAAGGCATATCAACGTCACATCAGTTCCTTACACACGCGCGGGGGGAGGGGGGTTTAATCTTGCAAAGTAGTCGAAAGAGGAAGTAGGTTATAATATTAACTTAGCGCTGCTGTAACCTTTTCCTTGTGGACCCTTCCTATATTGAATTATTACTGTTACCAAATTACTAAATTATTGTTGCTGTAATAATTGTTATTGTTGTCTTTGCAAAGTAAAGTAGTATTTTTTATTCTTTTGTTATTGTTAGTGATTTTATCACTGTACCTTTTCTTCCTTTCCCTTTTTTCCTCTTTGTACGATTCCTTTAAGTCAATAAAGGATCTCTCTCTCTCTCTCTCTCTCTCTCTCTCTCTCTCTCTCTCTCTCTCTCTCGTTTCGTTCCCGCTTCTCTCTCGTTTCGTTCCGGTAACGAGGTTTGGTCGACCAGACCATCGGAGGTGACCCCTCCTGATGTGATTATCCGAAAATATTAGCGCTGAGAGATTTAGGAAAATTAAGCCTCTCGCCCAGACTGGCCCTTAGAAAAAAAAACGCTTCAAAGGATGTTGAATAAAAGGTTTGGGCTTTTAAGAACTTGATAAGTACATTCTTATTTATATTTTTTGTAAAGTACTTAAAAAAATACGTTACTCTATTAGAAGTCTCAAGAATGTAAAGTATATTTGTCCGAACGGAAAATGTAGTGTTAACGCCTATGTTGCAGTGTGAATAATTTACTCACAAATTGTGAAAATAAACTGCTTTCTCAGTAACGAGATTTTCACTCTTTGTGTATATGAATGAAATTCATATGTACACGTTATTGCAAAATAGCCGCACAACCTCACTACATATATATGTGAGTATATATATATATATATATATATATATATATATATATATATATATATATATATATATATATATATATATATATATATATATATATATATATATATATATATATATATATATATATATTCGTATTACTCGCATAAGGCTTCAATAAGTCGGGATGGTTTAGATTCCAGGTTCTTTAAGTTACTAAGTACAAGTTTTCGAAGACATACAGTCTTTGGTACCTGGAGAAGAAGATTGTATGTCTTCAAAAGCTTGTACTTTGCAAATGAAACAATCTGGAATCTAAACCGTCCCTTCTTGTTGGAGCCTAATACGAGTAATACGCGTAATTTCTTATGCATATTCATTGTCTGTCTATAAATATGAATGCCATTGCTAATTTTTCCTTCTACTTGAAAATGTGCAACAAGTTAAATCACCATGATTCTACTTACAGATCCTTCATTCGGACTTGCTTGTCATTCCACACTCACCTGAAAATTAACAAAGAAAACGTTTGTAAGAGCACGGATCATAAGAAAACATAAGATTTATGAAAATGTTACCACAGAGGTACAGAGTTTATGAGGACACGCGGCACAGAACCGTAATATACACGAAACACTTCGTTTTGATAACATTCATCTCATTTGTACCATGACTTTGTTGCGCCCAGCGACAAAGTTAGTTAAAAAGTGAAATTTTCTTCAGAAAACGAGAGAAGGTGAAGCTATAGGCTTGCCTCTTTCTTCAAAAAATGAGAAAAAGGAAAGCTAAAGTCTTTCTTTTTCTTCAAAACACGAGAAAAAGGAAAGCTGTAGGCCCTTCTTTTTCTTCAAAAAACGAGAAAAGGGAAAGCTAAGGTCTTTACTTTTCCTTTTTATTTCTTTCTTTCTTTCTTTCTATCTGTCTATTTTTCCCTCTCTTTCTCTTCCAGCTGCACCTAGATGATGCAAAGGGGCCGAACCAGAACGTCATTTCGCGAAACTTTTATTTCCATTTGCCTGCCGTGGAAAGGTAGAGAGAGAGAGAGAGAGAGAGAGAGAGAGAGAGAGAGAGAGAGAGAGAGAGAGTCCAGGATGGGGCCTCCCGAAAATGAGGAGGGGTCCGAGGAAGGAATTCATGCCACGTACGTTTTATTGAACAAAACACGGCGGGAATTCTGCTGGATAAAATGTCCGTGCGAGGAGAAACAATGCCTTTGCAGAAAGGCTCTCTTGTTCCCTGCTTGAAAAAGAGAGGGAGAGGGCTGAGGGAGGAGTGAGTGGGGAAGGCTGTGCTGGGAAGGAGGAGGAGGAATAAGGGCCTTAGAGGAGAGGGGAATATGAGAGGGACGAGTGGTTAGCAGAGGAGAAAGAAAGTGTTTCAGAAGAGAGTGGAAAGGCAGAGAGACAGGGAAGGACAATGAGCGCAATAGAAGGAATAAAAGGAAGAGAAGGCATTCCAGAAGAAAAAAAAAGAGAAGGAGAACGAAGAGGAAAAGAGGTAGAGGAAGAAAACGTGGAAAAGAAACTGAGGGTTATAAGACGCAAATGATGAAGGAGAAACAGGAAGGTTTAGGGGCTGCATTACGTCTGTTAAGGTAATGAAAATTCACCTTGGAAAATGTTGCGACGCCAATTTCAGTAACCATAAATCAATCAGTCAAT
>NC_089746.1:42086511-42099011 GCF_040412425.1 Macrobrachium rosenbergii
TTAGTTGAAACTCGTATTGGATACTGAAGAAGAAAAATGAATAATTTTAACAAATTTAACAGACCGTTTACATCAGTATCATAAAGTTGAAAGTCGTACTGGATACTGAAAAGAAAAATGAACAAATTTAACACACTGTTAACATCAGCAACATATCGCTGAACAATAAGGCCAACTCGATTACTGATAGGCTACGGTAAATGAATTCCCGTCTCGATTGATTACAGCAGAATTACATAATCACCTCAATTATCTCGTAGTGGGCTGTAATCGTCCAAAAGTGCGCATATGCAGCGAGATCATTAATAATCGGAAAAATGGCCAATTAGCCAACTCCTACATCGCTTCATCCTTCCGATGAAAAATAAATAGGAATCAGTTGCAGATATTAACGTGAATCCTGACTCTCTCTCTCTCTCTCTCTCTCTCTCTCTCTCTCTCTCTCTCTCTCTCTCTCTCTCTCTCTCTCTCTCTCTCTCTCTCTCTCTTTTACACACACTCTCTCTTTCTCTCACACACACACACACACACTCTCTCTCTCTCTCTCTCTCTCTCTCTCTCTCTCTCTCTCTCTCTCTCTCTCTCTCTCTGAGGCAAAATGCTTACCAAGGCAACAGTGACCATAGCTAAAACAATACCTTTTATGTAGCTAAAGTAATGTAGAGCACTTAACTTTCAGCTCGAAATCCGGAAGCAATTAGATCT
The DNA here is from genome assembly GCF_040412425.1 of Macrobrachium rosenbergii. Classification (NCBI taxonomy): domain Eukaryota; kingdom Metazoa; phylum Arthropoda; class Malacostraca; order Decapoda; family Palaemonidae; genus Macrobrachium; species Macrobrachium rosenbergii. The sequence continues at coordinate 42,087,217 of NC_089746.1, forward strand.
GTTGAGTAGAGTGCGACCACTTGTGATCGAGTGGGCTTTTGTACACACGCACGCACAGCCAGAGAGAGAGAGAGAGAGAGAGAGAGAGAGAGAGAGAGAGAGAGAGACAGACAGAGCCTTTCCATTGTTTGTTTTAATCTCCTGCAATTACCGACTGAAAAATAGAGAGTCAAAGCCGCGTTAATAGCACTCAAAATATCTTTCACTGTAATGGTGCCAAAATTAACTCGCTCAAATCATTTACTGTTCATTTTCATGGCTTATGAAGGTATAATACATAGCAGTTTTTCTAAGCTTATGAAAGAATAATACATAGAAGCCTTTGGTGGCGTATGAAGGAATAATATACAGAATAGATACCAGTCATTACCAAAAGAGCATACTTTTACCTTCCTCTCCATGTCCTTTGCCATTCAGATTATCAATCCTGTGATAATTAAAGCCAGAAATTAATCCGTTGAAATAAAACCAAACGTTTTATAACTCCTGGGTTTTGATTCTGGAATAGAGTTCCAAAGTACTTCTCAATGATTATTAGCATTATATACAGAAGATGAACCCTATTCATATGGAGCAAGCCAACCACTGGGGCCATTGACTTGAAATTGAAGCTTCCAAAGAATATGGTGTTCATTTGAAAGAAATAACCGAAGGTAATAGGAAATAAAGAAAGAAGAGATCAGTTTTCGGATGAGAAAAAATAAATTAAGAAATAGATAAAAAATGTACGTGAATTATTAAAACACAATGAAGTTCCAATTGCACGACTTCCTCAGGGAGGCTGTTCCATAGTCCAACGGTATGAGGAATGACGGACCTCTGGAACTCAGGTGTTCGACAGTGACGCACATAAACAGCAGAATGAACGTGAAAAAACGCAATTTGAATCCATAACTGTTTTGTCCGTCATTGATATCTCCATGAATATATAAGGTCTATGGGAGATAGAACTCTGTAGCGAATGTATTCACGATTTATCAGTTGTCGCGTTCCTACACATGACTTTTGAGTAAATATTTGGTCATTATTACTTGCGAATACAATTATTTATCAACAACAGTATTCTTTGCTAGTTGCAAGTTCATATTATTCATTAATAATCGTACTCTGAACCCCTTGAATCATATATAAAGACAGAATCTGAGCCATAAGCTTTAACATTCAAATTTCGCTGTGCATACATACGTACATACATACATACACACATATTTTAAGGCATGCACATCTAATGGTTTTAATGGTTATTTTAGAATAACATTTTGCGTGGTTATTACTAATCACTGTTGTGAGTTATTTACTAAGTTGTTAGTTTATTTTTTCTTTTCTAATAACTGATGTCTTCTTCCCGTATTTCCCATTACCTTCTGTTACTTCTTTCAAATGAACACCATCTTCTTTGGAAGCTTGACTTTAAAGTCAGTAGCCCCTGTGGTGGGCTTGTTCCATATGAATAGGGTTCATCTTCTGAATAGTAATGCCAGAAAAGTTATTCACTGGGTTTTCTAAGGAAAATAAAAACCAAATACATTTTTCATTTATATTATTGTTGCACTGTCGTTGGTTTGCATTAAGCCCCTGCAACTTCACTAAATTATAGCAACCCTCTCTCTAAGGGTTGGGAGGAGGGGGGGGGAATCTCTTCACAGTGCTGGTAAGTTTCAATATAATTCGCATTACCCCGTCGTGCCCCACCCCTGAAAATACTGGAACTCTGGACTTCACAAGAGTCAATGGACTTTCCAGAGTCCGCTCCCGAGTACGAAATGGCCTTCACGAGAGAAGGAGGGGTTGGGGGGGCGGTGTCCAAGGAAGGCTGTAACTCGTACTCCAAAAGATACGAACAATAGAAAAAGTACATAACTGGCTCCTGCAACAACAGCAACCGTTCGAAAGGGTTCAGCAACTCTGGTCTGAGTTTTGTTAATACTCGGAGAAAATGCTTAGAATGTTAAATTTATCCTTCTTTTTATTTTTAAAAGTCATCCCGTAAACTCTTAAACGTGTTTTGGCTATAGCCTTTGCTTTCATATTATTTAACGTTCCGATTGAAGTGTATTTCTCAACAATTCTTTTTGAGGCAAACTGTTCTTTCTCTTTCGTCTCGTTCTCCCTTTTATCCCGCGCAGTCTCTCTCTCTCTCTCTCTCTCTCTCTCTCTCTCTCTCTCTCTCTCTCTCTCTCTCTCTCTCTCTCTTAAAAACAAGTTTTTTACCACCAATGAAAGCTCTCTCTCTCTCTCTCTCTCTCTCTCTCTCAAGAACAAGTTTGTTGCCACCACTGAAAGCATTCTCTCTCTCTCTCTCTCTCAAGAACAAGTTTTTTACCTTCACTGACAGCACTCTCTCTCTCTCTCTCTCTCTCTCTCTCTCTCTCTCTCTCTCTCTCTCTCTCTCTCTCTCTCTCTCTCAAGAACAAGTTTCTTACCATCACTGAAAGCCATCACAGCAAATGCTAATCCTGTTTTTTACCAACTAAAAGTACCGATACCCCAAATCTTCCAGATTATAACGCTTTTCCATCAAAGCAACGTCCCTTTGAAATCCTCAAGTTACTTGGACGGAAATTGTAACCTATTAAAACTTAGCTTGTTTAGATGCAGGAGCGGGCGTAGTAACACTGCTGCTGATATGACACGGTAACATTAGATCCTGTCTCTCATGGAAATTGCGTTATTGTCAAGGAGGCTTTGTTGCAAAGGAGCGCTCTCTGGGATAACCACATCAGCTGTCGTAATTTGCTCCGAATCTTCGGTTGCCAGATGTTGGGTGTTCCTGGTGAAGGTTAAATATGTCTCTTGTGCCAAGCATACATAGATATATCGTTCCTTTTTCATAAATAGCTATTTCTCTTATAGAGTATACAAGTTTTTTATACCCCGAGGATATCGTGCAATTGGAATTTCAATAATGCAAGCGAAGAGCAATGCATTACTACCCTGATACAATTCTTGTATTTTAATGGTTTACTTACATTTTCATCTATTTACTTATTTCTTTTTTATTTATCTTTCCTTTTCTGGCAAGGGATCTCTTCTCTCTGTATTTCCCATTACCTTCCATTACTTTCTTATGAACACTATATTCTTTGGAAGCTTGAATTTCATGTTAATGGCCCCTGTGGTGGGCTTGTTCCATACGAATAGGGTTCATCTTCTGGATAATAATAATAATAATAATAATAATAATAATAATAATAATAATAATAATAATAATAATAATAATAAAATACTCAGTTATGTATAGGTACAAATGTAGTTAAAAATAAATCTCTACAGAGAGGTTTCGGAAATCTGTTCGATTCCCCTTTTCAATCTCAGGGGAAAAAGGGACTCGAACAGGTTTCCGAAACCTCTCTGTTTAGGTTTGTTTTTAGATATATGTGTACCCATTCATAACTGTGGATTTGTTTTTATCTGCATTTCAAGACTCATACTACTATGAGTATTTTTTACTACTACTACTACTACTACTACTAATAATAATAATAATAATAATAATAATAATAATAATAATAATAATAATAATAATAATTGTGCCAAGCACACCTAAAATATCGTTCATTCAAGCTGATTAGTATCTTTTTTTTTATGAGTATACAAGCTTCTGATACTCTGTTAGTCTTTAGTCGATAAGGCCGAGTATTGTTTCCGAATGGTACAAAAGCATTTGAACTGCCTTTACCTACATCTTTTCTGTCCCTTTTTTCCTACATTTAATGTCGGTTCAACGTATAACTTAAGATCAATATTTCTTCATCTCTGCCACCAAGCCTTATCTTGAGTGTTTTATTACCATAAAAACCATTAGAAGTAACCACTCCTACAACCTCAGATTGTTATGACTTCTGTGTTATAGTTGTTTTCGTTAGCTCTTGAATGTCCGACACGTCGAGATCTGTATATGATCAGTTGTAATGGAAAACGAACCAAATTTCGGAAAATTATTGTTTTTCTCATCAGCTGGGAACGGGGCAGTGTTAAAAAGGAAAAGGGGAGTGGTGGAGAGTTCGAGTTAAAATCGCTGTTGGTGCGTGAAGTATCAGGAATCTTAACTACACTAATTTTAATTTCTCTGGCGATTCTAGAAATTGCATAACACTTGAAAACTCGTTTGTAAATCGTAATACATTCCACCCAAGATATTTTGCTTTCCAGTAACACCCTTCTCAAAGCTGAAGAGTTCTCTTCCAGTCTGTCTTCCCTTTCCCAATCTCTCTCTCTCTCTCTCTCTCTCTCTCTCTCTCTCTCTCTCTCTCTCTCTCTCTCTCTCTCTCTCATTTCTGTAGGGGGACTAAGTTAATACATTCGGTTAATACATTTGAAATCTATTCTTGTTTTTAATCTGGAAGAAGAGAGCCTATGGTCTGTCTGTTTTGATTGATAACTGCTCAGAAAGTCCATTCAATTTGGGGTCTTTTTTTTTTTAAAGAGGAATTTTATTTTCTTTTTTTTTCTTTTTGGGAAATTTCTCATCGCGCAGAAAGGCAAGAGAAATCCCACAGGCAAACACCGGGGCTATTTTTCTCTCCCGGGTTTACCCGCCATCGGATGAAGATTCCATTAGTTGTATTGCCGTAATAACCGACTTAACTTCATGTGGTTGACGGACCACGCACACGAAGTGGGAGGTGTAGTAGGGGGAGGAGGAGGAGGAGGTATAGGAGGAAGAGAAGGTGGTGGTGGTATTGGAGGAGGAGGAGGAGGAGGAGGAGGTTTAGGAGGAAGAGAAGGTGGTGGTGGTATTAGAGGAGGAGGTATAGGAGGAAGAGAAGGTGGTGGTGGTATTGAAGGAGGGGTTGGAGGAGGAGGAAGACGTGGTCTAGGAGGAGGAGGAGGAAGAGGTGGTGGTATAGGAGAAGAAAGTGGTGGTATAAGAAGAGGAGAAGGAGGAAGCGGAGGTCAAGGAAAAGGAAGAACAGGAGAAGGAGGAGGAGGAGGATATGGAAGGGGTATAGGAGGAGGAGGAGAAAGAAGGGGTGTAGGAGGAGGAGGGTTAGGAGGAGGAGGAGGAAGAGGAGGAAGAGGTAGAGGAGGAAGTATAGGAGGAGGAGGAGGAGGATGAAGAAGAGGATGAGGAGAATGTATAGGAGGAGGAAGAAGAGATGAGGTGAAGAGAGAAGGAGAGAGAGAAAGACAGAGAGAGAAAAGCGGAGGGAGAGATAGGATGGGCATAAATGAAACCATTGAAATAGTGCTATGGAGGTACGCTTTGACGAACGAGGAGCTGGAGTGGATAGACAGATAGAAATACAGGCAGAGAGAGAGAGAGAGAGAGAGAGAGATGAGCAATCAAAGTTCTTAGGTCTTGAAGAAGGCAACTGAGGAAAACTGAGGGAGACAGACAGACAGACACAATTGAATAAGTAAAGGAAACCATTGAAACAGCCACTAGTGATACAAGTCCCCCTTTTCGGTTCAAAGAAAACATCGATCAATGGCGGCTGAAGTCGACATTGAAAAGGAAACTCTACTAGTCAGTCTCTCTCTCTCTCTCTCTCTCTCTCTCTCTCTCTCTCTCTCTCTCTCTCTCTCTCTCTTCTTTTTCCGTGTCCATTCGGTGGATTAGCTCCATCGACGTTAAATGATTGATAACTTGGACGACAGGGAAAGAGAACCGACTTCAAGTCTCTCTCTCTCTCTCTCGTGTTCATTCTCTGGATTCTCTCTCTCTCCCGTGTTCGACGGTTAATCGACGTTAAATGATTGATAACTAGGACGACAGGGAAAGAGAACCGACTTCCATTCGCTCTATTCCTCTTTTTATCTGGACATCTTCAAAAAGTCGTCTGCCTACCAATCGCCTCTCCTTACCCTTCCAGCCTTCGTAACTCTGGAAATCCCTTTACCTTTCTTTTCCAGATCGAGATTCAAGTTTTAGCGGACGAATTTCACTCTGCGTCCTTACGTAAGTGAAATCTCTTCCGAGTTACTCTGGATAAGTAAATGTTGACAGGCAGAGTTGAATGAGAAACCTTACGGCGTTTGTAAAGAGTTCCTGGTAATCCTACCGTCGTTGACAGTTCCTGGGATTTAGGAATGGCGAATAAAGCACAATCTTGTTACGGACGTAAACAGCTGAAGAATCCACGTGTTTAACCAGACGTTATCAACGGAGGGAAAATTAAATCCATATACGGATCTATACAGTGAGTTCCTCATTAGTGTAGTAACATAGCAACCATTCTACTCGGCCTTCCGAGTTCTATCTACAGGTAATGCTGTGTGCTTAGACGCCATCGTGATTTTTTTTTCTCTTTTTTCATCTTTCCGAGATATTCATGGCATTTTATTTTTATGATATCGTAACTGGTTTTCTAAATTCGCTCGTTAGGGGTATTAGTTCGTTTAGAGACAGAATTTTTTGGAGACGGTTTACCAGAATTTTTTGATGGAGGATTTAACAGAATTTTTTATGAACAGTCATTAACTGAATCTTTTGATAGACTGTCATTGACCGAATTTCTGACGGACGGTCGTTAACAGACTTTTTTGATAGCCGTTCATTAAACCGGAAAGAGTAAAACTTCATTGTGAAACTGGTACACAAAAGGCGTTATTGGAAGAAAATTAATATAAAAAGGGAGACACTGGCTTGAAAGACTAACCAAATGGAAATAAGGTTACCGAAAAAAGTCAATTAATATTAAGAAAAAAAACAAAAATTAAAAATCATTCGGTACACAGCTTCCATAGAAAAATCAAGTCAGAATAAAGTAACCACTGAATAGGGCGCCTTCTCGTCATCCGCTCGTCCGTCGAGGACAGACATTGTCCGTCTTTTGTCTTCCGAAATTAACCACTTATCGCGGACGATGCATTTCGCCGAAAAAGATAGATTTCGCCGTCACTCACGCGCGCCTGTGGAGCCGCGGAGAAGAAACAACACTTAAATTGGACTCCGGAGCGGCCCAAATGAGAAGCATCTCTCTCTCTCTCTCTCTCTCTCTCTCTCTCTCTCTCTCTCTCTCTCCTGTGTGCCCCGGAAACTTGTCGCTCGGATGGAAAATCGGTATTCAGTGTCGTTTGTTATTTAAAAGGGAACGCTTCTTGTCGGAGTCTGCGTCCTCGCATGTGATATGTGTGTCTCGAGCACCTGATGGTATATATATTGACTCCTCTTCGGTAGGTACTCCCAGATATATATACATATATACATATTTGTAAAATGTAAAATGTTTAAGTTTTAAGGAAGGCATTAGAGATGTATGGAAAAAGGATTATCATGTTTGCAAGCACAGTACAGGGACAGTAGTACTAATGAGTTTTCTTACACCTCCTCCCTGACACATGACAAGCGTGGATTTGTAGTATCCTGCGGTCTGTACGTTTACTGGCATTATTCCTTGAAAGTATATTGTGTTTTCTACTATCAGCCCAAATGAGTTTTGAAGCCACGCCTACTTTGACACCTGTCAGTGGGGAGTTGTAGTATCAAATGGTTGTGCATATTCGTTAGTACTGTCTCTGTAGTATATATATGTGATTTCTAATACTATGTATCAGTCTTACACCCTTTCTTATTCTTCACCTGTGGTAATGTGTTATAAACGTATCACGTTACAGTGATTATAGTCATATGTACATATATATATATATATATATATATATATATATATATATATATATATATATATATATATATATATATATATATATATATATATATATATATATATATATATATATATATATATATATATATATATATATCTGTAGCTTGATGTTTGAGTATATAAGATCACGGTGATGTGATAAAAATTCATATGTATATGTATATATATATATATATATATACATACATATATATTTATATATATGTATATTTATATATATATATATATAGAGTATATAAATATATATATATATGTATATATAAATATACATATATATGCATATGAATTTTTTCACATCACCGTGATCTTATATACTCAAACATTAAGCTACAGATGTCTTGACAACCGAGTGGTCTAGAGCGTCCACTGAACGTCGTTGGTGCTCGCTGTTCGGCAGTTCGATCCTGCCAGGTGATGAACCACTTCATACTTATAACTGGGCCCATCTCTGTTATTTCCGAGGTAGAGCGAATTGGATAATAAACGGCATTTATATATATATATGTATATATATATATATATATATATATATATATATATATATATATATATATATATATATATATATATATATATATCAAATGGACGGTTTGGGATAAAAATGGATTTACAGAGATATGTGAGGAGGGGGACAGATTAAACGCAATGTAACTTTAAAATAAATAAATAAATAAATAAATAAATAAATAAACATGTTAATGTTGAACAAAACCAGTTTTAGGCAGACGAGTCGCCATTTGTCCATAAAAATAAGTCTGTAAGTAAACTGATTGGTAAATTGAAGATGAACTTAACTAAGACTAAGAAGTTTAGGTGACCAAATATTTTTTAGAATGCAGTGAGAACTATATCAGATTAAAAGTTAAATTGATCATCTACTGATAATCTCTCTCTCTCTCTCTCTCTCTCTCTCTCTCTCTCTCTCTCTCTCTCTCTCTCTCTCTGAGCATGATCGTAGTGAGTTAGGCAATTGAAAGGAAGGGGTATATAAAAGAAAGAAATAAAATAAGTGCAAAGAGCAAACTAAGAAGTACATTGGAGAGAGAGAGAGAGAGAGAGAGAGAGAGAGAGAGAGAGAGAGAGAGAGAGAGCTCTCAGCAAATAAGTTAACGCAAGAGTAGGTGACAATGAAACTCACTTTAGAGGCTAGGAAATGGACCTTACGAAGTCATTAACTGCTACAATAACTGCTGGCAATTCGTGCTAAATATCCTTCGGTTAAGCGTGTTCTCGTCGTTCCCTACACGTGATTCTTTAAAGCTGTTTCCCTTGTAGGGAGTTAGTGCCACCAGTTCACCTGACGGGGTACACTGTAGGCATTACTTCAGGTTCTTTGCAGAGTCCTTTCGGCCCCTAGCTGCGACCCCTTTCATTCCTTTTGCTACACCTCCGTTCATATTCTCTTTCTTCCATCTTGCCTTCCTCAACCCTCTCCTAACAATTGTTTCATAGTGCATCTGCACGGTTTTCCTCCAGTTACACCTTACAGACCTTTTCACTCTCCATTTCCCTTTCAGCGTTGAATGACCTCATAGGTCCCAGCGCTTGGCCTTTGGCCTAAATTTTATATTCCATTTCCAATTGCAAACTATTTCTCACATTACTGTTAGTAGTAAAAAAAGTATACCTTAGTTTAACCAGACCACTGAGCTGATTAACAGCTCTCCTAGGGCTGGCCCGAAGGATTAGATTTATTTTACGTGGCTAAGAACCAGTTGGTTACCTAGCAACGGGACCTGCAGCTTATTGTGGAATCCGAACCACGTTATAGCGAGAAATGAATTTCTATCACCAGAAATAAATTCCTCTAATTCTTAGAGTTATTTTGGTTTTTTCCATCGGCGATGACGTTTGGTATTGCGATGGCGTTATGTATTAAAAACCTTCCTTTGCTGAGTGTTCAACAAAAAGACGTGAAATATGGAGTTGAAAGCCGTAAATTTGTGTATCAAGATTTCTAGCTCCAAGATTTCGTAAAAGAAGTACCTATGCCTTATATATATATATATATATATATATATATATATATATATATATATATATATATATATATATATATATATATATATATATATATATAATATATACTGTATATATTACATATATGTATATATATCTTGATCAAATTCTGCGTAAGCTTCCTGTGTAAGGTAATGACTCTTAGTTTGTTTCTATAAATGTGCTTGCTAATAATAATAATAATAATGATAATATAATAATGATAATAATAATAATATACAAACATTCACTTGGCCTGCTGGAACTTAGTAAAACCCGACTGAAGTTCAAACAGACGAAGGTTATCGCTGTCTTTGTCATGACCTTCCCGGTGTTTCGTATTCAGCGGTCAAACTTCACTTTGCGGGGTGAGGTCTAACGAACAGACGTTCCAGAATATTTAAGTATAAAGTAACTTTCGGGAAGCTGCTTTGAAAGACAGAGTTTCGTTTAGACCAAACAGCATAGGCCTAGTTAGAATAAATGTTTTTTCCTGGGTTTCGTCTCGTATGCTTATGCTGACAAAAAATTAACAGCTTTAACGAATAAACAATTTATTAGATGTGCCAGAAACAGTAGATAAGAATGTGATGACCACATTACTCACAAATCGTATTTACCTAAAAGCCCCTCTCTTGAGAACACTCGAATTCTAAAAATAATTTGCCAGTGCTGACCACGATTAATATGCAACGAATACCTTCACGGTGAACAATGGATTACGCCATGTGTCATATTCAACACTCTCTCTCTGAAATAACGCGGGATATACTAAACCACTCAGTCTCATTCAAAAGGTGAACAATGAATTTCTGTGCGAACGTTTCCGTTCTAAGCAAATACCCCCAGCTACGTGATGCATTGATGATGATATCTAAATCTCTAAACCGCCTTTTCGAAGGAAGGTAGAATTGCAAGCTTATTGTTCCAAAACTATCTGATTACGAACCAGAGTAAAAAGGACTTAAATAGCCAATTTAACATTGGTGGTTCCGAACTGGCTACGTTGTATTTCATTCGTAATCGTCTCTCATCATTTTCCCCTCAAAGAATAGACTCGGGGCCTCATTTTGCAGCATTTGCATTTCAGAGGTTAATGAGATCGTTGGTTGCACCACAGTCAGTCACCAGCCACGATTAAATTCATTCGTCAAATCCAAGAGTCTCTCTGGCCTATTCTCGTGTCCTTTCTCTTCTACCTTTCTTCCTCCTTATTCCTTATGCCTTCTCCTTACATTCTCAATTCCTTTCTTCTGAATTCCTTTCTTCTTCATGCCTAACCACCGTCGGATCTTTTCAATATCCTCTCATTCTGCATATTTTTCCAGAGGCCGTAACTTGAGTTCAAAATATTCGAAATATTCCCGTAGTCTCTTTCAGGGCGTGTTCTGTACATTTAGCGTCTATCTGATTTAGTATACTTTTAGTTCTATGCGCTGAAGAGTCGCACATCCAGTAATATCATCCTAGTCGTCGGCTTCTCGCGGGGAAAACAAGCTGTAGATTCATAAATAACCATTCTTTTCGAAATACATAAGGGAATGCACTGCACTGGTCAAGTGGGAAAATATAAGAAAAAAACTGGTCTACAATGCACACATTTGAATTACAAATACAGCAGCTTTATAAATGAAACCGAACGATGAGCCAAAAAAAGGCATAAAAAAGATAGTTTTTAATTCATTACACTAACTGAGGTACCCAGAAACGCATTAGGTGCGAGAGACCAAGAAGGAATATCTTAGACAAAATTTAACAAATTTATTGGGTATTCTGTACTGGGACTTACAGCATAATTTAGCCGCAGTCCTAAAACATTTTCGACAGCACTTTTTACCCATTTTTACGGATTTTACCTTCTTTTTTTCATTTTTTGCCCATTATTACCCATATTTACCCATGTTTTAGTCAATTTTTACCCGTTTTCCCCATTTTTACTAACTCTATCAATATTTCCCAATTTTTACCCATTTTTACTCATTTCTCTCCCTAAAAGACTTTCTAACACTTCCACTTCTCAACAGGCTTTCTAAGACTTTCACTTCCCAACACTTTCTAGCACTTTCACTTCCAAACAGACTTCCAAAAAGACTTTCCGACACTTTCATTTCCAAACTGACTTCCTAACTCTCACATCCAAACAGACTCTAACACTATCACTTCCAAACAGATTTTCTAATAATTTCG
>NC_089746.1:42104011-42144011 GCF_040412425.1 Macrobrachium rosenbergii
GCTTCATATTTTCTTACTATTTTCTTCATTGTTTGTGTTACTGATAGAGACGTTCAGTAACCTAAACAATGAAGTGAAGTAAATAGTAAGAAAATATGAAGCAATAACAAAAAAGCTGGTTAACAATGAGAAACCCATTCTATTCAGTGAACGTTGTACCCGTGAAAAATTGTGCCCTAAAAGTGTGTGTGTATATATATATACATATATATATGTATATATATATATATATATATATATATATATATATATATATATATATATATATATATATATATATATATATATATATATATATATATATATATATATATATATATATATATATATATATATATATATATATATATATATATATTTATACACGCGCGCGCACACACACACACACACACACACACATATATATATATCCACATAATCCAGATATTTTTCCTGGCGAACCACAATACATCAAGAAGGAATTTGACATAGAAAAATAAAAGGGTGAAAAATTCATTACATCTTAGCCAACTGACATGTGACCACGGTTATAGTCCACATCTGCATGCAGACGACAGCTCAACTTGACGTTGTTATAAGAACCTTGATATCTTCTGGTCGCTTGTCGCAGAACACGCGTGCGTGTGTGTGTTTGTGTGTGTATGAGTTTCACCGTGGAATTTTTTTATTTACTTATTTATCTGCTTACTTCTGTGATCATTCGTGACCCTGCTTACTCACCCTATCACTCCCTCTTCTAAATTTCCTCTTAAAAGAAAATTAGATAGTAGTGTCACGTCTTTTTCAGAAAAATTAGATAGTCGTGTCACGTCTTTTTCAGACCTAGATAAAACTTGGCATATAAGTGATGCAGATATACGAATACTGAATATATTTAGTAGAGGCCCTGACTACGTTGATCTACGCAAATGATTTTTTTTCTTCTTTCATATGAATGCGTGGTGCTTTGTTTAAAAAATCTCTACGTAAACACACATACTCAAGCATATACAAGTGCCTATGTTTTCACACACTGCCTGCACACAAATAGCTTTTATGAGTACACTCTCTTGCCCATTCGACGTGCCGTTGCGGAGAGATACGACTCCAAAAGGTTATCTCGTGCTTATAACGCACGATACGGCCATAATGTTATTTCCCATCCATTCCAGGCACAGCAGAGCACAGCCCAGCCTCGCACTCGCAGGCAAAAGGGCACGAAAGCTCCCTGGAACGCCAGGTGAAAAATCGCCCAGTAAAACCGTATTTACGAATCCCATTCACGTGTGCATCAAAGCTGTCCACTATTTACAGATTTATGAAGATACTTTGGACCGAACTGACGAAGGGAGGGCGGGGGCGATAGTCCCAGAACGGCGTCGGCTTAACGACGCATTTGCAAATGAGAGCGAAGAGGTCTTTGGAGGTTATTAAATGCCCGGCTGGGGAGGGCATTCCGGGAATCGGCTTATGACGTTCGGAATCGTCATTAAAAATCATCAGCCTGTGTTACGTATGGCTCTCGCGGGAGGAGGAAGACGAGGCGGCTTAGGGACTGATGGACGACGGGCGATCATTCGGACGGGTCGAGCTGGTTTATAGACAGAGAGGAGGCCTTTTGACGGGAAATGGGGGAGGGGGTTTAACGTTGCAGCAGCCCGCCTCGTTCCCCTAATTGCTCATTTGTGATGCTAATTGCTCGTCGGTCTCTCTCTTTTTTTTCTTTTAACAGCATCGTTTGGTTGTGTTAGAATAATTCATGAAAGGCGAGGGGCGGCCATTTTCATGTTTCCATTATGCGTTAGGGAGATTTACTGTCGATTCATACTCTGTGGTGGAACGTGAAGGGCTGAGAATTAGAGTTGGTTTAGGTTTATTTCGTCAGGCCTATAATGTTTTTTTATCCTCCTCCTCCTCCTCCTCCTCTTCTATCATTCTTGCGAGATGGAGCTTTAAAGCCCCGTCTGTCTTCTTCTCCTTCTCCTCCTCCTCTTCTTCTCCTTCTTCTTCTTCTTCTTCTTCTTCTTCTTCTTCTTCTTCTTCTTTGTCTTCTTCTTCTTCTTCTTCTTGGAATGGAAAGGAAACCATAACTGCTTGATCATGAGAAACTTCACCATTTCTTTTTCGACACCGCGAAGCCAAAAACTCCCATGAAACTGTTGCCAAAAACCATAATAAAATAATTGAAGATTTTATCACCATCAAAGAAAACAAGCAAAACATGAATGCATGCACTCATAAACTTACTGCTTTTCAGCTCTGACAAACCAAAAGCCACCTCTTTCCAACATTCTGACCACAAAATGTTATGAGAGAGAGAGAGAGAGAGAGAGAGAGAGAGAGAGAGAGAGAGAGAGAGAGAGAGCGTTTGTGTGGAATAAAAAGACATGTCTCATTTAAACCTGGGTCACTTTATTTTCCGAAAGCATTGTTCAGTCACTGACAATTGAAATTCTAACCATGTGAGGAAGTTGATGGATGGAATGAGAAGAAATTGAAGATGAGGAAAATGAAAGGTCCACTCACATTTTTTTTAATTTTAAAATTTCTGATCTTGGATGGAATATGTGCGAAATAAGACGCCTGTATGTGTAGTTTAAAATCGACTTTGACAGCTGAAGGAAAAGTTCAACCTAATCATGACAGCGAGGAGTAAAGCTAGATTTTGATATGAAAGAAATGAAAAGAATGTTATTATACATAATATACAGTATATGTATATATATATATATATATATATATATATATATATATATATATATATATATATATATATATATATATATATATATATATATATATATATACATATATATATAAATATAAATATATATATATATATATATATATATATATATGTACATATATATATAAATATATATATATATATATATATATATATATATATATATATATATATATATATAGTATATAGTGTGTGTGTGTGCGTACAAAATGTACGGTGACTGAATATTAAAGTATGCAATGCTCTCCGTCATAATTTTCCAGTTTTCGTTTTCTGAATGTTACTTTTTTGATAATTATAAATGTACGTTCATGTTGGTGAACGAGATACGTTATTCTTTCAAGCCTGGATACAATAGAGAAATATAAACACCAACAAAAAATTTTAGGCACTAGTATGTATGTACGTAGAAAAATTTTTGCTCTCTGATATCTGAGTGTATGTCTACCTTGGAGTGTATATAAGTATATAAAGGTCCTATTTGCAGAAATAACTTTTTTTTTCATCTTTCGAGCTCCAAAATAAATTCCTGGAAAAAGGTTGTGGCTGTTGAAGAAATTCTCTGTAAATACGCGGCTGAAGAGCCCACGGTTTTCGTCATTTGCTATTTTTTTTTCGAGAGCTGGTCTTTCATGCTGCCTAGATTGAGCCATGAGCCTTCGTTCATTTACTCAGGATGCCTACGTCTCTCTCTCTCTCTCTCTCTCTCTCTCTCTCTCTCTCTCTCTCTCTCTCTCTCTCTCTCTCTCTCTCAGTTGCATAAGGTACCTATGTGTGTTCTAGCTAATCATGAGTGTATGTATGTATGTAGAGCTCTCTCTCTCTCTCTCTCTCTCTCTCTCTCTCTCTCTCTCTCTCTCTGATTTGCTTAGGTTACTTATGTGTGTTCGTACCTCTAGCTAATCACGAGTTTACGTATGTATGCATGTATGTAGAGCCTCCACTCTCTCTCTCTCTCTCTCTCTCTCTCTCTCTCTCTCTCTCTCTCTCCACATTCTATTCGCCTGCTAGTGTACGATCTTATTTTTAACCATACGTAAATGTACCTACAACCTACAAATATATCTTTTAATATTCTATCTCTCAAACTTCATTGGTTGCCAGTTTGCTGACTATGGATCTCTCTCTCTCTCTCTCTCTCTCTCTCTCTCTCTCTCTCTCTCTCTCTCTCTCTCTCTCTCTCTCATTTGATTAGGGTACCAGTGTGTGCTCTTACCGCTACCTAATTATGGGTGCATGTAGAGCCTCTCTCTCTCTCTCTCTCTCTCTCTCTCTCTCTCTCTCTCTCTCTCTCTCTCTCTCTCTCTCTCTCTCTCTCTCTCTCACACACACACACACACACACACACACACAATTTGACCCCTCAGTGTAACTTATTGCATTTTTCTCCTTGAATATTTTGTTTCTTCTATTCTTGTGTTTAAATTTGTTGCTCCAAGATTTTCTTCTCTATTTCAACCCAGAGAATTTGGCATCAAACACATTTCATGTATATATATATATATATATATATATATATATATATATATATATATATATATATATATATATATATATATCCTTTATCATGCAGCGATAGTATGTTTTCTGGAGGCCCACACGTCCTCACAAAAGCAGGTTACGTCCTCTCCAGCAGGTAGTTCAATACTGTTGGAGGTCGCATGATTCTGTCGACGTCATCGCACGGAATCGCTCCCCTGAGTGGGGGTGTTACCAGAAATAAAAAAAAAAATTGAAAGAAACAGCAAGACGCTGCTGTGAAGTTGAAAGTCACGTGAGTGAGTCCTTTCTTCCTATTCCAACCGGTTTGTTCCTCCTCTTTGCCGCACGTTCACGTTCACGGGAATTTTTTCTTCTTTTCCCCAAGAGTGAACGAAAGTGTGGAGTTGCAAATCGTGATAACAGAGCGAAGCAGAGAGAAACAGGTTTTGTTAATAATAATATAATAATAATAATAATAATAATAATAATAATAATAATAATAATAATAATAATAATGAGATTTGGTATGAAGGAAATTGTGGAGTTATAAAATCGTGATAACAGAACGAAGCCGAGAGAAATGGGTTTTGTGAATAATAATAATAATAATAATAATAATAATAATAATAATGATAATAATAATGATAATAATAAGAGATTTGTGATGAAAGAAATTGTGGAGTTGCAAATCGTGATAACAGAGCGAAACCGAGAGAAATGGATTTTGTTTATATAATAATAATTAGTGGTTTTGGGGAGAGCGGGGTAGGGTTATAATATCTCACCTTCAGCTCCGTTCATGGTTGCAACGTAGAAGCCAGAAAGGGGAGTGACACAGAATTCTCTCACTCGATTTTGGGTTTTCCTTTTTTTTTTTTTTTTCTATCACAGACTCAGGGGAGCGCCTTTGCCACACAACCTTCCCGACTTGGCTGCCCGCGCTCGACTACGGCTCCCATCCCAACCCAGGTGCTTGTTGACGCCTCCCTCACTCTCCCTAACGGGCCCCCGACTCTCTCTCTCTCCTCCCATCCCCCTCCCCCTCTCTCCCCTCACTCTCGCTCTACCCCTCTTCCCCCGCCTCTAACTCTCTCCCTCACTCTTCCTCCCGTTCTCATGCCGCTACACCTACCCCCGACTCTCTCTCTCTCTCTCTCTCTCTCTCTCTCTCTCTCTCTCTCTCTTCCCTCAATTCCCCAATTTCCCATTACTTTCCATCAATCAATTCAAAATCTATTTTTCATCTTCGTCTTCTCCTACTTCTTTCTCCAGCCAAGGTATGTAGGCTAGCAAACAAACATGACAATAACGTGATTGAATTCGTTAGGTCGAAAAACTCTCTCTCTCTCACACACACACACAGTAAGTGTGCAACACCTGGATGACACTTGTAAACTTTTATAAGGATCGCTACTAAAGTGAAAAAATCAAATCAAATACCTCTAGTAAGTAATATATATATATATATATATATATATATATATATATATATATATATATATATATATATATATATATATACATATATATATATATATGTATAGATATACATTTACATGTGTATGTATTTACATTTATATGTATGTGTGTGTTTGTACATTTACACACCTAAAAACTTACGCAACATGGGTGCAGCAGTGTGTTACTAGGGCTCATACTTACCTGTCGTAAAGTGATCATCAAAATCCCTTTTTGAGTCCTTAACAACGCCGGTTGTCAGTCAATAAAACCGTATCACGGAATCTCTTTCTTTTAATCATGATTTATCGCCCAGTAGAAAAACGATAACTGGAAACTAGTCATTAATTTCTGGGCTATCACGAGAGCCAATCAAATTCCTCCCTTTCTGCGCTTAGTAATTTATTTATTTATTTATTTATTTATTTTTTATTTGTTTTTATTTTCGAGAGACAGAAATTGATAAGCGACTCGTAGCTACCCCTAAAAGCAACTGTTTAATAAAGTCAAATTCTTTTACTAAGGATTTCGGGATTCTTTTACTGAGGATTCCGGGATTCTTTTACTGAGGATTCCGGGATACTTTTACTGAGGATTCCGTGATTCTTTTACTGAGGATTCCGGAATTATTTACTGAGGATTCCGTGATTCTTTTACTCAGGATTCCGGGTTTCTTTTACTGAGGATTCCAGGATTCTTTTACTGAGGGATTTCGTGCTTATTTTACTGAGGATTCAGGAATTCTTTTACTGATGATTCCAGGATCCTTTTACTGAAGACTTTCGGGATTCTTTTACTGAGGATTTTGGAGTAATTTACTAAGGATTCCGGAATTCTTTAACTGATGATTCCGGAATTATTTGATGATTCCGGAATTCTTTCTTTGAGAATTTCGGAATTCTCTTACTGAGGTTTCATGAATTCTTTCACCGATAATTCCGGGATTCTTTTACTGAGGTTTCAGGAATTCTTTTAATAAGGATTTCGGGATTCTTTACTAAGGATTCCGGGATTCCTTTTCTGAAGATTCCGGGATTATTTTACTGAGGAATCCGGAATTATTTTAGTGAGGTGATTCCAGGATTCTTTTGCTGAGGATTCAGAGATTCCTTTACTGAAGATTCAGGGATTATTTTACTGAGGATTCCGAAATTATTGACTGAGGATTCCGGGATTCTTTTACTGAGAATTCAACAATTCTTTTACTGAGGATTCAAGAATGCTTTTACTGACTATTCAGAAATTCTTGACTGAGGATTCCGGGATTCTTTTGCTGAGGGTTCAGGAATTCTTTTACTGAGGATTCTGGAATTCCTTTATAAAAGGGTTCCGAAAGTCTCTTACTGAGATTCCAAGGGTTCTTGTATTAAAGATTCCATAATACTTTACTGAGGATTCCGGAGTTCTTTTACTGACGGTTGCGGAATTTTTTTACTGACGATTCCGGGATTCTTTTACTGAGGATTCCGGAATTCTTGTACTGACGATTGCAGAATTCTTTTACTGGGGATTCCTGAATACCTTTACGGAGGATTCTAGAATTATTTACTGTGGATTCCGGAATTCTTTATTGAGGATTCCAAAATTATCTACTGAGGATTTAGGAATTCCTTTACAGAGGATTCCAGAATTATTTACTAAGGTTTCCGGAATTCCCTTACTAAGGATTCCAGAATTGTGTACTGAGGATTCAGGAATTCGTTTACAAAGGATTCCAGAATTATTTACTGATGATTCTGGAATTGTAAAAGTTGTAAAATGAATGTGTTGTAGTCACCCTGTAGTTTCCTTGATTCTGTCTATTACTCGTTGGAGAGAGAGAGAGAGAGAGAGAGAGAGAGAGAGAGAGAGAGAGAGAGAGAGAGAGAGAGAGCACTTCTTCTGTAGACGTGGCTGGACGGGAAAATCAGATTTATTCATAAGAATCGAACACCAGAAATAAGAAATATGCTGCCCGGGCGCAGTAGAACATTTCAGGAAAGTCTACGGTCACTACTCTCCCTGTTTCATTTGGCAGCGCCGCCTGTGACCTGGGAACCTTCATCTACTTGACTGATTAAGTCCCTACGCGAGGTGACGCGGCCATTGTGGTGTGGTCGACAGAAATAAAAGGAATTTCGTAATTACTAACTCAATATGGAATTATAATTCTTCGTCTGTAGAAGGCGTTAGACGTAATTACACGTAGATGGAAGTGAAAAATTATCTTTTAGAATTGGCAATTGCAAGAAATGTTCGTATTCTCTTCCTTCCTTTAAATCGTCAACTGGAAACCTTTTTGGACAGAGTCAACAGACTTATATGAACCCGAGATGGCTCCAAAGGAGAAATCAGCCTGTAGAGACAGACAAGATCTGGAGAAGGTGTTAAATAAATAAATAAATATAAGAGATACACCTGAATTCAGGAGACGTCAGCAGAAAGTTGGAATGAATTTGCTCCTCGCTTCAACATTTCAAGATCAGAAGATTCCACAACTAAAACTACTACTAACAAAATGATTGACAGTATCGATAGGTTTGCTAGTGATGGCTCAAAAATATAAGATAAAAGTTTAAATAAAATAACACATATCTCATTTATTTCCTTCCCCAAGGACCGTATTGCTTCTTAGGAAATATCCGGGTGATTTTTTTTTTTTACCCAAATCCCTTCAGGAGCAAGTGACATTTCTCATAAAACTTTCCCCCTAAACTTGTCGCTTACTGAGCTCTTGGAATATCAAAAGGTAAGTATGGCTGAAGGTATTTCTTCAAGTTTTTATTTCCATTGTCGGGTGACTTTGAGACATTATTATTTTTTCCTTTGCGTAATAAGTCCTTTCTCACCTCCCGTTTGTTTATGCATATATGTATTAGTGTTTCTTCATTCGTTAAGTTTAAGTTTAATTTATAACACACTCACACACACACACACACACACACACACACACATATATATATATATATATATATATATATATATATATATATATATATATATATGTGTGTGTGTGTGTGTGATGTGTGTGTTATAAGCACAAGTTTACATACACACATACACACATGCAAGTATAGTTACATTCAAATGTATATTATATATATATATATATATAAATATATATATATATATATATATATATATATATATATATATATATATACAGTATATATATATATATATATATATATATATACACACACACACAAACAGCACACACACACAGACGTTGACATCTGTTGTAAGGAGGACAATACTAGTGGAAGTTTTTGTCAAAATAGTAAAGAATGGGATATGATTAATATATGTATACATATGAATATCTAAAGAGAGAGGAAGAAACAGGCATATGTACTGAAAATTTAAGACTATTGTCAAATATGAATCATATCCCATAATCTACCATTTTGACAAAAACTTCCACTAGTATTGTCCTCCTTACAACAGATGTCAACGTCTGTGTGTATACATATATATATATATATATATATATATATATATATATATATATATATATATATATATATATATATATATATATATATATATATATATGTATGTATATATATATATATATATATATATATATATATATATATATGTATATATATATATATGAGTGTGTGTGCATGTGTGTGCATGTTTAATGTATATATATATATATATATATATATATATATATATATATATATATATATATATATATATATATATATATATATATATATATACTGAATGTAACTAAACTTGTATGTGTGTATGTATGTAAACTTGTGCTCTATAGAAATGAACTGCTTCACCGATCTAAACGAAATTTTGCACACGGTCCTAATTTGACCCAAGGAAGGTTTTTGCGTAGGTTTCAAACCCGTACCCACGCCCTCTGGGGTACTTTATTTACTGCGGGTCCCGGCAATGACCCAGCCGTGGGAAAGCAATTTGGATTGGTGTGAAACGTGGAGTGTCGGGAACGTAGGTTCGTGTACTTTCTTGCTTGGTGTCGGGCCGAGTAACATGACTGGAATTGAATTGTGGCCACACATAGAAAAATTGGTCTGCATTGCCTTTGAATTCTTTTGTCATGTAGAGTGTATTTACTTTCATTGAAAATGCTTTTCTTTCCTGTGATCAATAATTCTGTCCAGAATTCATTGCTTTAAATAAACATGTTAATCATAACCACACCACGTGGTTAAAAGTTAAGTATATCTTAGTTTAACCAGACCACTGAGCTGATTAACAGCTCTCCTAGGGCTGGCCTGAAGGATTAGATTTATTTTTATTTTACGTGGCTAAGAACAACTGGTTACCTAGCAACGGAACCTACAGCCTATTGTGGAATCCGAACCACATTATGACGAGAAATTAATTTCTATCACCAGAAATAAATTCCTCTAATTCTTCATTGGCCGGTCGGAGAGTCGAACGCTGGGCCAACAGCGTGCTAGCCGAGAGCTCTATTCGCCCCTCCAATGAAGAACTACACACACCATGTGGTAAATGATCGACTGTCATTCAGCGTTTTCCCAGGCAGCGCCGGGTTGGTCAGCTGGTGTGTGTGTATATATATATAAATCAAACAAGCTAAGCTCAGTATCTTTCTCATATATGAAATTATAATACTACAGTAAAGCACCTTAATACATTACTATCCAAATCTGATTCCTTTCAAAATTACAAAAGAAGAAATATATCGCAAATCTAGCGTAAAACATTAATGATCTTTCGGTGAAACTGAAAGGATTTTTTTTACCATCTTGTATTAAATTACTGTAATTCTTAAATAAATTAAAGAAAATCGAATCGCAGGGGCCACCTCTCACAAATCCGCTGTTTTATTGGGATTTTTACGGTGAGATTTCTTTCTCAAATGGGACATAAATAGGAAATAAAATCCCTGATACTTCGTTACTATGAAGAATTTTTTTGTTTATATATCTAGTACACACATACACTCACATATATATTTATGTATTCATATATATATATATATATATATATATATATATATATATATATATATATATATATATATATATATATATATATATATATATATATATATATATATATATATATATATATATATATATATATATATATATATATATATATATATATATATATATATTATACAGTATTGTATATATATATATATATATATATATATATATATATATATATATATATATATATATATATATATATATATATAAATTTCTGACTCACATCAGGATCGAACCCAGGTCTTTCAATTGAAAGACGAGACCGCTGCCGACCAAGCCGCACAAGTCATAAAAGAAGTTGGAACCTGAGTACCACTGTACCTAAGGTTTTACCTGGGCAAGCTAACTGCTTGCATACCAGCGTGTTTTTCCCGACTTCCCGACTCAACAGTGACCCAACTGACAGCATTTCATTCGAATTATCCTTTCTGAATGAATTTGATAGAAATAATCAACACAATCACGCTGGTATGCAAGCAGTTAACCTGCATGGGTAAAGCCCTAGGTACAGTGGTGCTCAGATTCCAACTTCTTTTATGGCTTGTGTGGCTTGGTTGGCATCAGTCTCGTCTTTCAATTGAAAGACCCGGGTTCGATTCTGATGTGAGTCAGAAATTTATTTACGTTCCACACGTGATTGTGTGTTGATTATATACATATGTATATATATATATATATATATATATATATGTACTGTATATGTATGTGAGTTTGTGTGTACTAGATATATAAACAGACAGACAAAATTCTTCAAAGTAACGAAGTATCGGGGATTTTATTTCCTAATTATGTCCGATTTGAGACTGAAATCTCACCGTAAAAGTCCCAATAAAATAGCGGATTTGTGAGAGGTGGCTCCTGCGATTCGATTTTCTTAAATTTACTGACGAATTACAGTAATTTAATATATATATATATATATATATATATATATATATATATATATATATATATATATATATACACACACACACACACACACACACACATACACACACACACACAATTGTACATGTATATCAAACTACCACCATAATCCTTTACATTCTGTTTAGTCGATGATCAAAACTAAAAAAAGAAAGTCCCTTTATGTCTTATTCTAGTGGAGAGGATAACTGAATATTCACCAGGATTAAAAATAATAGTTTTACACGGCAGAGAGTCCCGCGAGAGACACAGGGCTTTACCCAGAGGTTCCTGTGGGCTTAAAAATGCCATTGAGCTAAGCCTTTGGGGAAAGTCAGGTCTTATGCCCGGGACGTATTTTCAGCAATGCAGTTCGCTCTGAAGGAAAATTCGGGTCATTACGAAATATTTCTTCACGTTTTTGAAGCAACTGGGGTTCGTGAAAGGGAAGTTGTTTAGAATTCAAAGGTATTGTAAAGCAAAAAAGTTAAGATGAAATTTAATAAGCAGGACTTATTAACTGTATGTGTGTTTGTATATTTATTATTATTATTATTATTATTATTATTATTATTATTATTATTATTATTATTCAGTAGATGAAACCTATTCATATGGAACAACCCCACAGGGGTCATTGACTTGAAATTCACGCTTCCAAATAATTTGGTGTTCATTATGAAGAAGTAAGAGGAAGTAAAGGAAAGTACAGAATAGTATTAGGGTAGTATATATACATATATATAATATATATATATGTGTGTTTTTACATATATATATATATGTGTGTGTGTGTATAACATATTTTTATTCATTTATATATATATATATATATATATATATATATATATATATATATATATATATATAAATATCTATAAATATTTATATTTATATTTATATATATATATATATATATATATATATATATATATATATATATATATATATATATATATATATATATATATATATATACTGTTATATATACATATTTATGGAATTGCAAACCTTGCCACCTTTGTAAGTAAAGTTATGAGTGAATGAAATGTCAAGTTAGGTACATTTTTTGACATTCTTAAAATCTGTTTAATAGATGGCGCTGCAACAGTTCTTCTTAAAAGAGTCCATGGGAGACCAGTTCAGAGATGCTTCCTCCCCCTTCCCTCTCCCCCTACTCCACCCCTCTTCCGTAACGGGAGGTGGCTGTTCAAAGATGGCAAGTTTGGGAGTTGGAAATTAGACAGATAATCTAGTCCCATCGTTAGACAGAGCAGCTTGATTGGTAGTTTTGTGAAGGACCATGTTTCCCTATAAGGATTTGCTTCGACTTCCTATCAAAATGGGAACAAATTCCTCAATAACTTTCACATAATAACGAATATTGAAAAAAAGTCTGGTTTACTTCTGTTTCTTTTTCGTATATTATTAAGACCCTGACTATTACGACAACCAAATTCAAATACATTGAAAATGGACATTTTCTTTAGTATGAATACAATTGTATTCTCAAAAGTTCAATTGAAGATGCAGTGCATTGCTACCCTCAAGCAATTCTCCTTGTATTTCGTAATTTACTTACGTTATCTTTTTTTCATTCATTCACTTAATTATTTTTCTAACAACTGATCTTTTCTTTCTTTATCTCCCATTACCTTCTGTTACTTCTTTCATATGAAACCTCTGTTCATATTCTTGTTCTTCCATCTTTCTGTCCGCCCTCTCCTAACAATGTTCTTCATCCTGTTACACCTTTCAAACCTTTCTACTCTCTATTTCATTTTCAGGGCTGAATGACCACATTCTCGTATGTCCCAGTGCTTGTAATATTCTTTGGAAGCTTCAATTTCAAGTCATTGGCCCCTGTGGTGGTCTTGTTCCGTATGAACAGAGTTCATCATCTGAATAATAATAATAATAATAATAATAATAATAATAATAATAATAATAATAATAATAATAATAATAATAATAATAACATTCTTTGGAGGCTGTAATTTCAAGTCAATGCCCGCTGTGGTGGGCTTGTTCCATATGAATAAGGTTCGTCTTCTCAATAATAATAATAATAATAATAATAATAATAATAACGTTCTTTGGAAGCTTCAATTTCAAGTCAATGCCCCCTGTGGTAGGCTTGTTCCATATGAATAGGGTTCATCATCTGAGTAATAATAATAATAATAGTAATAATAATAATAATGATACTGTAAAAGAGAATTGAATTTTAGCACGACATTCTCTCGAGAGAACATAGGAAAAGAAGAACGGTTTTGTCGTCCCGCCATATTAACCTACGCCAATGCTGTAGTTTAAAGAGAAACGTCCCTTCATTTCTCCTTCCTGAGATGTCCCCTCACCGAGAGAGAAACTTAAGGGAGAACGGAGGAGGTTCCGCTGTTCCGTACAGTTTAGGGCCCTTAGTTTTGAAATCCCGTAGTTTAAGGCCCTCAGTTTTTAAGTCACTTAGTTTAAGGCCCTCAGTTTTTAAGTCACTTAGTTTAAGGCCCTCAGTTTTTAAGTCCTTTAGTTAAAGGCCCCTCAGTTTAAGTCCCTTAGTTTTAAGGCCCTCAGTTTAAGTTCCTTAGTTTAAGGCCATCAGTGTAATTTCCTTAGTTTAAGGCCCTTAGTTTAAGTCCCATAGTTTAAGGGCCTTAGTTTAAGTTCCTTAGTTTAAGGCCCTTAGTTTAAGGCCCTAAGTTTAAGTCCCTAGCTTAAGGCATTTGCTATAAAAATAAAGTGGCATAAGTTTGCAAGCTCGTAAAAATTTACAGTTATTATTAGTATCATTATTCAGATGATGAACCCTATTCATATGGAACAAGCCCACCACAGGGGCCATTGACTTGAAATTCACGCTTCCAAAGAATATGGTGTTCATTAGGAAGAAGTAAGAGGAGGTAAAGAGAAATAGTCCCGTAGCGGGGGTAGTTCCGTCAGTGCACCTCACATGGTGCACTGTAGGCATTACTTAAAGGACTTTGCAGCGTCCCTTCGGCCCCTGGTTGCAACCTCTTTCATTCCTTTTACTGTACCTCCGTTCATATTCTCTCTCTTCCATCTGACTTCCACCCTCTCCTAACAGTTGTTTCATAGTGCAACTGCGAGGTGTTCCTCATGTTACGCCTTTCAAACCTTTTTTTCTCTCGATTTCCCTTTCATTGCCCAATGACTTCATAGGTCCCAGCGCTTGGCCTTTGGCCTAAATTCTATATTCTATTCCTTCTATTTTAAAGGGAAATACATAAAGACGATATCGCTTATTAACAAAGAAAAATTAACAAATTAATAAATAAACAGATAAAAGTGTAAGTAAAACTGATCCGTTAAAAGGTAAATGCCTGAAGGTCTATTGACTATGTAGGCCGAACCTCGTCGACATTTTATGGTTCTTGTTTTCAGCCCTGTGGTCTTGTGAGGGCTATGCAGCGAGAGATAAACAGGACAACAGATGAAAGGGCAAAATCTAAAAATGTCTAAAAAAAATGTAATGGAGAGGAACAGTAATTATAAATTGAGATTTTTTTAATTGGAATTGGAATAAAAGATTTAGGTCAAAGGCTCAGCGTTTGGACCTATGAGGTCATTCAGCACTGAAAATAATGTTGAAACAATTGTTGGGAGAGGGTGGATAGCAAGCTGGAAAAAAAGAGAATATGAACGGAGGTACAATAAAAGGAATGAAAGGGGTTGCAGCCAAGGACCAAAGGGACGCTGCAAAGAACCTTAAGTAAAGCCTACAGTGCACCACGTGAGGTACACTAATGGCACGCTAGCGCCGCCGCCCCCCCCCTACCCCATCATGGCTTAGTTTTGTAAACAGTTTTCTTGTCCAGCGGTAACGAGTGATAAGTTGAGGAAACTATAATCTGACACTTGAATAGTTGAAGACAGACATATCCAAACTACTCAATGGCCAGTTGGAGAGACGAATTTTTTGTCCGGTTCGGTCTCTAGTTTTCACGAACGAAGGAGTCAGATTAGCAGGTCGAGGAAACCCACAGTTTTGCCACATGTTGCTTGGTGAAAGGGTGATCTTTAGAACGAAATAGAGTAAATTTCCTTATAGATAAAAATGCCGTGTTTCATGTGTTCCGAATCTCGTGTGTTGCAAAATGAGTCGAGAGATTAGCGGTTCGAGTCTGTTCGAGGAAAACCATAGTATTGTCTTATTCTGGTGAGTGAAAGGGCGTCCTTACAACGGAAAAGAGCTAATTTCCTCTTGAATCAAAAACTGTGTTTCATGTGCTCCAAATCTCGTGCGTTGCAAAACACAATACGAACAGGTAAAAAACCACAAATCTCGTGTGTTGCAAAACAATGCAAAAGGGTAAACAAACTGCAATGTTCTGGGAAACTGTATTATCTAGTTCCTCGTCAACAGAATTTCTGTTATAGCATTTCTCTCTGAATTTCTTCAGTGAGTAGTAATGAATTTTTGGAGAATTTTGTCCCGCCCACAGAAAATAATATAAGATTTAGGTAGAGGAAACGTAAGAGTTCCTTCCTTTTACTGTACTTCTGTTTATATTGTCTTTCTTCCACCGTCTCCAACAAATGTTTCATAGTGCAACTGCGGTGTTTTCTTCCTGGTACGCCTTTAAAACCTTTTACTCTCAATTTCTATTTCAGTGCTGAATGACCTCATATGTCCCAGCACTTAGCCTTTGGCTTAAATCCTATATTCCAATTCCAATCCATTTCCTAAGAGTTCCTTTAATCAGATGTGCTGTTTCGCCAAATGAAAATTACATATCATAAGGAAAACTAACAGCGAATAGAACACCTAAAAAGTACCGATGTAAGGTATTTGGCTGGTGACAAATACTGATATACGGTATTTGGCTGGTGACAAAGTACTGATATAAGGTATCTGTCCGGCTAAACGTACTGATATAAGCTTTTGGCTGGTCAAGAATTACTGATATAAGATATTTTGGCAGGATCTCTTTTAATCAAAATAATGTTTTAATTTTAACACAAATGCAGGTATAAAGGGAACTTTTTCAAATGCGTAATTTTAAAAACATATTGTACAGCTGTGCTCATAAGTGATACGACACGATTGCATAGGATTTCGTTCAAAATTCACGAAATAGCGACCTAACTTGCTCCATATTTATCTATTATTCCATTGCGAAAACACGATTAATGCATAAAATAAGGCCATAATATGTTTCATAAGAGTGAAAGCTGTCATATATTTCAAAATTGTAAGAAAATATCACGTGTAGACAAATTTCGGAAAAACAGTTATGAAAACTTTTTCAAAAGTTTCGTTCACTCATCGCCGGTGCATTTGACAAAAAAAGTCAACCTCAAACCTCAGTTCAAATGTTAAATGAAAAAACGAAAAAATTTGTCATGACATCAATATTGCTTCCAATACAACCACAAGATTTGAAGTAGTCCTATTTGATTGTTTTTACCCCTCAACGCTGAAAAAATGTAAATAAGTAAATACAAAAGTAGAATGCATTCACCAATATCAACGAGTGAGCAGAGCGTGTTTGACGCAACCATTGGAGTGGCGGCGCAACTGTTGGTGTTAACATAGGTCTACAGTCTACACTACAGTGAGTAGCGACAGTGAGTTTATCTTGGAACCATTTATTTTTTATTTGCTAGAGGAATATTTGGATTTTCATAAAGCAAAATTATTTAAGTTATATTTCTTAACCACTTCAAAAATTATGGCTTACTAGCAAATATTCACCTAAGCTGTTATTCTTTTGTTAAAGCCAAGATTTTGTTCCTAGGCCTAGGTGTGTTAGATTTCTTTGCTTACTATAAATACATTGCACTTAGCATTCACATCTCTACGTTAACAATTTCTGGCCAGAAAGCATATGAAGTTATCTACACATTCTTGCGCTTCAAGTTACCGTATGAATGAATAAATTATACACCAAAAGCGAGCAGAAGCACTTTTAAGAAAATAATATTTTAAGCTAGTTAAAAAACAAGTGCTCCATAGGCCTTGATATTAATACTAATAGATATTTTGATTAATAGCCATCTTCTCCATATAATTAAAATCATCATCTTTTATTCTTCAAAGAACAGGTAATCTCTACAAATCAATTCTTTAGTTTCAGAGATTGCATCTCAGAAGGCTTAGATTATTTTTTTAGACCTATAAATCATTTTGCAACATACAGGCAGTTTGAACACAGCCTAAACTTCAACATTCAAACAAAACTTGTAGTAACTCATATTCCTGTTTTGAAAATATTGTTATGACTTTGAGCTTATTAGGTTTACTGCTGTAATGCTGCAGAAGTAGTTACGTTGACCAGCCCGAGAAGCATGTTGGGCTTGCTGTCATTAACGGCACCGCTAACCTTATCGCACCGTGCTTTGAGTTTAACAATGTAAAAAAATCAGTTTAAATCACACAGGTTACGAATTATACCAATGCATAAAAGGGACATATTTATATTATCATAGGGAAAATAGTGCTAGCTGTGAATTCGCAAACTTGTTGACATGTATGACATTGGAAATAAAAAAAAAAAGTTTAACACTACTTGGCAATGTTACGTTGGGTCTGAGATATTGGACGATACAAAAAGAATCATGTCGCCTCAGATTTGAGCATAGCTGTACCTGTCATTAAACTGCTTATGCTTGTAAACAGTTATCTTGTCGATAGCTTTAGGTTTTATTTATTCCCAAACTGTCAGCTTTATTCGTATTTTGTTTAGGCGTTCTGTAATAACTTTTTTTGAGCAGACTTAAACTTCATGTAAATAGTTTATTTTTGCTATTTTTATTGTGCATGTACTTTTATTAGTATTTTTTATTTTTTACCTTTTTGTACTTCTATTTTATGTTTCTGTATCATGAAACAATTTCAAGTACTCAATGTTAGACTATATTATGTGCTACAGTCGATTTAAAACCGTATGATTGTCATTTAATAAGAATGGAATGTCGGTTTGTAAAAACATTTTGAAAATCAAAATCTTTCTTAGCATCAAAAAATAAGTGCAAAACACAAATTAAAATAGTGATATATTCACAGTCCCCTCATTTTCAGAGTGAACGCTTAGCTTGAAAATTAGGTCTAAAATCCATACGAGGTCAAGAGGAAAGTTCAGGGTAATTTCGTGACACCCTCGTTGGAATGATTAGTTTTGTCTGCAGATCGCGTTTATCATATGCTGTTGCCCGCAGGGGGTTAAAGCCGTCAGTGCACCTTTGTCCCCTAGCTCCAGTCCCCTTTCATTCCTTTTACTGAACTCCATTCATATTCTTTCTTCCGTCTTACTTCCCACCCTCTTCTAACAATTGTTTCACGGTGCAACAGGGATGTTTTCCTCCTGTTACACCCTTTAAACCTCTTACTCTGAAATTTCCTTTCAGCGATCAATGGCCTCATAGGTCCCAGCCTAAATTGTATATTCTATCAATTCATCTATTATATGCTGTTATGTGAAGGTATAGAGAAATGATTCGTTAATCCTTATTAAAACTTGTTTGGTTTACGTAATTGCGTGGTAAACGTTTAATAGTACTGAAAAGCAAACGTCCCATTGAATGATGTTTGTTAATAATAATACTCTTGGAGAAGTAAATCCACAGTTATGTATGGGTGCAAATATATTTAAAAATAAATCTGTATAGAGAGCTTTCGAGAATCTGTTCGATTCCCCTTTTAAATAATACTCCTGTTGGTCGTCCTTACCTGTCGTGACTCAGGTTATTATCAGAGGAAAAGTAACATATCCTTAGTAGTTATTTGTATGAAAAAATAGAGAATTCATTGAAAAAAGAAAATAGAGTTGAGTGTCTAAGTATGATCTTTGTTTAAGTTAGTTCTCCGGAATCGCCTTCAACAGAATTTTACTGATTCCACAAGAATAGCTCTTAATAATTAAATTGACAAACTTTATACTATATCAGTTCTCAAGTGCAACTCAGTTCGTGTGCAATAGATAATCAATAATCGATGGCGTGAATAAACATTGGTTGCTGTAACTCAGAATACTCCCTTAGGCAAAACAACCATTGATTGACCAGTCAAGAAAGTACTAGTTAAGAGTAATTGAAGCAAGTCTTTATTCTTCAAATATTATGTTATTTTTCCTGTTATTGTGTCGCACAATACGACAATTTTTCGAGTTCCTTGCTGAGTGAGAGGGCATCTTGAAGATGCAATCGAAAACCGTTGCAATCGCCGAGCTGTGTGGACGATAATGTCACTCCAGTGTCCCGTCCTTTACGACATAATTAGTTTTTTCATTTGGGGAGGTGTTATGTTCTTTTTACCAGGTGATGGCGTGAAAGAGGAAAACAGAAACCCTAAATAAATAGAAAACATTGTATCTGATCTACCTAGTCTTCGCGAAATGTTATTATCTCTGCTCTGCCTAGTCTTCACGAAATATTAGTATCTCTGCTTTGCCTAGTCTTCGCAAAATGTTAGTATCTCTGCTCCAGCTAGTCTTCGCGAAATATTAGTATCTCTGCTCTGCCTAGTCCTCGCAAAATGTTAGTATCTCTGCTCTGCCTAGTAATCGCAAAATGTTAGTATCTCTGCTCTAGCTAGTCTTCAGCGAAATATTAGTATCGCTGCTCTGCCTGGTCCTCGCAAAATGTTAGTATCTCTGCTCTGCCTAGTCTTCGCGAAACATCAGTATCTGCTCTGCCTAGTCCTTGCAAAATGTTAGTATCTCTGTTCTAGCTAGTCTTCGCGAAATATTAGTATCTCTCCTCTGCCTTAAGTGTTAGTATCTCTGTTCTAGCTATCTTCGCGAAATATTATTATCTCTGCTCTGCCTAGTCCTCGCAAAATGTTAGTATCTCTGCTCTAGCTAGTCTTCGCGAAATATTCGTATCTCTGCTCTGCCTACTCTTCGCAAAATGTTAGTACCTCTGCTCTACTTAGTCTTCGCGAAATGTTAGGGCGAGGTCCCTATTGATTTCGAGAAAGGATTCTCTTGACGTTGGAGCGAAGTCATGGCCTTCTTGATTGACAAAGAGCCCTTGAAGCGTTCTTAAGCCATGCCAGTTCCTCAATCAGCGCAGTCTCTCTCTCTCTCTCTCTCTCTCTCTCTCTCTCTCTCTCTCTCTCTCTCTCTCTCTCTCTCTCTCTCTCTCATGCAAATAGCCGGGTATCTGAATGATGTAGTGAATATTTGATTTCTTGAAGTTAAACACTGTAACTTTTAAAAATAACTAGATTGTAGTAAGTTGTAATGTTATATTCAAGACTTATTAGATAGGAGCGTCAAAATGCTTGTAATAGAGAGAGAGAGAGAGAGAGAGAGAGAGAGAGAGAGAGAGAGAGAGAGAGAGAGCAATAAACAAAGCTGATAAGAAGGCAGAGCGTAAATGATTATCAGAACAGAGAGAATGGGGCCAGACATATCTATTTTCGGGAAGCCCTGACCGTCCTCCCTTATATCCTAAAGCCCATTCATAACTCTTTTGGGGAGTTCGTCCTTAGGCCTATATCCTGGGCTTAACAATACTGGGTTCGTATAAGATTTCTACACACCTGGGTTGAAATTTTTGTTCTTTTTCCTGCTTATTAGAAGTTTCTCATGTTTTGTGTATGTCTGTCGGGAATTAGTCTTTGCCTTCTTGATATATGTACTGTATATGTATGTATGTATATATATATATATATATATATATATATATATATATATATATATATACATATATATATATATATATATATATGAATATTTGAATTTTTGTCTCATACATGAATTTTTGAAATTTTTATATCTGGGCTACTAATGTGTGAGGTATAGTTTGGATATTAAACGATATTTGTGGCTTAATAATTTATAAATATAAATTATAAATGTATTTATATATGTATATATATATATATATACATTTCTATATAAATATGTATATAAATATATGTAATTTATATATATATATATATATATATATATATATATATATATATATATATATATATATATATATATATATTATACCTACATTTGTGTTATGCATATTTACATTTACATACTAGTGTGTTGTTCTTATATTAAAAAGAGTGATCATCATGACATTTATAAAGTGAAAATATTCGAAAAAATAAAGGTATCACAACCATTATATTTCCCCCGTTGTTTCCAAGTGAGACAAAAGCAACAATAACAAAACAACAGAAAAACGAAATCCGCAAAAGAGGTTTTCGACTTGGCACCTGAAAGTGCCAAGTGAGTGAAGTGTTAATATTTATGGCACCTCCTTTCGTCCTCTTGAGAGAAAGAAACCAGAAGATCTCTTGGTTACTTTCAGCCTCTTTTTTTTTTTTCAACAGTGCCCTTTGTGTTTTAGGGAAGAGAGAGAGAGAGAAAGATATCTTGGTTACTTGAAACCTTTTTATTTTACAACCGTTTTCTTTGTGTTTTAGGGAAGAGAGACAGAGAGCGAGAGAGAGAGACAGACAGACAGAGAATATCTTGTGGTTACTTTAAATTTTTTTACCAGCGCCCTTTGTGTTTGAGAGAGAGAGAGAGAGAGAGAGACTAGCTCTTGGTTACTTTTAAGCTTTTTTTTCAACCGTTTCCTTTGTGTTTTAGGAGAGAGAAAGAGGGAGAGAGAGAGTATTTTCTTATAGTTTTTTACATTAGTGAAAAAGTCAGACTTTTTTACTACAAATACCATCGAGTTGTTTTTTTTTATCATAATTTAAAAATGTCCGAACTTTGATAGCCAAGTATCTACAGTAGGCCTAATCAAGATCCTTTTTCCACCAGGTTTTTGTCCGGATTGAAAAGTTCGCTTATAAATCAGAGAGGACTTTCCGAGACCTGAACAAGCCCGCGTCAGAGGTCCATTTTGGTGGTGCTTTTACAATGGGCTTTCCTCTAACGTGGAAAACATAATGAGGACCTCGAATTTACTGAAAGGTCAGTGCACCAATAGTGTGAATGTACCTCTCTCTCTCTCTCTCTGTATTTTACATAAAACACAAAGGGTTAAAAAAAAAGTTTGAAAATAATCAAGAGAGGGTCTGTTTCCTTCTTCTTCTTCTTCTTCTTCTTCTTCTTCTTCTTCTTCTTCTTCTTCTTAGGGAGGAGACCTTGAAAATTTTAGTTGTTTCCATTGCTTTTAGTTAGTGCAGAATCTTCTCTATTCGACTTACAATCTTCTTTGCATTTGCATCAGCATTTAGCTGGTATATCAAGTTTCCTAAGGACATAAAAAGATTTCTGTTGTCTTAGGTTTTTTATTTCCTCTAACTTGTCGTCATGCGCTCTTGCGGTCATTTATGAAAGTACCAAAGTGTCGACACGTTAGAAGAAATTAACCCAAGACAACATGAAATCTTTATATTATTATTATTACTGTACAGATGCGCTCCTAAACAGAGAAAATGAGTCAGATTCCAAAGACAGCTTAGATCAAAATGTATATATTCTAGATTCTTATTAACATTAGTCACTCGTTATTTAGGCCATTGTAGTGACAAACTCATTTCCCCCTTCATGTTGTATATATTAGTTAAGCATGAGCCAGATCCATGTTAATCTGCAACATATCTTTTATAAACGCTGTCTTGCAAAACCGAGTAAAATTCAACAGTGCCGTCGGAGGGGAAACACATTTGAAATTCCACTTTATTGAGTCTATTATATTAAACCCAGCATTAGGAGAATGGTTACGATTTCTTTTGACGGCAAAAGAGGAATTTAATCTCCCATCGTACATTTCCATTTCAGTCGGCTTCAAAGCCTGTGACCTCATCAGCAAATTCATGGCTCGAACTTTGGTGGAAAGGAATTTTTGCAACTCTGACAAAAAAAACTTTCCACCTGGAATTTTTTGATATGACATTCTTTGCTTATTTTTCTCTGTAAATTATGTTTTTGGCGTTTTAAAAGTAAATGTCCTTCTCATGAAACAGACTCCCGGTGTGAAAGCACGATTTTGCGAAATAAATTTAAGAAATACTAAACGAAGATCAAATAATTACTTCAGCGTTGAATTCAAAGATGCTAATCGTTTTCTTCGAGTTTGCACATTTATATTATTAATAAATAAAGCAATATCACTATAAAATCATAATATTTTATCACTGTTAACTCCTCTTTTGTTCGGCAACTTTCTAATTTCATGACGATGAACGTTGTACGGAAAATAAATATACAAAAGAGATAAAAAACAACCCCAAATTCAACATTATTATTATTATTATTATTATTATTATTATTATTATTATTATTATTATTATTATTATTATTATTCGGAAGACGAACCCTATTCATAAGGAACAAGCCCACAGAGGCCACTGCCCTGCAATTCAAGCTTCCAAAGAATATGGTGTCCATTGGAAAGAAGTAACAGGAGGTAATAGAAAATACAGTAAGAAGAGATCACACATTAAAAAACAAACAATAAATTAACGAATTAAATAGATAGATAAAAAAGGTTTTTAAATTATTGTAAATTATTGAAACACACAGAGAATTGTATTAGGATAGTAATGCATCATCGCTTGAACTATTGAAGTTCTAATTGCACGATATCCTCATAATCATAATTTGTCTGGGTTCGTTTACCTATTCACCTGAGGAAGGTCATAATTAACTCTGGAGAATCTTGTATAAATAAGGCCAACTGAGTTCCGGGGCCTGTAATGATCTTTTGGGGAAGGGGGGTGGATATTTTTTAAACTTATTTCCAAAAGTTATTTTCTGCCATTCATTGCTCTTAGTCACGAAATGGGTCCTCCTCCTCCTCCTCCTCCTCCTCCTCCTCCTCCTCCTCCTCCTCCTCCTCCTCCTCCTCCTCCTCCTCCTCCTCCTCCCCCTCGTTACTTCCTAATCGTTAATGCTATCAGACCTGGGGCCGACGAAGGCCACTCAGCTTGTAATCTTAGGGCAGTCGCTGTGTGCAATTATGAACCTGTAACTTTGGGGCGGAGGGGGGGGGGAAGGAGCGACGTATTGCCGAATTTTAGTGGGGCGAAGTTTTACCAAATTTAAGAGGGGGAAGGAGATGTATTGTCAGTTTTTAGGGGGGAGCGCCGAAGTATTACCAAATTTAAAGGGGTACGATGTACTTCCAAATTTTGTGGGGAGGGGGACGAAATATTACCAAATTTAAGAGGGGGCGATGTAATGCCAAATTTAAGAGGGGATGGCGGTGTATTGCCAAATTTTAGGGGGACGACGTATTGGTAAATTTTATCGGGACCATGATTTTGCCAGATTTTAGGTTGGCCAGGTATTGTCAAATTTTAGGGAGGCGAA
This sequence comes from Macrobrachium rosenbergii, assembly GCF_040412425.1. Taxonomy (NCBI): domain Eukaryota; kingdom Metazoa; phylum Arthropoda; class Malacostraca; order Decapoda; family Palaemonidae; genus Macrobrachium; species Macrobrachium rosenbergii. The sequence goes on from NC_089746.1 coordinate 42,128,800, forward strand.
GTATTACCAAATTTAAAGGGAAAGACGATGTATTGCGAAATTTTATCGGGGGCCACGTTTTGCCAGATTTTAGTTTCGCGACGTATTGCCAAATTTTTGGGGGCCGGAGTATTACGAAATTTTAGGGCGTGGTAAATATGGGAGGGCGAATTTGAAAATCAATCAATCATTTCCTGTGGCACCCACGAGGGTGCATAAGGCCTTGATAAACTCACGCCACCGCATTCTGTCCTGGGCTAACTCCTCAAGATCTCCCCAACACTCGTCTCCTGCTTCCCGCCTCATTGTCCTCAACTACGTCTCCTTTGCCTACCTCTACCTCTTCTAGCAAGGGCAGCCCACCCCGGTGTATCTCGCACTATTCCCTGTCTTCTATACTCATGGCCTAGCCACTTCCAGCGTGAGAATCTAACATACTCATCGACCGGCTGCAACCCCGTTACTTCTCTAATTCTGTCATTTGATACCCTATCCCTCCAATTAATTCCTAATATTCTTCTGAGCACCTTACTTTCAAATGCTAAGAATTTATTATCCGAAGTCACTGTGCTGTAACATGACTCATGCCCATAAATCAAAATACTCCTAACCATTACCTTATAAATTTTGATTTTTGTATGCACAGAAAAACTGCTATTATTCTACATATTTTTAAGCATTCCCACTGCCTGATGAGCCTTCTTTAATCTTTCCATTAATTCTGTGCTCAGAGAACCATCCTTATCTAAATAAGTACCTAAATATTTAAACTTATCCACTTGCTTTGCGAACAAACCTTCAATTAGACAATCCTGTGCATTTTCAATATTCACATTCATGATTTAAGTTTTTCCACCATTAATAACCAAACCAACCTTTCGACCTTTACTCACTAGACAGTCCAACACACACACTGCATCTTTTCTGGCCCCTCGCAGATCAAAACCATATCATCAGCATAATCCAAGTCAAGAAGTTTCACATTTTTTCCCCAGAGTATACCTGCATCCGTTTCTCTTTTAACCCTTCTCATAATGTAATCCACGACCAATACAAACAACAGAGGAGACAGAGTGCCACCCCGAATCACACCAGACTTGACTTCAAATGGATCACTCAAACACCCATCAACCATCACTTACAAGATGTGCCCTCATGCATGTTCATAATAACCGTCACAAACTTTTCCAGTATTCCATAATGCCTCATGATTTTTCCCACAGTCCTTCTCGACATACTATCAAAGGCCTTTTCAAATTAAACAAAACAAAGACTCAGCTGGTTTTCATTTCATTTGCTTGCTGCATTAAATGCTTAACTATGAAGATCTGGTCACTGCAGCCCCGCCCTTTTCTAAAACCAGGCTGTTCATCCCTCAGAATACCATCAACCACTGGCTCCAGCCTATTCAACATTACTCTTCGGGGGGACTGGTCTGTTAAGAAGTGCCTCAAAGTGCTCTTTCCATGTGTTTCTGATTTCAACATTTTTGGTCAATAAATTACCCTCCATATCCCTGACTGGTATATCTTTATGCTTACCAGCACTGCCAATCAGCTCTTCAATTGCTTTATATGCTATCCTTTGACTCTGACCATCATTTTTATTAATTAATTTTTCAGTTTCCACAACCTTTTCATTAACAGATCTTCTTTTATCTCTCTTAGTCTTTTAACTTCCGAATCCAAACTCAAGTACTTGGTTCTTGCTAATTCAAAATCTTGATCACTAACAAAATGCATCTCACTCCTCAATTTTGCTTCATCTCTCTTTTTGATCATACCCCATGTTTCCTCAGACATCCACATCTTTTTCCTCAATCTGAGTCTCCTTCTGATCGTACAACCAGCAGCCTCATGCAAAGGTCTATTCACATCCGCCGATATCTCATCTACACTTCTCCCTCCCTCCTCCAATGTTTCCAACACCAAGAACCTGTTTCTGCATTCTATTCTAAATTCCTCCTTTTCCTCTCCTTCCCTTCTAAGTGTAGTGTATCATTATCATACCTATCAACAACAGGTTTTCCCTTCTTCTGACTTTTCAGCTTAAGTCTTACTTTTGCAACGCTGAGCTGATCATCACTACCAATATCTGCTCCCCGATTACATTTTGAAAATAAAGAACTGAATTAGTCCTTTGCAAACAGGTAAGGCAGATTGTAGTAATGTATAAGTATATTATGTTAACAAACAACTTTATATACGTCTGATATTCTGTTGGCCTTATGCAACAGAAGAGTCCGTAAGATACTTATGATTACGTACATCAAAGTGTGCTAACAAAAGCATCAGTACATCAATTTTTTCTAAATTTATACGCCTAAACGTCTTATACATAACCGTGTATGTAATACGAGTTTTTACCCCTTTACAATACCTAATATGCCGTAAATGTCGACTCATTCATAAACTTACACGTGAAGTCTATTCATTCATAAACATTCTACACAGGCGACGTACCGTCTGCACGATTTCTTCAGATGGAATTTTGAGCGAGGTGAAAGCAAATGCAGATTTTTTACACCAGTTAGTTGGATTATTTGAAAACTTGATGCCAGTGGATGCCGAGTGTTTGTGTTGAATGGAAAGGTCTAACAACTTTTCGTTTTGCTTTAATTTCTGAAACTGGAACCAGACTGAATCTCTTAAGCCACTTGAGAAGGGACTGAGTACATTATTATTATTATTATTATTATTATTATTATTATTATTATTATTCAGAAGGTGAACCCTGTTCATATGGAGCAAGCCCACTGGGGCCATTGACTTGAAATTCAAGTCTTACTTAGCAAGAAGTAACAGAAGGTAATGGGAAACACAGAAAGAGGTATTAGGTAAACCTGCAGTTTCAGTAATATTTACGCTGTTTCTAAGCTAGTTACACGAACATTCTTGATTCTTTGTCTCATACTGAGAATTGTCTTATCTCTGTCTATTCGCTTATCAGAAGTAAAACTTCAAAGCCGTTTAATGGTCAAGAATCTTGGAAAGTCAAATGGTGTTACGAAATTTTCTTAAGGCCCCAAATTTCGATTAGAAGCTGTTAAAGACATAGTTGCTGAAATACGAGTAAGAGGATAATATATACTTAGGAGGTTTATCTCGGTAAACTTTAATTAAGTTTGATCTTATAGCTCTTCTGAATGGTAACATGATTTTTGGTGTTATTTAAACATAAAAGGTCCTTAAATTCGTGGCGTGTGTGCGCGCATGAATGCATGTATAAATCATGTTTGTATATGCAGAAATGTTTGTATTATGGGCATGTAAAAGGGCTCTCTTCCTCTCTCTTATCTTTACAAGAGAGAGAGAGAGAGAGAGAGATGCTGCAAACCGGCATCACAGCTACCGTTGTTCTCGACCCCCTAAATACATTATTAGCTAATATAATTAGTTTTCAGCAAAAGGGAACAGCAACTTCATAAGAATTTTCTGACTAGATAACACGAGAGAGAGAAAGAGATAGAGAGACGCTATGACGAGTGTTGCATACGACGAGACCCACACAAACATTTCGCTCCCCAAAATCGAGGAATTTTCCTAACTAGATAACACAAGAGAGAGAGAGAGAGAGAGAGAGAGAGAGAGACTCAAAAACGCGCTCCAGAAAGGCTACAATGAATTTTTCCAACGACGAGACCTACATGAACATTTCACTCCCCAAAACCGAGGCGTATCGTGACCGGATGTGTGTGTATGTGCGTGTATTCCATATGCGTGAAAGGAAGACGGGGTCAGAAACATGACCAGCCAAATCTAGTAGTATTGATCACACACGCCCCCAGCCTCACTACTGAGCTTCTCCCTGGGAAGGCCCAAGTGTTAAAACTTACTTTCTTTCGAGTGACAAATTGCCGTTAAAGTATTTTCATAAGCTGGAGAAGAAGCAGCTAGTGGGAGGAGCCAGAGGTAAGAGAGAGAGAGAGAGAGAGACTGCATAATACATACATACATTCATGATTAGCTAGAGTTAAGAGCACACATAGTTAGCCTAATCAAATGAGAGAGAGAGAGAGAGAGAGAGAGAGAGAGAGAGAGAGAGATATTTTACATATATTCATGATTAGCTAGAAGTAAAAGCACACATAGATACCTAATCAAATGAGAGAGAGAGAGAGAGAGAGAGAGAGAGAGAGAGAGAGAGAGAGAGAGAGAGAGAGAGAGAGAATATCAGAAAGTAGAGAGAGATTGAGAGAGAGAGACTGGTGACAATACAAAACTAAATTTCTCTCTGCTAGCCTTAAAATTGCTTTCTTTATTTTCCGTACTTAAAGATGCAGTCTTCTGAAAGCGAATTAATAGAATCAAAACACGAAATTGCAAACTTATACCATCAAATGAATAAGAAGAAACCTTTCCTTTTGGTGACAATGGCTCTGTTTTGGTCCCTTCCCAATCGTGTAATCACCGATAAAACAGAACCTCTCTCTCTCTCTCTCTCTCTCTCTCTCTCTCTCTCTCTCTCTCTCTCTCTCTCTCTCTCTCAATGGCGTCCATCCAGAAGGCACTAAAAGGAAATTGTCCATAAAATTCTGTCGGTAATCATACTTAACAATTGACGACCACCAGCCGATGAAGAAAAAAAAAGTAAAAAGGTCCGATTATGGAAGGCCCATTGGACACCAGCCATGATTCTTCCCCATAGAAAGAGGAGAAAGCTTTATATGCCTTTAGAACTTGGTTTTCCCCCCATAGAAAGAGGACAAAGCTCTATGTGGCTTTAGAACTTGGTTTTTCTCCTTAAAAAGAGGAGAAAGCTCTATGACCCTTCAGAGCTTGGATTTTCCCCAGGGAAAGAGAAGAAAGCTCTATGTGCCGTTAAAACTTGAATTTTACCCAACGAGAAACAAGACAGCTCTATTTGCATTTAGAACTTAAGATAAATGTACCACTGGATATTTTTCTCAATTCTTGGATTTCTGTGTACCTCTGGAAACTGCCTGCACCTACCTTCGTTATTAAGTCTAGCCTTGAGACTCTGGTTAACTCAAGCGTTGTGCACCTATAGCTGCTATAGTGCCTGTTCAGCTCAGCGTACCCAACTTCCAGTGCTGAGATTACCTTACATGGATATTGAAATGATCTCGATGATTGTGTACCTGTAGATTTCAGTGGGCCTCTTTAGTCACTGTACCTCTCTTTCGACAGTACATTGCCCTACTTTAAATCACTGTATGTACCTCTCAGAATTAGTGTACCTTGTGAAGCAGATTTCAAATTTTGGATTTTTTCTGGTCACTAACCCTTACAAAACTGCTTCTTTTGAAATATTTTGTCCTTCCAAGCCCGGTCCTTCTTCCAAAAATGACTTAGATTCTTGAAATGAATCTCATATGTTCATTGTCGATTTGTCTTCTGCAGTTTTGTGCAACTGTTGAAAGTCGGTTTGTCTTTCTGGGCTCTACATGTCTTCAGTATGCATTTTTTATCTTACTTGTATGACGAAACTGTGCTGAATCTGTGGACGAATTATTTTTTCAAGTCGCTAAAGATATATTAATATTATAATGAAAAATTTTAAGCAAAGAACGTCTAGTGTTGTACTGTCTTCAATTCTCATCACTCAAGTATATAAGAAAATAAGTTTAAGAATAAGTTCAAGGACTTGGAAAAAGACTGTAGAAACACTGACTATTCTTAGAATAGTATGCAGGCAATAATTCAAGCCAAGCGTGAGAGTGAATCTAAAATTTAGAATCTTTTTTTTTTTTATAATTTATGACATTCTCCTTTTCTGAAAGTTTCAAATGATGCTTAAAATTTTCCTGGGACTTTTGGGCCAGACAGAAGCCGCTCATTTTCTGTTTACTGACAGATCAGAATCGGGGATAAGCGAAGGTCATTGTGAGGATGCAAATCATGACCATGTAAGCTCTATTAATGAAATTGATAGGTAAATGAAAACACAAAAGCGTCCTCGCTAAATTATTTAAGTAAGGTTGGTTTAAGGATAGTTTCATGTACTCATTGCTACGACCACGTGTGTTTTAGTGTTATATTGACCAGTGGAATTTGGATAATTATGAATATTCTAATCTACGAATTTAGGTGTTGACATTAAGAGGTCGAAATGAGAGATGGAAACTAGTGTTCTGTCTCTCAGAATAACATTAATCAACTTGAAAAACTTATGATATGGACAAATTGATGGGAGATGGTATTCACTTATACCCTCTCTTGTGGCCGACTGGTTAGTGTGTCACTGTAGTCCTGATTCCTCGTCCGTCGCTGGTTCGACCCCACGGGACGGTGGACTTATTATCAACTAAAAAATTCCCCTTCGGTAACATATATGAAAATATATTACTTCCGAGGTAGAGTGAATTGGATATTAAAGGACGTTTGTAGCTTTCTGATTGTATATGAATCACGGTGATGTGATAAATAGTCATAATAAGGCTACGTGCGACAAACGCACTACACGGTCAACATGGCAGAGGTGGGTGGATATCGTCTCCAAACGCAAAACACCTGAGTTCGACGGGTGGGCTGATGGGAGATGGTATTCACTTATACCCTCTCTTGTGGCCGACTGGTTAGTGTGTCACTGTAGTCCTGATTCCTCGTCCGTCGCTGGTTCGACCCCACGGGACGGTGGACTTATTATCAACTAAAAATTCCCCTTCGGTAACATATATGAAAATATATTACTGCCGAGGTAGAGTGAATTGGATATTAAAGGACGTTTGTAGCTTTCTGATTATATATATATATATATATATATATATATATATATATATATATATATATATTTATATACATATATATGTGTCCATATGTATATATATATTATATATATATATATATATATATATATATATATATATATATATATATATATATATATATATATATATAAAAGAAATAAGAATTGAAGGGATATTTAGGCTACATCCAGATTATTATTTCACGAACTTTTGTTTTCTTTGGTATTTCGTAGCTAGAAGGTTAATTAAAAGAAAGCAGAAGCATAGAGCTGTATAGATTATGGATTTTGAGAGTCAGTTAATGTCATGACTGTTAGAAGACAAGTTATAGTTGTTGAGAGGTAAGTTGCTGATGATAAAAGCAGATTTCCGTCCACAAATGGCTCGGTTTTATCCACAAAGGGCAAAGTTTTGTCTACAAAGGCGAAGCTTCGTTTACAAAGGCTAAGTTTCATCTAAATAGAGCTGTAGCAAGAAGGTTGTCTCATAATAGGTGAAAATGAGGTCAAGGGTGGCAATGGCTATAGGATAGGTTTTGGACATCAGGTCACGTTGTCGAACTTCTCAGTTCCAGAGGTCCTTTGTTCCTCACACCGTTGGACTGTGGACAGCCTCCCAGAGGATTTCGTGCAGTTGGAACTTCACAAGTTCAAGCGAAGATGCAACGCATTACTTCCATAAAACAATTCTACTTTTATTTTAATAATTTACCTACATTTTTATCTGTTTATTAATTTGTTAATTTATTTTTACTTTTGTTAATATTGATCTCTTCTTTCTGTATTTCCTATTACCTTCTGTCAGTTGAGAGTTTAGTTATGACTACTAAGAATAAAGTTTTATTCTCACTGAATTTATGGTTACAGAGGAAAGTAAAACTCTAAAAACTAAAAAATTTTGTTTTTAACTCTTGTAAAACAAGTGAAACCAATATATTCAAGGATTTATATTCCTGTCATCAACTATTCTTTTAAGATACTTTAATATTTCTCCATTTTTACTCCATTTTCTATTCATTTGGTTTTTCTGTGATAACTCGGCAACATTTAAAGGTCAGAAAGATTGGAAGTGAAATGAGGCCACCTGACATTTACTCTAATCTAATTCTCTCTCTCTCTCTCTCTCTCTCTCTCTCTCTCTCTCTCTCTCTCTCTCTCTCTCTCTCTCTCTCTCTCTCTCAAACTGATTGTCTTATATTCCAGCTCCATTCTCTTTGAAAATGTGAGAGCTGGAATACTGTTCCCTGGATTCTTCATGAAAGATATCCTCTTGACACTTACGAGATTAAACTGTCCATGGCTAGCTGACTAAATTACTTTACACTTTTTTTGTTACATCATGGAATTGGAATTGGAATATAAAATTTAGCCCAAAGGCAAAGCGCTAAGACCAATGAGGTCATTCAGCGCTGGAAATAGTGTTCAAACAATTGTTAGGAGACAGTGGAAAGCAAGGAAGATAGAGAAAATGAATGGAGTTATGGTAGAAGGAATGAAAGCGGTTTCAGCTAAGGGCCGAAGGAACGCTGCAAAGAATCTTACGTAAGGCCTACAGTGCACCGCGTGAGGTACACTGACGGCACTATTACCTTACGGGGAAATGTTACATTATTCTAGGAATGTGATATGTTAGTGAAGTGTGTAAAATCCGATGATGATCAAGAAGAGTATTTTTCGTCTATTTTCGTGAGACATAACAGTGGCTAAAGATTTGAAATCTTAATTTATTTTTGTTCTAAGTTGACGTCGGTTGGTTTGTCGAAACTTAGGCAGTAATAAGAGAAGCGATTTAAACTGAATTTTACGCAAACTGCTCTTCTACATGACCTCTTAGATCTGATAAACTTCCAGTAGTAATAATAACAATCTCACACATCAGTGATTTACCTTTGCGAATAAAAGTATAGATAACAACAACATTAACGGCAATGATAATTATACTTCAAATTAGTGATTTCCTTCACAAATGCATTGCTGACTTACGGATGTAAGTTCATTTACTGAATAACAACATTGATGATAATCACACAACCCTACGGTAGTGCCGTCAGTGCACGTTATGCGGCGCACTGTAGGCATTACTTAGGGTTCTTTGCAGCGTCCCTTCGTCCTCTAGCTGCAACTCCTTTCATTCCCTTTTCTGTACCTCCGTTCACATGCTCTTTCTTCCATCTTACTTTCCACCCTCTCATAACATTTGTTTCATAGTGCAGCTGCGAGGTTTTCCTCCTGTTACACCTTTCAAACCTTTCTGCTCTCAGTTTCCGTTTCTGCTTTGAATGAGCTCATAGGTCCCAGCGCTTGGCCTTTGACCTAAATTCTATATTCTGTTCTCTATATATGATAATCACAACTGCATCAGTGATTTCATCTTGCAAATTGAAGTGGTTAATTTGGCCATTTAACACCATTCCTTCAAAGAAAACAGTTGATTGTGCCGTGAACAATAAATACAGAACTGATTATTATTATTATTATTATTATTATTATTATTATTATTATTATTATTATTATTATTATTATTATTATTATTATTCAGAAGATGAACCCTAATCATATGGAAGTAGCCTACCAAAGGGGCCATTGACTTTAAATTCAAGCTTCTAGAGAATATGGTGTTCATTCGAAAGAGGTAACAGAAGGTGATGGGAAACACAGAAAGAGGAGATCAGTTATTAGAAAAACAGATAAATTAACAAATAAATAAATATAAATTTAAGTAAATTACTGAAAACGAGCATTCACAAACAGGCAGATACAGATAACCATTCATTTTGTCATAAGCTACAAGAGGTTAGATAATATTAAGTAATGATTACCTTCCTTTTCAGAGTTGCTGACCGGTTGGTCTTGGGCTCAAGAAAATGAATAAGTATCAAGAATAATCAGCTCTTCTGTCACAAAATCAGTTTTTGTCAGGGCAACAGGGATGTTCAAGATTATCTCGGATCAAAGTAAGTACTTGGGTTTTTATCATTATCCTTCAAGTTTAATTATCATAAATGCTTAATATGGCTCTTATTGCCAGTCCGCGTGATATAGGAGTCATTTTAGTATAAATACAACAGCCGACTCGATACCATCGTCTGCTATTTCTCTGAGAAAGAAACCTCTTTGAAACACGTACACAAAACCGGAAGGAGAACAAACGCCAATCAATGAGCGTAGTAGGTCAGGTCACTTCCGTTTTAGGCCAACTCCGGACATCAGTAAAAAAAAAAATAACTAGGGAAACGATAGGTGGTGATTGTTCGCGTGTGTGCGAGGTACGATTAGATCACACGAGAGTTTAAAAGGATTTTCCCCCATCCATGTAATCATCGAGGAGCAGAAGGCTCCACGCTTCCGTCCTTTTCACAACCTTGTTGGGGGAACTCACATTTTCTTTTTCTTTTTTCTCACATGACTTTCTGTCATCTTTACGTTAAATGTTCTTGTCTCTGTTGTCTCTGAAATAGTCCATTCTAAAAATACAGTATCACCGCAAGTTAACGAACGCTTGTGGGGTCTGGCTTCTCCGATAAGTAACAAAGTCCGTTAAGTAACGAAGACCCTGTATTAATGCCTGCACCCGAATATTTTCTTGATATCTTACAGCTAACAGCAGTTCCACAAATATTTTCTTGATATCTTACAGCTAACAGCAGTTCCACAAATATTTTCTTGATATCTTACAGCTAACAGCAGTTCCACAAATATTTTCTTGATATCTTACAGCTAACAGCAGTTCCACAAATATTTTCTTGATATCTTACAGCTAACAGCAGTTCCACAAATATTTTTTTTTTATATCTTACAGCTAACAGCAGTTCCACAAATATTTTCTTGATATCTTACAGCTAACAGCAGTTCCACAAATATTTTCTTGATATCTTACAGCTAACAGCAATTCCACATAGTTCATACTCTGAACAATACTGTACACTTTAGCATTCAACCTAAGAGATATATGTATAAATGTATCACGTCTAAAAGGGTAGGGCAGGAAAAAGTAATGAAATAGTAGCTGATATTAGAGAAGTCAGCTAAGTCACGATCAGTTAAGTTGAGGTCTTAATGTCTTTTGTTGCATTTTCATATTAGCAAAGTAGTTTTTTTTTTCACACAATAATTTGATGACGAAATCATTTTTATCAGCACCTGGTTAAATATGCAGTACGAAGTGTGCCATTAATTTCTTTCCCACCTCCCAGAAATCATTATATTTCAAGTGGTGTCCGTGAGGAATATTTTGAGCCGAGCATTATCATTCCAGTCTCAAACATGTTCTACTTTTTGAAGGACGAATTACACGGCGCGTCATTAAATAGTTTAGAGATTGTTCAGGCGCTAACTAGTAACATTAAAATTTTATTTTTAGCTGGCAATGTCATGTTCTCGTGTTAGGAGTTGATGTCTACGTAGGCTAATTTTTGTGCCTACGCAAAACTACGAACACACAAGTTATACGTCTCTGCTTAGTTTTTTCTGAGTACCCGTGACAAGTTATTGAGCACATGACTCGAGCTAGAAGAAGGTTGTGTGAAGAAAAATTCTCGTTGCTAATATGAAAATATCTTAACAAAAGACATTAACACCCCAACTAAACTGATCTCAACTTAGCGGACTTCTGTACTTATCAGCTACCTTATTATGATTACTCTGCTACCAGTTTAATATGACACATTTTTAAATATATCTCTTCAGTTTAATGTTAAGTGTAAAGTAAATGTTAGTTCAGGTTAGGGACTTTGTGCCATTGCTGTTAGCTGTAAGATATCTAGAAAATATTCAAGTCCAGCCTACAATACAGTCTTTGTTACATTCGCGTAGCCATCATATACTTCTGACTTGCTATGTACATGATGATTTGTTTCAAAGGGTACCTTCGGATCCACAGACAAATAGAAGTTTCAAGGATTTTGCGTGCAAAGCGTCTGTAGAATATAAGCAAACAGAGAAGTTGTGAAGTCATTGAAGAATTGCAATGCATAGAAAATGATGCTGATTGTGGCATTTAGGCTTTATATTAACTAAAATATTCAGCGACAAAACTTCAAGCGTGTGAGAGCGAAGATAACATGGCTGTTGGTACGTTAATATATTTTTCATGGGAACTGGACTTAACACAGAATATATGCAAGACATCTCGTCACCAGACCAGATAGATATGATTCGCTCTGAGGGGTTTCCCTGCCCTGCTGAATATTTCATGAGCATAGAGCGAGCATAGTTCTCGTAAAATGAGTAAATGCTTAGAGAATTTCCTTCCGTTCTTAACGAATGATTGCCGCTTCGTTAATTTCCATAAAGTGTTTTAAAACCCCTTCGAGTAAGCGCTGAGTACAATTCTTGGAAGAGAAGTAATTTAATTAGCAAGAGAAATAGAAGACGAATTTTGAGAAATTATTTACTAATAACTTGCATTTTAAAGCGGACTCTTAGACTTCAACATAATACGTTGTTTTCTCTCATTAAGTTTTATGTCTGATTTAACTGGAAGCAATTATCTTCAGCATTCTAAGATTTACTTGTAGAGCACTTTTAATATTTGATTGATTGATTGCTTGGATTAATATTTAATCATCTGGCGTCACAACGACAATGGTCATCGACACCGAAAAACACGTTCTTAAAATGTGCATTATTTGTCTTCAAAGAAGTTATAAAATGATAGCAAATATATAAAACTGATAAGTTTTAAAACGATTTAAAATCATAAAGATCTTTTAAGACATTACATACAGTTACTAAGTCTGGCATCGGAAATGAATTAGGTTTAAAGCATAAACGTGCAGTCAGCCCTATAATGGGATAATTTAATGAAGTGTAGAATTTAAATCTATGAAAATAAAGAAGAGACCACTGCTTGGGACCAACTCGTCGCCCGCCGTGCGTGATGCAAGCAAATATCAAAGTTTACTCAATGCTTTACACAACGCTTGTGAAGTCGCCACTAGCTTATACTCACAGATAATTGAATGTGCTTTCCTACTCGTAATAATACAAAGCCTCCATTAAGAAGCAGTCACGTCTGAATGTTCTCTCTAAAAGCTAGTCTCTCTCTCTCTCTCTCTCTCTCTCTCTCTCTCTCTCTCTCTCTCTCTCTCTCTCTCTCTCGTCAGTCTGTCTTTCCCCTTGAAAGTTTGTTCATGAGTTTTGCCCTATTATGTACGTTTGGGTTTATATATATGTTCTCTCTCTCTCTCTCTCTCTCTCTCTCTCTCTCTCTCTCTCTCTCTCTCTCTCTCTCTCTCTTCGTCAGTCTGTCTTTCCCCTTGAAAGTTTGTTCATGAGTTTTGCCTACTATGTACGTTTGGGTTTATATATATGTTCTCTCTCTCTCTCTCTCTCTCTCTCTCTCTCTCTCTCTCTCTCTCTCTCTCTCTTTCTCCTAAAAATCTGCTCTCGAATTTCGCCTTGTAATGTGTACGTTTGCGTTAAAGAATATATATACGTTTTCAGGCTTTTCTCTCTCTCTCTCTCTCTCTCTCTCTCTCTCTCTCTCTCTCTCTCTCTCTCTCTCTCTCCTTGAAAATCTGTTCTCGAATGGGCTTTATTATAATTATGTGTACGTTTGCGTTAAAGAATATGCATACGTTCTCCGGTTTCCCCTCTCTCTCTCTCTCTCTCTCTCTCTCTCTCTCTCTCTCTCTCTCTCTCTCTCTCTCTCTCTCGTAAACTGTATGTCTCTCCTCTTGAATATCAGTTCATGCGTTTCGCCTTATTATATACGTTTGTGTTAAAGAATATATATACTCTCTCTCTCTCTCTCTCTCTTTAACTGTCTGCCTCTCCCCTTGAATATCTGTTCATGCGCTTCTCCTTATTATATACGTTTGTGTTAAAGAATATATATACGCTCTCTCTCTCTCTCTCTCTCTCTCTCTCTCTCTCTCTCTCTCTCTCTCTCTCTCTCTCTCTCTCTCTCTCTTTAACTGTCTGCCTCTCCCCTTGAATATCTGTTCATGCGTTTCGCCTTATTATATACGTTTATGTTGAAAAATATATATACGTTCTTCTCTCTCTCTCTCTCTCTCTCTCTCTCTCTCTCTCTCTCTCTCTCTCTCTCGCCGTAGAAAAATCTGTTCTCAAATTTCGCCCTATTATGTGTACGTCTGTATTAAAAAATGGGTCTTCAGGCTTCCCCATTCTCTCTCTCTCTCTCTCTCTCTCTCTCTCTCTCTCTCTCTCTCTCTTTGGCTGTCTGTCTCTCCCCTTGAAAATCTGTCCTCGGAGTTTCATTAATCATTCTTATTCTCCTGACGTCCCTAATTTCCTTTCGCCCGTTGGCCTTTCCCATTCTTGTAACTTCGAGGCTATTTTTCCCACTCTGCAGTTCCCCCTTCTTTCAGGAATCCACGTCATATTAATGTTTCTTTTTGTAACATTCTTTTTTTCTTTTAATTTAGCGTCATTGATCTTTTATCACTTATTCCCGACCTTCTTATAATATTTCTTAATACCCCGCATTTCCGATTTATTCGTAAACTTTTGGTTCTCCCTTTTCATTCTCTTATTTTCTCTCCATTCCTATAGTCTTTATTCACCATTTCTTGATATTTACGTCTTCAGAGACTTCTTCATCTCTCTCTCTCTCTCTCTCTCTCTCTCACACACACACACATACTTCTTCATGATTATGTTCCCAAATCCTTTCCTAATGCTTTTTGCCATTTCTCTTCCTTCGCTCTTGTCAGTTCAGTCGTCTGTTCTTCCCGTTTCCTTTTCAATATCTGTTCTAGCCTCTGAGATATCTCCCCCCTCCCCAATCCCCCTCCTCTAACCCCCCACCCTTCCTAGTTTCTGTAACCACTCCCCTTGAATTTATTTCCAGTTTACAGTATGGTTTCTTACTGTATAACCATTCGTTCTGTTGTCTCGTCGCTAGTCTCACCTGTTGTCCGTTTCCCTCTCTTTCCTTTTTTATCAAGTTTTCTTCCCCTTTCCCAATCCCTCCACTTCACCCCTTCTACACCCTTCCCAGTCTCTATAACCCGCCCCCTCCCTTGAATTTATTTTCAATTTCCTTTACGGCTCCTTACTCTGTACCCTTGTGTTCTATTGCCTCCTCGCTAGTCTCACTCGCTCTCCATTTCCCTTTCTTTCCTTTTTATTTATTTTCCCCTTTTCCCTTTCCCTTCTCCTTTCCTCCATTGCCTTCCTTCCCTCTCTCTTTCCTTCTTCCTTCCCCCTTCCTTCCCAGGTTTTGTAACCCCCCTCCCCTTGAATTTATTTCCAATTTACTTTATGGCTTCCTGCTCTGTGCTCATAATATGTTCTATTGCCTCCTCGCTAGTCTCACTCGCTCTCCATTTCCCTTCCTTTCCTTTTTATTTATTCCCCCCCCCCCTTTTCGTTTCCCCATCTCCTTTCCTTCACTTCCTTCCTTTCCTCCCTCTTTCCTTCTTCCTTCCTTCAGACCTCCTCCTCCTACTCCTCCAGCAGCAGAAGCGACGTGCGTCTAATTGGATCGTCTGGAGAACTCGGCCAATGAACTGGAAAGTTAAGGCGGAGTTAAGGCTCACAATTCCAGGCCCGCCCAT
>NC_089746.1:42146511-42166511 GCF_040412425.1 Macrobrachium rosenbergii
TAGAGGGATAGTGCCGTCAATGCACCTCACGCGGTACACTGTAGGCATTAGTTAAGGTTCTGTGCAGCTTCTCTTTGGCCCCTAGGTGCTGCCCCTTTTATTCCTTTTACTGCACCTCAGTTTATATTCTTTCTTAGTGAAACTGCGAGGTTTTCCACCTGTTACACCTTTCAAACCTCATACTCTCAATCTCGCTTTCAGCGTTGAATGACCTCATGGTGTCCCAGCTCTTGGCCTTTAGCGTAAATTCTATTCTGTTATGTAAAAATTCGTGTTGTCCCTTCAGTATGGTTCAGCACTAAAAAAATCAGTTACGTAAATACCCCTTCATGAAACAATTTCGTTTTTGCTTTTGCCTACACGAAAGAATCGTTCGATTGTCTCCCAAATTGCGAGATGGATCAACTGTCAGACATCGAGAGAGATCTCTCGTCGACTCTTCTCCGTCTTACTCCTCTTCTTCTTCTTCTTCTTCCTCCTCCTCTGATCCTGCTTGACGTCCTCCGGTCTTTAATCAGCAAATGAATAGCTGACGATTCTCCTCCTGACGTCTTGAAATGCAGACAAAGCAGCTGATGGATTGGCCCTGTTCCGTTCCTGCTCTTTTTTCCTTTTTTTTCTTCTTCTTCTTCTTCTTCTTCTTGGAAATTTATCGGTCACGTCTGATTTTCATTCGTGTGGCTTTCCTTCGAAGATACTGACGAAAGTTTGATGGGGCCTGTAACTGAACCCACATGATTCTAGAGTTTTTTTTTTATTTATTTATTTTGGTTTGAAGCTTTTCGTGACTGCACGGTCTTCTGAAAGCTTGAAATAGGGGATAGTAACTGATGTAACTGACAAATACATTTCCTGCTGTGATGTTCTCTTGGATCGAATTCCTGTTACCTGAATTGCTAGGTATACAGACTTGTTACGAAATGCAGTAGGATATTGGAACCCATGGTTACACAGAGGAAAGCAAAGTTTTAAAAATTATTGGTTATAGAACCCATGATACACATAGGAATGTAAACAGTATTTTGACAGGTGAGTAGAATTAAGCAATAACCAAAGAGAAATGATAAATATGAGGAGAAGCAGAGGATCAATTTATTTAAAGAATTGATAGTGTGCAAGACCACACTGACATCTGTTACGAAGCAGAAGAAACTATTTTTACTTTAACTTTCTCTGTGCAGAGTAAGTCTTTATCTCAGTAACTTTAAAAATATATGTAATTCATGCAGTTATAGATAATTCCAAGGAATTATCTCTCTCTCTCTCTCTCTCTCTCTCTCTCTCTCTCTCTCTCTCTCTCTCTCTCTCTCTCTCTCTTTCTCTAGCTCTTTCTCAAACACCACACACACACACACACACACACACACACACACACACACACACACACACACACATATATATATATATATATATATATATATATATATATATATATATATATGATGTCTAAATATAGGTCTACATTCATCTCTGGTACGTCTGCTTTTTAATTTTAAGTTCCAGGAAAAATTCCTGGTTTAAAATCTCATCAGGTGTCTTTGAGGAAATATTATCTCTCTCTCTCTCTCTCTCTCTCTCTCTCTCTCTCTCTCTCTCTCTCTCTCTCTCTCTCTCTCTCTCTCTCTCTCTCTGTAGCTCTTCTACAAACACACACACACATATATACATGTGTGTATATATATGTATATGTACGTATATATGTAGTATATGTATACGTATATATACAAGTGTACATATATACATGTGTATACATATATATGTACATATTTATATACACATGTATATATGTATACATACTACATATATACGTATATATACATATATACAGTATATGCACATATATGTGCATATATATATATATATATATATATATATATATATATATATATATATATATATATGTGTGTGTGTGTGTGTGTGTGGTTGTGTGTTTGTAGAAGAGCTACAGAGAGAGAGAGAGAGAGAGAGAGAGAGAGAGAGAGAGAGAGAGAGAGATAATATTTCCTCTAAGACACCTGGTGAGATTTTAAACCAGGAATTTTTCCTTGAACGTAAATTTAAAAAAGCAGATGAATGCATCACTGTCAGAGGCACCAGAGATGAATTTAGACCTGGAAGCCTCATTACCCTGATGAATATCTTGAAGTTGAAGCTCCCTGTCTCATTAATCATCATTATTAACTTTGCAATTATTACTTTTACTCTCGAATTTGGGAGGAGGATGAGGTCAGGTTTTCAGCCGAGTGTGGGATTTAACGAAAAATCTCGAGAACCACTGAACAAGTTTCGATAGACCTTAGCGATGACATTGACTGAGTGACTACCTGTCCATGGAATTATCTATAACTGCATGAATTACATATATTTTTAAAGTTATTGAGATAAAGACTTACTCTGCACAGAGAAAGCTAAAGTAAAAATAGTTTTTTCTGCTTCGTAACAGATGTCAGTGTGATCTTGCACACAATCGATTCTTTAAATAAATTGATCCTCCGCTTCTCTTCATATTTATCATTTCTCTTTGGTTATTGCTTAATTCTACTCACCTGTCAAAATACTGTTTACATTCCTATGTGTATCATGGGTTCTATAACCAATATATAATTTTTAATACTCTTTGCTTTCCTCTGTGTAACCATGAGTTCTATAACCAAAAATTTTGAAAACTCTTTGCTTTCCTCTGTGTAACCATGGGTTCCAATATCCTACTGCATTTCGTAACAAGTCTGTATACCTATGTACGTACATATAGATGTGTACGTATATAAGTGCTTGTGTACGTGTGCTCCTGTGTTTGTGTGTGTGTCTGTCTGTGTGCTTCCACGCTGAGCGACAGTTAGACTGACAGAAATTCGAGTTCACGGCAGATGAAATTCGCTAGTCATTTCTCTCTCTCTCTCTCTCTCTCTCTCTCTCTCTCTCTCTCTCTCTCTCTCTCTCTCTCTCGATGGCTTCCTAAAAAAAGAAAAGGAAATATTATTTCCGGGTATTGTGTATGTGGCTTCTTTTTTGGATCATCTCAGAAACCGCCGAAAATTACGCGTATGATACATGAAAGCAACAAGAAGAGAGAGAGAGAGAGAGAGAGAGAGAGAGAGAGAGAGAGAGAGAAATTTCTTAAGTGCGATGGTAGAGATCGTTTTCGATCGATTGATCGGTCAGTTTCAGCCAGTTGACGTAACAGCATCAAAGGGGACCGTTTGTTAGAATTTGAATTTATATATACATATATTGTGTGCATATATATATATATACAGTATATATATATATATATATATATATATATATATATATATATATATATATATATATATATATATATATATATATATATATATATATATATATATATATATATATATATATATATATATATATATATATATATATATATATATATATATATATATTACACGCACATTTTCGCAAAAGCTCTCACGAAACAAATGACTGTCATAGTTTTTTGGCTCCAGAATCTAAGCTAATACCAGGGGTGGGGATTTCGCTGTATATAAGTTTCATGTTGTGAAAAAAGTCTGTATTTAGAGTTTAAATATTTAATATTTTACATACATTTTTATTTATTTATCAATTTGTTAAATTATATTTTTTTCTAATAACTGATCTCCTCTTTCTATATTTCCCATTACCTTCTTCTGTTACTTCTTTCGAATGAACGCCAGATTCTTTGGTGGGCTTGTTCCATCCTCTGAACAATAATAATAATAATAATAATAATAATAATAATAATAATAATAATAATAATAATAATAATAATAATAATAATACTTCGATACTTTCAATCCAGTTGCATCTTACTTATATTAATTTAACTGTACGTAGACTATGTAACAGTTACAAATAAGTATATAGGTATACACTGCTTTTTATACAGTGTTCTGGAGATATCTTAACGGAATTTTTCCCACATGAATGCAGAAACACGTGCACTTTTACACTTGTATACACTGTGCATCAGAAATACATAGTAAAGAATAGGACAGATACCCCTGTATTTCGGGATTATTTGAAACGCATCAGAGACTGTTTGATATGACTCATCAGAAATCAAGGATATAAAAATGCAAATTCAGAATCTTTTAGTAATAACGGGGAATAACATCTTTGAAATCTAACTCAGAGACTTCAGAGTATTTCCTCATTCTTATTTTCGATCTCATTATTTGCTGGAGCGCAAAAGGGACGAGTAACTAGTAAGAGAGGCTATGGTAGGGAGAGAGAGAGAGAGAGAGAGAGAGAGAGAGAGAGAGAGAGAGAGAGTGCCGGAGTGGAAGCAAAAGGAATACACATAGGAAGAGAGAGGAAGAGTGCTCGATTAAAGGGGAGAGAGACAGAGAGAGAGAGAGAGAGAGGCGGGGGGAAGGGAGAGAGAAAGCGAGACAAGTGGAATGAATATGAAAAAAGAAAGATTGTGTTTGTAGAAAGAAAGGGAGAGAGGAAGTGGGGAAAGGTAGAGATTGACAGAAATGGAATAGATATGGGAAAAGAAAGGCAGTGTTGTAGAGAGAGAGAGAGAGAGAGAGAGAGAGAGAGAGAGAGAGAGAGAGAGAGAGAGAACTAGGCAGTGAACGTAAAACGAATAAATCATTAGAGAGGAGGTTGAGAGTGCAGGAAAAGTAGATGAGAGAGAGAGAGAGAGAGAAACAGCAAATAGTCTTTGAGAGAAGAGAGAGAGAGAGAGAGAGAGAGAGAGAGAGAGAGAGAGAGAGAGAGAGAGAGAAATCCTTCACCATATCATTGGGCAGATGCCAACAACAGCTGAATCCCAACTGAATTCTTCCATAATGGATTTATCATCTCGATCCTCTTGGATAATTTGATTTTGTTTTCATTCCTTCGTTCGTAGGGAAGTTATCGTCTGTGCCTTATTGTTATTTTGTGCTTGCTTCATATATATATATATATATATATATATATATATATATATATATATATATATATATATATATATATATATATATATATATATATATATATATGATTATTATCACTTTTGTACGTGATTCATTTATCACACATTACCACAGGTGAAAAATAAGAAACGGGGTGTAGGTCCTGACCGGTTTCGACTTTATTTCCAAGCCATTGACGAAGGACTGATACAGAGTGTGAGAAGTCACAAATATATATACTACAAGAACAGTACTGACGAACATACACAACCGTTAGAGGCTCCATATCCCCACTCAGGCCGGTGTCGAGGTAGGAGTGGCCATTAAAACTCATTTGGCTAAAAATCACAATAGACTCTCAGGGGACATTGTTGATAAACAGACCATACCCCACCTCAGATCCACACCTGACAGGTGTCATGGAGGCGGAGTTTGGAAACTCATTAACATTACTACCCTCGTACTGTGTTTACAAATATGATAATCCTATTTTCATATATCTCTACTGCCTACCTTAAAGTTTAAACAATTTACAAATTTCTTTTGATATTAAAGGATCAAGTTTATACATCCCTTGACTGATATTCATATTATGGTTGTAACTTTCTTTTATGAAGCTAGATTCAATGATGTTCCTTTCCAGTGCATTATTAGAATATACAATCCTTTTGCCCCTTCCCAGTTGATAGCATGATTGTTCTCACTAACATGTACAAATATACCACTGTTCCTTTGTGCATATCTCTCACACATTTCTTATGTTGTTCAATTCTTTTTTCCAGTGCTTTCCTGGTTTGGCCAATATAAAAGTTGTCACAAGACTTACACGGAATTTTATATACACACCCTTTAATATTGTCTGGGAGTTCTTGATAAGTACATTTTTCATTGTTGTATTGTTCTTAAATGCGACATTAACACCAAAATTCTTAAGAAGATGAGGGATATCTTTCATACTATTATTATAAGGCAGAACAAGCAAATTTTTTGTGTTGTAAGGTTCTTTCTGGTTTTGATACATAGTCTTTTTTGCCGCTTCAAATGCACTGTTTAATACATTATCAGGATATTTCAATTTTTTGCCTGCATTCCTAATCTTATCTATTTCATCATCAATATATTCAGGGCTACATACCCGTAATGCTCTTAAAAACATAGATGAAAACACTGACTTTTTAACCTTATTGCTTTGTCCAGAATAGAAATGCACATAGGAAGAAATATTAGTGGGTTTTCTATACACACTATATTTAAACCCACTACTATTTCTTCGTATGAGGACATCCAGAAACGGCAAGCACCCATCATTTTCCATTTCCATCGTGAATTTAATTGATGGTACTAATTGATTTAACTTAGCAAAAAGTTTTTACATCTTGGTTCCTGGCCATACACAAATTATGTCGTCAACATACCTAAACCATGTTACATTACATGTGGATTATGTTGTTTAATATCTTCTTTTCAAAAATTCCATATATAAGTTACTTAACACTGGGGATAGAGGGTTTCCCATTGCCATACCAAAAATTTTGTGAGTAAAATTTACCATTAAATTCAAATTTACAATCTTTTACACATAATTTAATCAGTTCAATTAAAGTACTTTTCGAAAATGGGATATCCAGCTGTGTGTTCTCTAACAATTCAGATAAAAACGCCATCAGATCATCTATTGGCACCTTTGTGAATAGTGATACAACATCAAAACTTACAAGCCTGGATTCACTATTAATCTCTACACTATTTAGTTTATTTATCAGGTCCACATTATTCTCGATATTTGCATTTGAGATGGTACCTACTAATGGGTTGAGAATATCTACTAAGTACTTCGCTAGCTTATATGATGCGGAACCAACTGAACTGATAATTGGCCTGGCAGGAAAGTTTGCTTTGTGAGTTTTTATTGTACCATTCATGTATGGTAGCGATGGAGAGGTCACACACAACTTCTTTATAAGGCTTTCGTTACCTTTTAACAGGTTTTTCACTTTCTTATTGAAACCACTATTCACATTGTCTATCGGGTTCTTATTTAATTCTTTATATGTATTATCATCACCTAAAAGATTTTGCATTTTTTCTATATATTCACTTTTATTTAAAATTACAAGGGCGCCTGATTTATCTGCTTTTGTCATGTGTATATTTTTATCTTTTTCAGTTCATTAATAGCAACCATAAATCTTTTGGGGACGTTTGTGGTGTCTGATTTTTCATACTTCCATAAATCACTCCCTTAACCATGTTCACTTCTTCATTCGTTAAATCACTATATTTTTCCAAATTACACAGTCCTTTAGTTATTTCCACACTGTTCCTTCCGCCAGGAGATAAAGCAAAGTTTAAACCGTAGCCTAAGGCACTAGTTACATTTCTATCCAGCTGTTTGTTTGATAAGTTGACGACACATTCATGATTGGCGTTGTTGGTCCAACAGTTTCATTTTATTATTATCGTGTTTCCGTTTCAGTTTCCGATACACTTGATTCCTCATCTTCACATGACAATATTCACGGAGGGAATCTCTCCAATCCGGTGGTATTGAGGCTTCAAAATGTCGTCTTTTCCTCGTGAGATCTTCAAAATTCTTTTTGGTTTCCAATGTTTTGATGTTGATATGTTTTTCCATTATGGCACGTTGTATTTCACCGAAGGATTGATCTTCTAATTTCAGCAAGGAATTGGTTATGAACGATCTTGGTATCACTTGTTCATCCCGACATTCACGTAAAAACCGCAGGTGTTCCTGGTTGGTATGAGCTTGAGTGAGGGCGTCGGCAAATTCTCTGACGGCATATTCCAAGATGGGGAAAAGAACACAGAAAGATCGGAAGGAGCGCGTGGTATCCATTGATGATTATTGTCACTTTTGTACGTGATTCATTTATCACACATTACCACAGGTGAAAAATAAGAAACGGGGTGTAGGTCCTGACCGGTTTCGACTTTATTTCAAGCCATTGACGAAGGACTGATACAGAGTGTGAGAAGTCACAAATATATATACTACAAGAACAGTACTGACGAACATACACAACCGTTAGAGGCTCCATATCCCCACTCAGGCCGGTGTCGAGGTAGGAGTGGCCATTAAAACTCATTTGGCTAAAAATCACAATAGACTCTCAGGGGACATTGCTGATAAACAGACCATACCCCACCTCAGATCCACACCTGAATATCACACATCTTAGCCTTCGGTTGGTGGCACTGCAACGACATGCAAGCTCATCATGTTGCAACTTACGTAACATTACCATAACAACTCTCGGTAATTTGCTGTTACATTAAGGCAAAGATACACAAGAACACTATTAAGTGTTATGGCAACATGTACAACATAAACTAAGATATGTGCATACCTTTTACAAGGGAGAAATATGGCATTTCAAATGAAAATAAGGGGAACTACATCCCTTTCCCCTCTCAAGTCGCCAAAACACGTCTTGAACAGTGCGAGTTGAGCTTACGCAACTACGCACTTGGTTAAACTTACGCACTTACGTACGCACACTCGATCATAGACAATCTCAGTTTCGAGTGGTTAAGTCAACTTATTGATAAGATGAAAACCAATTCGTTTTTCCAGTCCACCAATTATGAAGGGTACTGTCATTAATTCAAAAGAAGGATTTCCATCATTACAGTATATATATATATATATATATATATATATATATATATATATATATATATATATATATATTATATATATATATATTATATATATATATATATATATATATATATATATATATATACATATATATATATATATATATATATATATATATATATATATATATATATATATATATATATATATATATATATATATATATATTTTAACTATTACATATGCAATTGTTCTGTACGTTAGTAGAATTACTAAAAGGACCTCATTCAAAATGGATGGTATCTAACGGAGTATTTATTCAGAAAAAGTTACAAGCTTTCTTGGACAAACAGTCCACATTATCAAGTATCCGTACCTACTGATACTTGATAATGTGGACTGTCTGTCCAAGAAAGCTTGTAACTTTTTCTGAATAAAAACTCCATTAGATACCATCCAATTTGAATATATATATATATATATATATATATATATATATATATATATATATATATATATATATATATATATATATATATATATATATATATATATTATACAGGTATGTGTCAGGATTCTGGTGCCGTTTTATGTCTCTTGAGGAAGCTGCTCCTTCTGTCTTCGGGGATTCTTGAGATTCCCTGGAGAAGCTGGTTTTGTTCAGTCAGTGGTCATATATTTTGAATAATTCTTCTTCCCTCTCTAATTATATGTATATATATACATACATATATATATAATTAGGGAGGGAAGAAGGATTATGCAAAATACGATCACTCACTGGACATAACCAGCTCCTCCAGGGAATCCCCAAGAATCCCTGAAGATAGAAGTAGCAGCTTCCTCGGAGACACAAAATTCTCCGGAATCCTGACACCGCCACCTGTCGGTTTTGAAATCTAGGATAGAGCGAAGAGTGTTAATCTGTACTTGACAAAAGATGTTGTTCATAAGCTTGCTTAGTTTCGTGTTCAAACAGTGCTTTGGCTCCGGGGTTAAATTCCCCCGCGGGATTACGTTTTATATCAGTCTTGTTTTGCTATTCATCGAAGTATTTATACTTCGTGAAATGTGCATGGACATTGTTCAATTCTTTACGTATTTCATGGCTCTGGACGACTCTGGGCGTCCGGAGGATTCTCGAACTGACAAGGACCACGATATGGTAGACGACGACTCCGATTGTTTAGATGATGATGATTCGGATTGCGAAGACGACGATGATTTAGATTGTGAGGACGACAGTTCAGACTATGAAGAAGTCGACGATTCGGACGACGCAATTAAGAAAAATGCAAACATCTTGAGGCTTGAGGAAGAGAACATAGCGAAGGCTCGAATGATAAAAGAACTGAGAGAGAAAGTAGAGAGGCTGGCTGAAGGAAGACTGCACATGGAAAGAAACATAACAGACCTGGAACGACTCCTTCAAGAAAAGGAGAAACAAATGTGCTCATTGCCAGCTGAAATGGAAAGTCTTCGAAAAGAAATAGCGCTCAAGGAGAAAGATACGGAGAGGCTCACAAAGGAAAACGAAGATAAAGACTCGAAGATAATTATTTTAGAAAGTACGGCAGTAGTTCTCGAGATGGAAAAGACGACGTTATATCACAATTTGAAGGAAATGGAAAGTGACAGAGACAGGACCCGCATCCAATTACACAAGCTGAACGAGAACTTAGAAAGTCTCCGACGAGAGAACAAAATGAAGCAGAACCACTTTGAAAATCTGCAGAAGGAAAATGAAGCCAAAGACTTAAGGATAAACGGTTTAATAGAAAAATTAGAAATTCTCAACACTGTTTCTCAGAGAGCTGACGAAAATTTGAAACAGCTCGAACAATGCAAGAAGGAAATGGTAGAGGCACAGAAGGAGGTAGGAAAACTGGAAGAACAGAACTTCCAGAAGGATAGGGAGATTCTCCGACTGGAGAATGAATGCTCCCAGAAGCAAAATTTGGTCGTCGGTCTGTTGAACGAAAAGAAAAGTGCTGAAGCAGAGAAGACGAATAGAAATTTGAACGAAATGACGAGGCGAAAAATCCAGCTGGAATTCGAACTGGCTGAGATGAAAGAGGAACTAGAGACGATGGAGTTTGGAAAACTGGAAGCAACAGTTGAAATTGAAAGACTCCAGGAAGAGAACTGCGCAAAGGATCAGAAGATCAGATCCTTGGAAAGTCAAGTGAAAATGCTTAAAGAAGAAGAGAAAAATGGAACAGTGAAGGAAGAACAGTCTGCCTCAGGAAAGAAAGATGAAAAGAAAAAGGCTTTGCGTAAAACTCGATGCCTGAGGAAACCTCAGGTCAACTGCAAAGCCCTCTACCGACAGATAGACAGCATCGAGGAAGAGCTTCGCCAAATCAGGGCACAGAAGCAACCTTCAGCTGCTACCAAGAGATGCGCAAAAGCCCTGGCTAAACCTCAAGCAATCAAGAAGCCCCTAAGTACAGAAGAAGTACATAAGGCAATGAGGATTGAAACTGCAGCGAGACTCCGAAGACTGGAGCAAGACGCTAAAATGGTAAAAAATCTCTACAAGATCAACTCTGTCACTTAAGGACTCCGCAATTTTAGGAAGACGGCTGGTTTGCTAGTGGAAGAAAGAAGACAGGACTTTGATGCTGAGAAAGCTTGATGGAAATCATTCCTGGACATAGCTGTGGAAGAATTCCTAGGCGAAGAAGAGAATACAGCGACTGGTTGGACTGGCGGTAAGTCCCGAAGATTGACTCTCCTGCCACATACCCCTCTGGATGGGGTATCAATGCCCACTCACATATGCTAGGAAGGCAACCACTGGCGCGGCGTAAGAACCCGTAAGTTTCATGCCCACTTCATATGTGAACTGGGCTATGCATTGCATATTGATCCCATTTTTGCATATACTCTAGTGGCAACCTCTGGCGCGGGTGTAAAAACCCGTAAGTTTAATGCCTTTTATATATGCAAAATATGGGTTATGCAGTGCATATTGGATCCCATTTTTGCATATACTCTAGTGGCAACCTCTGGCGCGGCGTAAAAACCCGTAAGTTTAATGCCTTTTATATATGCAAAATATGGGTTATGCATTGCATATTGATCCCATTTTTTGCATATACTCCAGTGGCAACCTCTGGCGCGGCGTAAAAACCCGTAAGTTTAATGCCTTTTATATATGCAAAATATGGGTTATGCAGTGCATACTGGATCAAATTCTTGCATATACTCTAGTGGCAACCTCTGGCGCGGCGTAAAAACCGTAAGTTCAATGCCTTTTATATATGCAAAATATTTGATCCCAGTACGGCAGGGGCACCAAGACATCGAAGGAGTCGCTGTATTTCACCGTCGTGGGATTTGGAGATCGAAAGTTTCCTGTCTGTAGCAGAGGACTGACTGGATTGCGGATGTCATCAAGGAACCAGACGTTTCCAACAGTGAGCAGAGAAATGGCTGCATTTTCGACTGTCAAGAAATCTCCTGTTTTCTGTCAATCGCAGAGGAATGATCTGGAAGTTCGTCACTGATGTAGGGTCACATAAACTGAGGATTCCATCTCTCTTGGCTAGCCGATGGAGCTGAGAATGGGGAAGGGTCCACCCTGGCAAAAATAAACCCCATTCAACGAAGCTCTGTTGGCGAGGATGCCCAGGGTGAGATCGCTTGGATCGTTAAAGGCCCATATATATATATATATATATATATATATATATATATATATATATATATATATATATATATATATATATATATATATATATATATATATATATATATATATATATATATATATATATATATATATATATATATATATATATATATATATATATATAAGCGAATCCCACAGGAAAAAGACAGGCAGAAGTTCAGTAGTACCAAGCATTATGGTGCGATTAATTTAAAATTAATTCCCAAAAATCCTCTAACAATAGGTTCGTTTTTTAACTACAAGGATCGATTAAGCCCTTTTTTATCCTCTAACGTGATGTATAAATATACTTGGCCTAAGTGTAACTCTGGGACATATGTCGGATCCACGAGGAGGTTACTGAGGGTCAGAATCGACTCCCATCGGGGAATAAGCTATCGTACTGGTTGTAGGCTCTCCAGTCCAGAACATTCTAATATCAGAGCTCATTCTAAAATCTGCAAAACTCATATTGAAAGAAATGACTTCAGCATAGTAGGCCAAACAGCAAATCCTCACGAATTGCCTATACTGAGTCATTGTTTATCAAACAACTAGTCCCCAGTTAAATACCCAAACCTCCTCTACACAACTGTACCTGAGTTAACTCTGTCTATAATCATTCTGTCGTTTTCTCTCCACCTAAGGTTGGTTAGCGGTTTTTTGTTTTGTGTTATTTTTAGCTGTATTGTATTTGGTGAATTTTATTTTTAATTTTTGTTATTTTTCTTATGATTTTTAAAGTTTTTACAGTGACTTTTTAAGTAATCTGTTCATTATTCAACAGATCCCTGAAGATGTAATAGAGAAATTATTACGAAACGTTGGAAATAAAGAAATATGTTAGAGTTAACTGGTTTCCTGGTCCACCTCACACTGATGTGTCCTGCTGGTCGTCGCCTATCCTTGCTTTTGATATATATATATATATATATATATATATATATATATATATATATATATATATATATATATATATATATATGTGTGTGTGTGTGTGTGTGCATGTGTGTCTGTTTAAATTTATATACATATATGTATATGTATATATATATATATATATATATATATATATATATATATATATATATATATATATATATATATACAGGGTTGCCGGAAGTGGTACACTGTACCATTTTGGTACAATTTGCCTTTTCTGGTACATGGTACGCCTTTCAGATTTTTGGTACATTTAAAGAAAAGTTGGTACATCTTGGTACATACGCAATATCTCTTCTAAATACATAACTGTATTTCATAAAATAAATATTCATAACATATTTTTTTCTGAATATTTCGTTTTCAAAGTTAATCTATCAAAATTTGCAATTGTTTACTGAATTATAAAAAAAATCAAGGCCCGTATTTTAGTATCTGTTAGATTCTGTCAGTATTTAGTAATGTCCATTAATCTGAATCATTCATGTCAGTTGAATATTTCGGTTTCCGAATTTCCGATAGAGTTCTCTCTGAGTGAGGACTATTTTACAATTATAGCCGTTGTGGTACTATACCATAATGCACAAAATGGCATGACTTGCCCGCTTACTATGATCAGGATGCGATATGAGAAGCAGTTTTGGTCGTTGTGGTGAGGTAATATATGGGTTAGTTTTTTGTGCTTTGAGTATTTGACATGGTCACTTGAACTGTGAACATGGTAACGGTCGGTTTCTGGATAGTATTAGGCAGAGCTGTTTCAAACTTATTACATTTCTGTACGGTCTCTACAGATATGTATATCTGTTTCTTATTTTTCACCTGTGGTAATGTGTGATATATATATATATATATATATATATATATATATATATATATATATATATATATATATATATATATATATATATATATATATATATATATATATATATGTCTTGACATGTCATTTGCAAGGGAACCATGATAAGGGTTTTGAGTGCAGAGCAATTCAAATAGATTTTAGTGCTGCTTTCGATTTAGTAAATCACAAGGCACCTGTTTGTAAACTTCAGAATCTTGGAGTGGGTGGATATGTTTTAGGATTTACTTCAGGATTTCCTTACTGACAGGCAGCAGCGAGTTGCTGTGGACGGGATCTTTAGTGAACCAAGACCTATTGAGTCTGGAGTTCCACAGGGCAGTGTTCTTGGTCCACTGTCATTTTTAGTGTATACAAGTGACATGGTTGTTGGCCTGGAAAGCAAGATTGTTCAGTATGCCGATGGTGCAACACTTATGGGTGTAGGTAGTAAAGTCTCCACTTTTGAGAAATAAAGCTGCCCTCAGCCTCAGTCGGGACACGGACCGGATCAGGGTCGGTGGGGTATGAGGCTGAAATCCAGTAAAACGAAAACACTACTGATTAGCAGATCTCTTACAGATTTCCCACCCCATCCTCCCCTTCAGGTGGGTGGAACTTTGCTGAACGAGTCTGAAGCGTTAACTATTCTAGGTGTAACCTTTGACTCACATCCAACCTTTGAGAAACATCTAATGAAAGGTTTCAGCAAACACCGCACGAAAGTTAGGTATTGTCCTTAAGGCCTCATATATTTTTAACAGTGATAAAATCAATGCAACCTCTTTTAGGTCATTTGTATTTTCTTTAGTAGAGTACTGTTCTCCGGTGTGGATGTCTGCTTCTGCCAGAGATTTATCTCTTTTAGATAGAGTTGTTCATGGTGGTAGGCTTCTGTTTCCTAATAGTAGTAGTTATGACTTGGACCATCGACGGATGGTCTCTTGTTTGTCAATTTTCCATGAGTTGTATTTCAACAGAGATCTTTCACATTCACAATTGGGCCCTGACCCCCTTTATGTGCCGAGAACAACCAGATTCGCTGAACAGCAACACCGATATGCAGTAAGTGTGCCTCGCTGTCTAAATTCTCAGTCCCAGAGGACCTTTATTCCTCACACCGTTGGACTGTGGGACAGCCTCCCAGAGGATGTCGTGCAGTTGGAACTTCAGAAGTTCAAACGAAGGTGCAATGCATTATTACCCTAATACTATTCTCCTTGCATTTTAATATATTTTTATCTATTTGTTAATTTATTAATTTTTTCAGTAAGTGGTATTTCATCTTTCTGTATTTCCCTTTACCTCCTCTTACTTCTTGCTAATGAACACCATATTCTTTGGAAGCTTGAATTTCAAGTCACTGGCCCTTGTGGGCTTGTTCCATATGAATAGGTTTCATCTTCTGAATAATAATAATAATAATAATAATAATAATAATAAATAATAATAATATATAATAATAATATAAATATATAATAAATGTATATACAAATATATTATATGTATATATATATAAATATATATATAGATATATATATGTAGATATATATAGATATATTATATATATATATATATATATATATATATATATATATATATATATATATATATATATATATATATATATAAAGATAAATATATATATATACATTTGTACAAACATAAGGTAAACACGAGCGTGAATTTGACTACGCATGCATATGGTTGCATGTGCAATGTAAATTCAATGTATATGATTGCATGTGCATGATTACCCTCACTCAGAAATGGATTGTTTTCACCCCTCAAGGTTGCATGGTGGCCTAACACTCACTAGGGAATTCTTTAACCGAGAGCTTCCTAAAACTTATTTTCTATTTTTTTTATCCTACCACGTTAAAGATACAGTTAGCCCTAGCCTTCTGCATGAAAACTTTTAATTATTCCCAATACACGAAACTCTTTACCAATAACAAAATTGAACTTATTGGTTACTCTTATCAGATCCTGTATGAAAATAAATAAATAAGTTCTTGATATTCCAGTATAACAAAATTAAATTCATCTTTCACTCTTATCAAATCTTTTCTAAAAAAAATAAATTCTTGATATTCCAATATAACAAAATCAAATTGATCTGTCACTCTTATGAAATCCTTTTAATATATATATATATATATATATATATATATATATATATATATATATATATATATATTAAAAGATTTTGATTTATATATATATATATATATATATATATTATATATATATATATATATATATATAAATCTTAATTCTTGATAGTCCAAGATCTAGAAAAATACCGAAACATTTGAGAATTATCTTCTAGCCAATCTTCTGAGGCAGCCATGGCGAAGATAATCTTGGTTTTAGATTTAAGAATTCGCCGACACTAATACTTTAGTAGCAAAGCAGACGCCTCAAGTAGGATATATATTTTCTTTCAGATTAGCCTGGACAATGTCCAGTTTAGCCTGAACAGTCTTGTTTAGACTGAAGTCCACTTTAGACTGAACTGTGTCCAATTCAGCCTTAACAGATCAGTTTAGCCTGAACAGTCCAGTTTAGACTGAAGTCCACTTTAGACTGAACTGTGTCCAATTCAGCCTTAACAGATCAGTTTAGCCTGAACAGTCCAGATTAGCTTAAACAGGCCAGATTAGCCTGAACAGTCCACTTTAGCCTGAACAGTCCACTTTTACCTGAACAGGCCAGTTTAACCTGAACAGCAAAGTTTAGCCTGAACAGTCCAGTTTAGCCTGAGCAGTCCAGTTTAGCCTTAACATTCCACTTTTACCTGAACAGTCCATTTTAGCCTTAGCAGTCCATTTAAGTCTGAACAGTCCATTTTACCCTGAACATTGCAGTTTAGCCTGAACAGTATAAAGTTTAGCATGAACAGTCCAGTTTAGCCTGAATAGTCCAGTTTAGCCTGAACAGCTCATTTTAGCCTGAACAGTCCACTTTAGCCTGAACAGTGTCCAGCCAAGGCCAGTGACCGCCAAACTCGAGTAGTTGTTGACCTGAGCTATAAAATCTTGGCTGGAGTCATTCGTGAAATCTGTGTAATCAGACTTTTGTAATACATGAATCCACGCATTATTTGTTTTGTTTTTCGTAATAGTTTATGAGTCACGAAAACCGGGAACTGAGAAACTGGAAGTGGACAGGAAGAGAAAAGGGGAGACAAAAATAAATGTTTGGAGAGTGGGATATCGAAATTATCTATCCACATGCAAATTCGCTCTTTTTATATTTAATTGTGCATAAATAGAATACACGTCAGTGTGTGTGTGTGTGTGTGTATATATATATATATATATATATATATATATATATATATATATATATATATATATATATATATGCATTTGTATATATGTCTAGCATCATATATTAATGGCATTTTTTTATTTTATATCTCTGAACCAGAAACATATAGTATATATCTAGCCACAATCAGAGAATATTTATATCTAAATATAACAAATATATATGAACAATATTTATATTGTATTTGAATACAAAATATTGAAAATGGGTCTTTTAATGGTTTAGGATGAAAGAGAAGCAGACAGACAGACTGACAAACAGATGGCGCAAGAGAGATGGAGAGTGAAGGCAGAGGCCGCAAAACTATAATGGATCTGTAAGAGACACAGACAGTAAAGGCAGAGACCACAAGACTATAATGGATCTGTAAGAGAGAGAGAGGCAGAGACCGTAAGAATGGATCAGAGAGAGATGGAGTAAGAAGACAGAGAGAAGGCAGAGACTGATATCTCTGAAGACTATAATGGATCTGTAAGAGCCACAGAGAGAGAGAAGCAAACTGCAAGACTGTAACACTAACAGTGCACTATAGTGGGTCTGTAAGAGAGACAGAGAGGCAGAGACCACAAGTCTATAATGGATTCATCTAAGAGCCACAGAGAGAGAGAAGGCAGAGACTGCAAGACAACTTTAAGAGAGACAGAGAGTGAAGGCAGAGAACGTGAAGGCAGAGACCACAAGTCATTTATCTGTAAGAGAACCAAGAAAATCTGTAAGAGCCACAGAGAGAGAGAAGGCAGAGTTCTAAACTTCTATAGTGGGTCTGTAAGAGAACAGAGAGTAACAAATTGCTATATCTGTTGTGAAGGCAGAGACAAGACTATAATGGATCTGTAAGAGCCACAGAGAGAGAGAAGGCAGAGACTGCAAGACTATAATGGATCTTTAAGAGACACAGAGAGTGAAGGCTTATTTGGGAAGAGAAACAGAAAATCGCACAAGTCTATAATGGATCTGTAAGAGAGGGAGTGAAGGCAGAGACAAGTCTTAATGGATCTGTAAGAGAGAAATGAGATTGAATAATGGATCGGTAAGATCAGAGAGAGAAGGCAGAGACTGCAAGACTATTGGATCTGTAAGAGCGACAGAGACTGAGATCAGAGACTTTAAATGGATCTTAATAGAGAGAGAGAGAGAGAAAGGAGACAAGACTATAATGGATCTGTAGTAGAGACAGAGACTGAGGTCAGAGACCTCAAGATGGATCTGTAAGAGAAGGTAGAGACTGCAAGACTATAATGGATCTGTAAGAGCGACAGAAGGAATGGAGAGACCACAAGACTATAATGGATCTGTAAGAGAGAGAGTGAAGGCAGAGACCGCAAGACTATAATGGATCTGTAAGACAGAGAGAGAGAAGGCAGAGACTGCAAGACTATAATGGATCTTTAAGAGAGACAGAGATGAAGGCATCTGCAGGACTATAGTGGGTCTGTAAGAGAGACAGAGAGTGAAGGCAGAGACCACAAGTCTATAATGGATCTGTAAGAGAGAGAGTGAAGGCAGAGACCGCAAGACTATAATGGATCTGTAAGAGCCACAGAGAGAGAGAAGGCAGAGACTGCAAGACTATAATGGATCTTTAAGAGAGACAGAGAGTGAAGGCAGAGACCGCAGGACTATAGTGGGTCTGTAAGAGAGACAGAGAGTGAAGGCAGAGACCACAAGTCTATAATGGATCTGTAAGAGAGGGGGTGAAGGCAGAGACTGCAAGACTATAATGGATCTTTAAGAGAGACAGAGAGTGAAGGCAGAGACCGCAGGACTATAGTGGGTCTGTAAGAGAGACAGAGAATGAAGGCTGAGACCACAAGTCTATAATGGATCTGTAAGAGAGAGAGAAGGTGCAAGTCTATAATGGATCTGTAAGAGCCACAGAGAGAGAGAAGGCAGAGACTGCAAGACTATAATGGATCTTTAAGAGAGACAGAGAGTGAAGGCAGAGACCGCAGGACTATAGTGGGTCTGTAAGAGAGACAGAGTGGAGGCAGAGACCACAAGTCTATAATGGATCTGTAAGAGAGGGAGTGAAGGCAGAGACCGCAAGTCTATAATGGATCTGTAAGAGAGAGAGTGAAGGCTGAGACCACAAGACTTTAATGGATCGGTAAGAGCGACAGAGAGAGAAGGCAGAGACTGCAAGACTATAATGGATCTGTAAGAGCGACAGAGACTGAGATCAGAGGCTGCAAGACTAACATGGATCTGTAATAGAGAGAGAGAGAGCGCGCGAAGGAGACCACAAGACTATAATGGATCTGTAATAGAGACAGAGAATGAGGTCAGAGACCTCAAGACTACAGTGGATCTGTAAGAGAGAGAGAGAGAGAGCGCGTGAAGGTAGAGACTGCAAGACTATAATGGATCTGTAAGAGCGACAGAGATTTAATGCAGAGACCACAAGACTATAATGGATCTGTAAGAGAGACAGAGAGTGAAGGCAGAGACTGCAAGACTATTATGGATATGTAAGAGAGAGAGTGAAGGCAGAGACCGCAAGACCAAGCAGTAAAGGCTCTGCAAGGCTGTAATCCCCAGGAAATAAATCTTCGTATAAGAGAGAGAAAAAGACAGTTCAACAGCATTCGCCTGCGGTTTCGAAGGAGCCTAATACCAGCAATTTCGTAATCCCTGGGCCATGTCGCTGGGGGATTACGTGGGACTCGCGAT
>NC_089746.1:42169011-42204011 GCF_040412425.1 Macrobrachium rosenbergii
GCTGTTGCGAATAATAATAATAATAATAATAATAATAATAATAATAATAATAATAATAATAATAATAATAATAATAATAATAATGCCTCTTACTGAGTGTTGTGTTGAAGATGTATAGATGTACTCCACTTCTCAAGAACATTTTATCATGCATATTTTTTACGGTGACGTAAAGTGCCAGGTTTTGGTGAAAAACAGCCGGGCCCTTTTCCCCCGTAACACCAGATCCCTCCTACGGATGTTCATTTCCCTAAGGGCTCGGCAAAGGGCTTTACCTTACACATAATACGAGGATTCAAACATGATCCCTTTGCGATCGGGTTATGGTATGACCCTCTCCTCGTGACGTCACGACATCGGTGTTTTGGTAGGCAACGTCCAACTATTTCAGTAGGAGAAATTCGGTTTGTAATTCCCTATCTTATTTTCGCAAGATGAAGTTTTATTGCTAAAGAATAGTATCTGATAAATAGAAAGATGACATGCGCCTTTTCGTGACGTCACAACATTGACGTTTTGGTAGGCAGCATCTAGGCAATTTAGTAAGAAATTCGGTTTTTATTTTCCTATATTTTTTTTCGCAGGATGGAATTTAATGTCAAAGAATATTGTCTGGTAAATAGAAAGGTGGCAAGACCCCTTCTCGTGACGTCACGACATTGGCGTTTTGGTAGGCAGCACCTAGACATTTCAATACAAAAGATTCGGTTTTTATTTGTTCTATCTTTTCTTTTCCATTTTTTCGCAAGACAAAGCTTTAATGTCAAAGAATAGTATAGCATTGTGTCTAATAATAGAAAGAGGCATATTCAATGTTCCTCTGCCGCCACCGGCCATAATATAATATCACATAGCAAGGAAGAGTCCTGGAGGTCCCAAGGCCTGAAATAGGACGATGATTCCGAGTGCGGGAAGGAAAAGGAAGTTAGGGACCTTTTGTTTAATTCATGAGGGTCGTTCCCCTCCTCTCTCTCTCTCTCTCTCTCTCTCTCTCTCTCTCTCTCTCAGACAGACTGACAGAGAGAAAGATAGACGGAAGGACAGCCACACAGACAGAGAGACAGAGATAAAGGGAGATAGGCTGAGAGACAGACTGATAGAGATGCAGAGACAGGTTGAGAGATAGAGAGACGGACAGAGATACACGGAGACAGGTTGAGAGATAGAGAGACGGAGGCAGAGATAGAGAGAGACACACAGAGAGACAGAGACGCAGAGAGACAGGCAGGGAGGTAGAGAGACAGACACATAGATATAGAGAGACAGGCAGAGAGAGACAGGTAGAGAGATAGAGAGACAGACAGACAGAGACATAGAGAGACAGGCAGAAAGACAGACAAACAGAGATGTAGAGAGACAGGCAAAGAGAAAGACAGACAGAGAGACAGGCAGGGAGATAGCGAGACAGACACAGAAATATAGAGTGACAGGCAGAGAGAGAGAGAGAGACGGACAGACAGAGATACAGAGAGACAGGCAAAGAGATAGAGAAACAGACAGAGAGACAGACTGAGAAGTAGAAAGACAGACAAACAGACAGAAAGAGAGCTTAATGCTTTTGTTGTCATTAACTAGAGGAAGATTTACCGAATGTAAGTGTAGGAATAAAAAGAAGATGGATGACCCACACGGAGAGAGAGAGAGAGAGAGATAAATGACGAATGAAAAGAATAGTGAGGAGAAAAACGGAGACAGGAATATCATAAGAAAAACGGACAAACGAACGGAATATACAATACGACAGAGAAAGCGAAGTAACATGCAAAGGAGCGGGGAGAAGAGGAACTGGTAGAAAATAGAATGAAAACGAAAATTGTAAGACGAATAAGGAGGGAAATGAGCAGCGCCCTCTACGAAAAGAGATATTTCACAAAATGCAGTGAAAATTTGGAGCTGAGTCGGTGTTCGCGGAATTCGGATTTTGAATTTTGTTCCGTCTGTCTTGAAATCGCCTGTGTTGAGTTCTGTCAATATATATTATTGTTAGGTTTCTTGTATGTGAATAAACACTATGAGAGAGCTTGTGTATATATATATATATGTATGTATATATGTGTGTGTATATATACAGATATATAATATATAATATATATTGTATATATATATATATATATATGTGTGTGTGTGTGTGTGTGTGTGTATATTTACATTTACATTATACATATATCACTCACTACCAGAGAGGTGAAAGACTGAGAGACTGGTAGTTGGGCCTGACCGGATTCGAATCTGTTTTGTAAGCCATGTATTAATGTGATTATAATCATTTATAAACGTATGTATGTATGCGCGCTAAATGAAGAATTCTGGACGTAATGACCATCAACAGAACGAGAATTGCATGAAGAAAAGGTATGATATTCGCAGTAAGGAATGAAAGGTAATAAATGAAAATATATAATAATGATTATGAATGGCGTATTATAAAAATAACGAATTCAACGGCAGATAGAACAGGTATTTATCTTAGCAAATCACCCCCTTAATGCATGGGATTAAGGTATAGAACCATTCACGGTTATATGCAATTGCATATCATTTCTTACACTTAATGAGCTGTCATCTGTCACTTATATGGCGCATAATGATAATACTTATATCTTCTGTATCCTGTTGCGTCTGTTCACACGGAATATGCATCACACGGATGGGGGGGGGAGAGAGAGAGAGACCTGTCGGAAAGATAATCCGTCAAGATAAATTCGTATACTTAAAGTAATAACGCATGACAGTTTGGAGTCTTGGAATATCGTAAGGCTAAATTTGTCTGTCCTAGAAAGGACTGCGTTATTGTAACAATTATATTGTAAATGAACAAAAATCCTGGCGTGTGAAACGAATTGCATCAAATTCTTTGACGAAATTTTTGCTTAGACCTTCAGGCTGCCTGTGAGGTTTTCGTTTTTGTGGTGTAGGTGTAGAAGACACATACACACACACACACACATATATATATATATATATATATATATATATGTGTGTGTGTGTGTGTGTGTGTGTGTGTGCAATGTATCAGCGAAGAAATTGCACACTTAACTTCTCCAATCTATCTCTGGTCGGGTAAAAACAACAGCTGGAGTGACTCTCATTATGTGAAGTTATTAAGTAAATGTTAGTTTATTAGGCTTATAATGTCTTCCTACCCTACTTTACCTCGAAACTCTTTCCCAATTGATCTCAGATGTTTCCCGCTGAAATCGAAGGTAAGCCGCTATGCCGACAGACCAAACCAATCTTCCCCTTGATTGCACCGACGCAATTATCATGAAATCTGACGTCATTTCAAATATCCAGAGGCATTCTCATCCACCTCACTGCGAAGACGTGGAAAGGATTTCAAGCTCTTGCTTTCGGGGAAGAGAAAACTAAGTTTAGGGAAAGTTGCAATGGCTTTTTAGAAGACTCCCAAATGCGGAGAGCTGTTACTCGTCTTGTCTCGGTAGCTTGGAACTTTTTAGCTTTCCTTCGTTTTTTTCAGTTTCCACAGGGGGGGGGTTCCATGCCTACCAGAAATACACTGTTGGATGCTAATTCTTTATCTTTTTTTAACGAAGGAAATAATAATTATCATCGTTTTACTGTACCTCTATTCGCATTCTCTTCCTTCCGTCTCACTTTCCTGATCCCTCTCCTGACAGTTGTTTCATAGTGCAACTGCAAAAGGTTTTCCTCCCGTTACACCTTTAGAAAATTTCTACTATCAATTTCCCTTTCAGCGTTAAATGACCTCATAATAGGTTCCAGCGCTTATCAGCGTCTGGCCTAAATCTTATATTCCAATTCCAATCCAGTTCCTTAGCCAATAAAATAAAAGAATTGAAACAGAGTATAATCGGATCGTGAAATGAAGTAAAATATTAAAGAATGATTTAGCGTAAAGATCAGGTGATTTCCTCTTCAGACGTGGTTCAGGAAGGTTTAGGGGGGAGGCGATGGATTTAATACTTCTCAGCCGTGTTTGCCCAAAGTATCGCCTCCTTCATATCCGATGGAATTTGGGTATAAGCCGTAGGGGAGACCAGAAGATGAACGGGTGGATATTTTCGTGACGGGAATAAAAATGGTACTGAAATAACAATGTGCTTATGGTAGTCACGAAAGGGCTATTGCTGTCTTAAGACTAATTAGGGTGGGGAGGTGGACCATTTCAGGGGCATTTGGAGGGTATTTTAGTATTGTTTCAGGGATATTTTGGGGGCGTTTTAGGCGCATTTTAGAGGAATTTAAGATTATTTTAGGGGTATTTTAGGGAAATTTTAGGAACATTTCAGGGACATTGTAAGGGTATTTCACGGGAGTTTTAGGGGTATTTTAGGGGAATTTTAGGGGCGTTTTAAGTGAATTTTGAGGATATTTTAGGGGTATCTTAAGGGCTTTTTATGGTATTTAAGAACATTTTAAGGGCCTTTAGGGGCATTTTAGAGGCTTTTAACTGGTATTAAAGGGATTTTGTAGGATTTTAAAGGTATTTTAGGGGCATCTTAGGGTCATTTTATAGGCATTTTAGGGGAAATAATTTTAGGGGTGTTTTAGATTCTGCTTAACCAATAAATGTGTTTTCTTGACAATATACGCTATGTGTACAGAAATGATTTAACCTGCTAAATATCTGCTATTAAAAGTATTATTACTGAAAAATATTACTGGAAAGGAATAATAAAAAGTATTACTGAAATATAACGTTAATATCCTGGTCACTTGAGACAAGACGAACCATCATATCTAAAAAAAAAAAATAAAAAAAAAAATCTGCTCACGCGTAAGACCAATACGACTAGGATTTCATCAGCGATTTATGAAAAAAAAAAAAAGAACAGAGCGACTGGATAGCGGGATATTTGAAAAATCGTACCAAACCAAGAGCGGGCAATTGCAATATCGTGAATGCATGAAAATAAAAAAATAAAAAAAAGGAAGGTTCTCTGAAGTGCAGTGTACTACCCGTTGTGACTGAAATGAAAAACCTTTGCAATTTTATTAATATCATGCTGAATTGTGATTATCTCTCTCTCTCTCTCTCTCTCTCTCTCTCTCTCTCTCTCTCTCTCTTTCGGCACAATATCAATATCTGATGTTAGCATACGTTAATTCAATAATGCTGCTCTCTCTCTCTCTACGTTAATTCAATAATGCTCTCTCTCTCTCTCTCTCTCTCTCTCTCTCTCTCTCTCTCTCTCTCTCTTTCTCTCTCTCTCTCTCTCTCTCTCTCTCTCTGCACAATGTCAGTATCT
Organism: Macrobrachium rosenbergii; assembly: GCF_040412425.1. Classification (NCBI taxonomy): domain Eukaryota; kingdom Metazoa; phylum Arthropoda; class Malacostraca; order Decapoda; family Palaemonidae; genus Macrobrachium; species Macrobrachium rosenbergii. The sequence goes on from NC_089746.1 coordinate 42,174,243, forward strand.
GTTGTTAGCGTACGTTAATTCAATAATGCTGCTCACTAATAGCATCTCTCTCTCTCTCTCTCTCTCTCTCTCTCTCTCTCTCTCTCACAATGTCAGTATCTGTTGTTAGCGTACGTTAATTCAATAATGCTGCTCACTAATAGCATCTCATAGCTCTCTCTCTCTCTCTCTCTCTCTCTCTCTCTCTGCACAATGTCAGTATCTGTTGTTAGCGTACGTTAATTCAATAATGCTGCTCACTAATAGCATCTCTCTCTCTCTCTCTCTCTCTCTCTCTCTCTCTCTCTCTCTCTCTCTCTCTCTCTCTCAGCACAATATCAGTGTCCGTTGTCAGTGGTAATCTCTCTCTCTCTCTCTCTCTCTCTCTCTCTCTCTCTCTCTCTCTCTCTCTCTCCGTCTGATCAAGAGTGAGCGTTCTCTCCCGCCCAAAAATAAAAATAAATAAGACTCCGGCGAAATCCATTCCAGAAGCAACAAGGGCGCGTTTTCTCCTTCACCCTCCTCTCCCACCGCCTTCCATTACGGATGAAAGATTCTGCGAGAATCCAAACTTCATTCCTGATTTCGTTTTCTTTTCTGCCGCATCTCTCTTGCAATAATCCAATTAACTGGCAAAATCCACTTTCTGCTGTTTTCTGGGTCCGCTACGCAGCCAGGCAGCCAAGCCAGGCCAGGTAACCAAGGTAGGCAGCCAACCAAAGCCAGGCAGCCAAGACAGGCAGGCGGCCAAGCCAAGCCAGGCGGCCAAAGCAGGCAGGCAGCCAAGCCAAGCCAGGCAGCCAAAACTGGCAGTCAAGGCAGGCAGCCAAGACAGGCAGGCAGGCAGCTAAGCAAGGCAGTCAAAACAGGCAGCCAAGCCTGGCAACCAGTCAGGGAGCTAAAGCAGTCAGCTAAGCCAGGTAGTCAAACCAGCCAGCCAAAACAGGCAGCTAAGCCAGGCAGCTAAGCCAGGCAGCCAAGACAGCCAGCCAAGCCAGGCAGCCCAACCGGGCAGGGCCGTTCATAACGAACGGTCACGATTGGCCCGTGTTATTGATATTCCATCAAGTAATTAAGGTGATTCGTCTGTTAGAAATGGACTCGCAGGCAATTCCCCCTTCCCCTCCCTTACCCCCTCCCTTACCCCCTCCCCCTTAGGCTTATCTGGTGCAGGTTTACGAAGCTCGCTCCGGAATTAAAGCAAAAGGAAAATGAGCCCGCCCGAATTTTGACACTTCCTCTTGGAAAGACACCAATGGAGGTCGGTGGATTTTGCGTAATAATGGTATTTTATTTTTCTCGTAATTCTCACAACTTGTATATTCACGTGCATTATTACCCAAAACAATTTACCTTGTATTTTAATAGCTTATTTATATTTTTATCTGTTTATTTATTAATTTATCTATTTTCTTCTTTTCTAATAATTGGTCTCTTCTTTCTGTATTTCCTATTATCTTCTGTAACTTCTTTCGAATGCATACCGTATTCTTTGGAAGCTTGAATTTCAAGTCAATGGCCCCTGTTGGTTTGTTCCGTATGAATAGGGTTCATCTCCTGGATAATAATAATAATAATAATAATAATAATAATAATAATAAATAATAATAATAATAATAATAATAATAATAATAAAAGAAAACTTTTATATAGCAAGTGATAAAATCAATTCAATCAAATTTATAAGAGTATAGTTATTTCTTTTACTTTCTATATATTTCAAAGAATGAATTCCTATTCTTACATAAAAAAGATATATAATAAAAAGGGTGAGAAGCAATTCCTTTACAGCAGAAAAGAGTAACCGCGAAGTAGGACTTCATCTGAGAAAAGGGGACTTAAAGAGGCCTTTAAAGCGACTTAAAGAGGACTTTAGAGGCCACTTGCCTTTCATTAATGGGCCCAAAAGACCTGACCTCTCGGTTGAACAAGAAAAAAAATAAATAAAAAGTACGTGTGTAGAGCCCATTCAAAGGCGCTAAGACACCCCTCTTCCTCTTTCTTTACTCATGCCTCTTTCTTCCCTCTTTCCTTCCTCCCTCCCCCACATCAAAAACTAATAGGAAGTTATGTTAGGCCTAAAGAATAACTTTTATTTTTTCTAAGTCTTTCTGTGAGTAGATTACTTTTCACAAAAGGCCGTCGAAAGATGAGAAAAGTTTCTGAGAACGAGAATAATCATTCGATGTGATTGTTCTGTCTCCTGAGAACGGAGGACTTGCATTGTAATTCTCTCTCTCTTTCTCTGTCTCTCTCTCTCTCTCTCTCTCACACACACACACACACACACACACACACACACACACACACACACACACACAAAACAACCATATTATACACGTTTACACGTGTATATGTAAGGATATTTAAGTATTTAAGTTTCAGTCCTGGAGGAAATTCGTGTAAACTAGCTCTCTCTCTCTCTCTCTCTCTCTCTCTCTCTCTCTCTCTCTCTCTCTCTCCAGACAACTTTAATACACACGCATACACTTGTGTATGTGAGGATATATAAGTATTTAAATCTCAGTCTAGGAGGAAAATTCACGTACCATTCCTTGAAGTGAGAGGCTAGTTGTACTAGGTGATTTGAATGTAAATGTAGCGATTGGGGAAGAAATGATTAGCATATTTGAAGGGGTAGGAAGAATGAGAATGAAAAGGGCCTTATGAAGATGAGTTTTGAGACTGTTTAACTGTTAGCACAAGCTGTTGAAGTAAAAGATTATATATATATATATATATATATATATATATATATATATATATATATATATATATATATATATATATATATATATATATATATATATATAGTATATATATATATATATATATATATATACATCTACTTTAATCAAGGACTCTTTTCCTTTCAGATTATATAGCAATTAATGGCCAACATGTATTATTTCAGTAATTACTGACCCTACTGTTTTTATACAGGGCCTAGATTATATGCCAAAATGCTCAAGTCAGGGAAGGAAGTCACCTGTTTGGTAAATATTTCAGTTAAATTAAAACAAGATATTAAAATAATATTTGAATGGGTCTGTGGGCGACTCAAATATTATATATGAATGGTATTCATTGCATAGGCCGGAAAGGTGCCCTTGATATGGAAATGAATGGTGTATATATCCTTATTCAGGACGTTTTTATCCTTCATTAAGCACTAATAGCGTAAATAGATTATATTCTTCATTAAACACCAACGGGGTAAATAGTTTATATTCTTGAGTAAACACTGATAGGGTACAGTAACATTTTTACTCGCTAGTTCACTAACAGTCTCATTAGGCCTAGTTCTTTATTCAGTATTGTTACTCCCTAGTATTTTTTAATCATATCATAATATCCTTTACATCGAAGTACCTATATGTTTTCATTCATATGCGTATGTTTCATTTAAATAATGATTTCATGCATATCAGAACAATAATGAAAAATAAAGAAAAGAAAATTGTTTATAAACAAAATTCTACTGACGCAGCCATAATTCTTTAACGACACATTGAAAAGAATCATGTAAACAGAGGCCATAATTCCTTAACGAAACATGAAAAGGCAGAAATCTTGTAACCAGACCCCATACAACCACGGAAAATCACTTAAACGAAAAGAAATAGGTGTAGAAAGAATAAATAGCGTAGCAAAACGTTGAAATTCGTAAACTGGCAGTTATAGGTCTAGAGTTTTTAATATCCATTGAAAATCGCTTAAATAAAAAGAAATAGGTGTAGAAAGAATAAAGAGCCCGGTAAAACTGTAGCCAGGAAATTATAGGCCTAGATTCCACAATAACTGTTGGAAACCACTTAAACGAAAAGAAATTGGCTTAGAGAGAATAAAGAGCGTAGCAAAACTGTATACATACTTTCGTAGCTAAGAAATTATAGACCCAGAGTCCATAGTAATTATTGAAAACCACTTAAATTAAATGAAAAGAAATCGGCGTAGAAAGAATAAAGACCGTAGCAAAAGTTAGACATTCGTAAACTGGAAATTATAGGTCTAGGTGAGTCCACAATCGAACGTTCCCGTACATCGAGAGGAAGAGACTTAGAGCCTCGAGAACAGGGAATCGCTGGATGCAGATCTAAGTCGGTCAAGGGCCGATTACGGTTCTTCTCTGGAAGAGGCGGAGAGGGGGCTAGGGGAGAGAGAGAGAAGAGGAAGAGCGATATATATATATATATATATATATATATATATATATATATATATATATATATATATATATATATATATATATATATAATAAACTTCTGACTCACATCAGGATCGAATCCAGGTCTTTCAATTGAAAGGCAAGGGCGCTGCCCACTATGCCATACAAGTCATAAAAGAAGTTGGAACCTGAGCGCCACTGCACACAAGGAATTACCTGGGCAAGCTAACTGCTTGCATACCAGCGTGTTTTCCCCAACTTCCCGACTCAGCAATGACCCAATTGTCAGCATTTCATTCGAATTATCCCTTCTGAGTGACTATGATAGAATAATCAGCACACAATCACATGTGGAACAGAAATAAATTTCTGACTCATTGAAGAATCTGGGTTCGATCCTGATGTGAGTCAGTGTTGATTATTTCTATCATATTCACTCAGAAAGGATAATTCGAATGAAATGCTGTCAATTGGGTCATAGCTGAGTCGGGAAGTTGAGGAAAACACGCTGGAATGGAAACAGTTAGCTTGCACAGTAATTTGTGAGCACTCAGGTTCCAACTTCTTTTATGAATTGTATGGCCTAGTGGGCAGCGCCCTTGCCTTTCAACTGAAAGACCTGGGTTCGATCCTGGTGTGAGTCAGAAATTTATTTCTGTTGATTATATTATTGTGTGTTGATTATATATATATATATATATATATATATATATATATATATATATATATATATATATATAGAGCGAGAGAGAGAGAGAATGAATGAGTGGCTAAAGAGGCGTGGATAGACCGAGAGGAAAGGCAGGCGTGACAGGAGAAGAACTAATAAACATATTTTGGTAGATGAAATCGTGGGGAAAAGATGAAAGGGAGGTATTTTCCGTGGATGGGCAGGCACAGAATAAAGAATGGAAGGGCGATAAGAATAAGAAAGATAGAGAATGACGCGGAGGATTAGGACGGATTAGCGAAGGAGGGTCTGGAAAGGAAGAGATGCAGAGGGAGAATATCACCGTACAGTGATGAACAGAACATGACGCTATCAAATGCAGGAGGACAGAGAATAAGAGAATGGAAAATAAGAGTTAAAAATAGGCACACGAAGGAGAATTATACCAGAAGGGCAGTCACAGCAATGTGTGGACTTGATGGGGAACACAGGGGAACAGTAAGGAGTAATTTGAGAAGAGCAGGAAAGGCGAGAAGAAAGGAAACACAAGAAATAATGAAGGAAAACTAAGATTGAATCAGATAAGCATCCCTATCAGCAGTAAGTCGTTTAAGAATTCCAGCATTATTGTTGCCCTTATCGTTGTTATTATAATATGATAACTGTAATTTCCTCGCTACAAAATAACCGCCATCATTCACCGGTCTGTTTCTGCGAATTGTGGAGCCCATGTGAAAACTGAAGTAAAACAAAGAAAAAACTGACGCCTTACAAACTCCACTAAGATAGAAAGAAGAGGAGAACCGCCTAAGTCAGCATCACAACTTTTCTCAAACTCGATTTTCCTTTCTCTGAAAGGATATCTTTAAAATCCTTCCACATCCTCACAGTGACGGGATCAGAACGCTTCTGAAACTTTACGGCATTACGTCAAATTCTGTGATATTACGTCGTTGCACAGAAACTAAAAAAACTTTTGTCTACTTCGGCCTAGAATCTAGATGCTCAGCGGTTCAGCTTCGATTTGAGCCGAGGTTCTGAGAGCAAGAGGGAATGAGTTATAGGCCTACGGTAAAGTGCAGGGGGGAGAGAGAGAGAGAGAGAGAAGTAGTTTGAGGTTAGAGACGTTATGTGCTTTGCTTTTAGAGACGAACAGATGCAAAGACAGATAAAGAGACATAGAGCAAGTACTCTATATTGCCTTGAAATAGATTATTTAATTTTTACTCTCAGGCAGAGAGAGAGAGAGAGAGAGAGAGGGGTTTGAGGTTAGAGACGTTATGTGCTTTGCTTTTAGAGACGAACAGATGCAAAGACAGATAGAGACATAGAGCAAGTACTCTATATTGCCTTGAAATAGATTATTTCATTTTTACTCTCAGGCAAAAAAGACCTAAAAAAAAAACTTTCACTACCCGGAGGACATGATTAGCTTTTCCCATAGAAAACGAGCTTTCTAGAATTATATAAATCTAGATTAAAGGCCCATTTATCATCTCTGGTAAATCACCTTTCATAAACAGAGACAGCAACCGGTACCAAGTCTACTCGTCAAACAATCATTTTCTGTGCGGGATCTTGGAGTAATATATTATAGACATTCGACAGAGGCGTCCAGTAATCCTCATGAAATATTAATTTCGAAAGAAGATAAGAATTAACACTTGGATTTAGTAGTAAAAGTAGCAGCAGCAGGAGAAAGAGTAAATAAAACGATGCAAACGTTAACGTCGCTTGAAAAGCAATTAACGAATAAAGAATCCTCGAATGGAAACTTAAAGTATATAAAATCAGAACACCAGAGGAATAATGTGAATGGCGATACTGAATCAATGAAATCCGTTCTCTGCGTTGTCATATTTCTTTGTTATTTTGCTATAACAGTACAGCATCCAAAACCAGGAATTTACCTAAATGAGGTCATTTCTGTACAGCTAATTTCCATGACTGTTTCACTCACTCAAGACTATCTCATATCAAGGAGCTTAAGTCAGTTTGAGAGAGAGAGAGAGCAGCAAACGCTAGTATCATATCGGCCTATTTGCATAAGCACATGAGCCTTTGTGCAAAATGACGTTCGCAGAATTGAAAACAATTTGTATTGATTTCATAGACATTGCAGTTACAAAGGCTAAACTTTTAAGTAAATTTTTCATTGTTAATCCCAGTGTCTCGTGAAGCAAGGCGACAAGGGACACTGCAAACCACAGTCGATACTGGTCAATTCTTTCCCAGAACCAAATCACTTGTCCTTTGGTCAAATTTTTATAAAAGTTAACTCGAACTCTTTGCAAACTAAGGCCATAACCCCCTTAGGCTGAGGTAATGAACAAATTAACACATCTTGTGATACGAACATTTTTGACCAACTCTGGACAAGGATTTTCCAAGCTCGAGTTAGCATATTCTTCTTCTTACCTTCCGCAGGCGTTAAATCACCGTAGTTAAATAGGCAAATTTTCCCTCGGGCCGTTATTTCATCTTGAAGGGTTACATTAACGACATGAATCGTCTTATTTCTTGAGATATATGTTCTTTAAAACTCAGATATTACATCACTTGACATGTGACTTTAATCATTGTGTATTATACAGAAAAAAGTTTCACAGAATAAATTTCTGGAATTACCTCAAGCTAAACAGTCATTTAAGATCATTTGTCAGGATAATGCTACGTGTTTGGAAGGTGACGTATCCGTGGATAATTGCTTGAACTATTACCATGCTCGTAATGCGTTCTTAAATTTGAGTTTATTATATTCTTTTGAAATTTATTCCACCTTCATGAAGTTTTCTGTCTTTCTTAATATCTCCCTTCTCGTTACGACTTTCGTCCCATTCCCTTATGGGGTCAGTCGGTTAGGTCTACTTCTGTTATATAGAATCTACAAGTCACTTTTAACCAGTACGTAATTGTAATGACAAGCGTATCCAAAAATTGTGAGTAGTTCGGGAAGTTAAGAGGGCATTGTGGTTATTACAACTACTCATGTTATGTTTAGGTATCACGCAAAAACAAGACCTTAAAGAAGAAACTTCAATTTGCAGGCTTTTTGTGAAGAGATTCCTGCAACATTGGCTAAGTAATCATCTTAAAATTTCTACTTATAAGGTTTTTCATTTGTTGAATGGGTCAGGATTTTATTGCATGAAATATAAATTCAACAGCCGAGCGCTAGAACGGTTTTGCACGACGTAAAATAGGAATATGAAACAGTAGGCCTACATCCTCAGCTATCTGTGGTTTTAACCTACCGAGTCTCAAAAACAAGATTCATTTCCTAACTTGAGCTGTGATTATTTTGAAACTTGAACAGTTAAGAAAGAAAAAAGTAATTATTCAGGAAATACTTTTCCGAGAACAGGATAATCGTAATTTTTTCCTCATTTCCGTAGGTTCAAGGTCTGATTGGAGTATTATGGCTCAAGAAGGAAGAGTCCCACCCTTCGGTGACACAGGTCACTGTTAAATCTTTTTAAACAGTTGATTTTTAAATAAAATATGTTTTTACGTTAACTGAGTTTATACATGTATATATCAAGTGTACTTATAGGTATGTGTTAAACCATCTTGAACGAGAGAGAGAGAGAGAGAGAGAGAGAGAGAGAGAGAGAGAGAGAGAGAGAGAGAGAGAGAGAGAGAGAGAGAGAGAGAGAGAGAGAATCAAACCATCTTACATAGAAAACGAGATTCACAGAAACACAACATTTTCCATCTCCGTTATTCATTTTTTAGTTTTCTGTAAAAAGACTTTTGAGATGTCTATTTGTCTATCTGTCCGCAGTTTTCCTGTCAGCCCTCAGATCTTAAAAACTACTGAGGCTAGAGGGCTCCAAATTGGTATGTTGATCATCCACCCTCCACTCATCAACCGTACCAAATTGCAGCCCTCTAGCCTCAGTAGTTTTTATTTTATTTAAGGTTAAAGTTAGCCATGATGTGGCCTGGCACCGCCATAGGTGCCAACAACACAGGCCACCACCGGGCCGTTGCTGAAAGTTTCATGGGCCGCGGCTGAGGGTTTCATGGGCCGTGGCTAAGGGTTTCATGGGCCGTGGCTAAGGGTTTCATACAGCATTATACGCTGTACAGAAAACTCGATTGCACCGAAGAAATTTCGGCTCATTTTTTACTTGTTTTTTTACCGTCAGTCATCCTCTCCCTATCGTAAACAAAGCAGCTCTGTGTGCGTAGGTGTACTTGTCTGTTTCAGCATGGAAAAAAAGGAAACAAATAGTGCCAGCCTTTTTGAATAATGCAACAAAAAGATCTCGTTAGCTTCTTTCTTCTTTGTAGCATTCGAAATTGGCTTAGCATTCCCCCTCCCGCCCCCCACTAGGCCTATTTCACGCTCAGGATTCCTCCCTCAGACATTTCCGTGTTGTGATCTGGTAGTTGACAGCGGGAAAACATGGAATACTCCTCTTTCCCTTCACTCTAAAATAAATAAAGAGAAAACGGCTCTCTTCTAAAGTTACCCTTTAAAAATTAGTGCGAAAATGGAGAACGATTCTCATCAGAAGTTCGTTATCTCTCACTCGCTCCAAGAACACGGTCTACATTACTTCGGCGACGTAAGAGCTCATGAAATATGCGGTTTGCTAAGTCGCTCTCAACTCTCGCATGAATAATAATCATATTACGAGGAAAGGAAGATCCTGACTGTGACCCAAGGGGAATGAAGAACTTCCTTGGACGAGATTTTGCATCAGTGGTAAAGAGCCGAAGTTGCTTATGAAGTTGCTATACTGCGTGACGTCATAGGAACACTTTAGAGTGTATGAGAAAGGATATTTTCTTGACGCAATATCCCATAGACTCCAGAGGTCAATTGTTTCGAATCTCTCTCTCTCTCTCTCTCTCTCTCTCTCTCTCTCTCTCTCTCCTAGCTGTCCGTGGAGGCTCGGCCTAAAAGTTCCGACTCCTTCGTCATATTTATACTACGAAAACTAATTTTACAAAACGTTAAAACCACGCCTTCATTTTAAAATGCACCAAAAAATATAAAATAAAACTTTCTGTGATCCACAATATCAGTGGTTACTTACGCCTAAACATACAGTTCTGTACAGATATTTAAATTGAGAAGTTTCCGAAAGCGAGATTTCGCAGCACGGATATGCGGGATTAAATCTCGCTATGTACCTAGTGATGATGTCAGTTGGTTAAGACCTGAAGAGGTCTGTGAAAGCAATGAAGGCGGTAAAGTGAGTGTTATCAAAGACTTCCATGTAATTTGGTTCCATAACTGGTAAGCTTCCTCAAGGACCACTAAGAGTAGGCTATACACGCCATTGTTAGAAATTGCATGACATTTCGCATTACTGGCGTGAAATTTTGCATCCGTAAAGCTCTTTCTTCACCCATGTCTGTATATACACATTGCATCAATAAAGTACGTTTTCAATACGATATAGTGTATGCAAGTTAGGGATAGCGGCCCACGATTTTACGTTTAGGCATAAGCACAAACGTCGTGCATACCTGAGTTTTTTTTTTTTTTTTTTTTTTTTTTTTTAGGAAAGCAAGGATAAGAATGCAACATTAGGCAAACAGACGCCCCACGCTTTTATGTTTAGGCGTAGGTAAACCATTAATATTGTGGATAAGAGAAAGTTTTATTTTATACTTTTGGGTGCATTTTGAAATAAAAACGTGGTTTTAAAATTATTTTAATTTGTTTTACTTGTGATTTTTTAGTGTTTGACAGTTAAATAAGTACTGCTTGCATCACCGAGTGACTGAACCGATTGCAAAGCCCCATCCTCGCAAGTTTGCACGCTCGTTACCGAAGTGTACGAATCTACAGGCCCGACACTGCATGTTTCATACCTATGAAAACATAATCCCTTGGCTAGGTGTTTCTGCATACTACGCAACGATAAAATTGCAGTAGTATTTAATTTTTTTTATTTTATTTTATTTAATTTTTATTTATTTATTTATTTATTTATTTATTTATTTATTTATTTATTTATTTATTTATTTATTTTTGTAATGTTACATTGTCACCAACTTTGAACATGTACACCAAATCTGGGCGAAATCGGTTCGGTAGAAGTGGGTCAAAAATCAGTTGCAAGTTTTGACCCAAACAGACAGGCAGATAAACTAACAGACAAAGAGGTCAAGTTAAATAAAAGCGTGTAAAAACGTCATTTCTCTCGTAATACATTTCCATCTCATGTCCACAGCAATCATCAAATCGACGACATATTACACCAAGGCCCCAAAGAGCGCACAAACAAAATGTTTTCACTTTGTTTTGTTTTGCAGACAAAGAAACAAAGAAACAAACAGGGCGCTACATCAAATTGAAAACGTCCGCCCGCTCACGTACGACTATAGAGTTGCTGTTGACGAAAGCATCTGCTGAATACACAAACATTTTTTCGTTTTTTGTTTTTTTTTTGCTGTTTGTCGTTTTTTTTTTTTATTTGTCGAGTTGGACAACGACGGACTGATAGTTTGTCAATAAAATGAGCTTTCGGAGGCCACGGCGTTCATGCAAAGAGAATAAGTAATGAGGACATTTCGATGGTTTAGTGCGCTCGGGTTTTTACTTGGAATTTGTCGTTGATGAGAGAAAGAGAGAGAGAGACAGACAGACAGACAGAGATTTGAAAAGCCCTTCATTAAAGATTGATATATACATACATACATACATACATACATATATATATATATATATATATATATATATATATATATATATATATATATATATATATATATATATATATATATATATATATATATATATATATATATATATATATATATATATATATGTGTGTGTATATATATATATATATATGTATATATATATATATATATATATATATATATATATATATATATATATATATATATATATATATATGTATATATATATATATATATCTTACTATTAATATATAAAGGTAATATAGGTAAAAATTATTATTTACCTATATGCATTACGTTTTTTCCATAGGAAAGAGAAAACATCACCTTTCCAGCGATGCGGTTGAGAAAAGCATTTAGGGTAAAAGGCTTTCCGCCATAAAGGTATCTTTTTCTTAACAAATGGATAGTTTCTTCTCTTTTAACCACTTTCTCTCTCTCTCTCTCTCTCTCTCTCTCTCTCTCTCTCTAAAGACCTCTTTCTTTCCCGTCTTTCTGAAGAATAAAAGTCCCTTTCATTACAGAAGAATTCGCCTCTTGAGCGTTCCAGCCAAAGTGATGGTCTGAATATTTTTGGAATAATATTCTCTGTGCATTTCTTTCCATTTTTCCACATTTGATAAATCATAACAACATTAAAAACTTAAGATTTCGGAGACTTCAACCCTCCACCAAGGCTGAGTATTCTTTACAGCCTCTAACAGGCTCCCTTCTCAACAGAATTTGTACTTTTTCTCCCAGAATGCAATCGTTTGTTGCCTGTCACGAAGAAGCTGTAGATCTGGGTGTCAAAATTTACGGTAATTGTACGGTTTTTGTAACTAATTCTATCCTTTCAGGACAAACGGGTCTTTATTTATTTTGTCCTTTTTAAACATCGGGTTTAAACTACTCAGTTTGCCTAGTGCAGTTTTGAAAATTAACCTTTTGATCTCCAAATGTTTATGCAAAGAGCAAATTCATTCCTGCTCTCTGCTGCTGCTGACGTCTCCTGAATTTCAGGCGTGTCGGTCTTATTTTCTGTCCCCTCGTATTTATCTATTTATCGCTTTTTCATGTAGCTTGTCTGTCTCTTTGCAGACTAGTATCCCTCTGGAAACATCTTGGGTTTGTATATGTCTGTTGACCCTGTCTATATGGGTTTCCAGCTGAAGATTGAAAGAAAGAAAGAAAAAAGTAAGAAAGAAAACATCTTTACGCGTTCCACCTGAACTAGGTGCGATTGAAAGCTTACATACATTCGTTACCTTAATCACTTGGCGAAATACTAGTATAACGAGTCACAGATACAGTAAGAATGTCAAGGATATGAAAGTCAACCAGTATGAATAGGCTTTCATAGCACTCGCTTCTCAGCTTTGGAACTCTACGCCTACTTGCGTGTTTCCCATTTTATTGTATCAGTCTTCGTCTGATGAGAGATGCAAGATCATCCATTCATTGATAGACTTCCATTTCCTTGACCGAGTTCATTTTGGTCATGAAAAATTAAACAGAAAAAAAGAGGGTTTGTTGCTAGCTACCTTGATGACTGGAGAAAGTAAAAATGAAAGCAAAAATAAAACGAAAATGTGAGATGGAGACCGTTTTTCATGACAACTTTTATCCAAAAATGCTGAAATTTTTTCGAGGAAAGAGAGCTCGCGCGCGCGCCAGTTTTTAAAACTTTCCTTCGAATTTGTTTGCGCGTGAGAGAAAAGAAAGATATTCTTTTTCATCGAAGAGGTAAAAAAAAAAAAAGCCACCACTTTGATAACACGAATTTTTTCATAGAATTCAGAATTTTTCATTTTGCGTTTATTATTTTTTTATCCACTTGTCCAAAGTAATCTGAGGCTGTTTCCATGGTGATATGCCCCAGCGATGTGTCCTCCAGCCGTCAAAGGTCTGCATATGTGTTTGTGTGTGTATGTGAATACATACTTTCACAAACACAGACATATTATGTACCTGTTTAGTAAGAAACCTTTCGACTAGATACGAGTTTCACGGGACAATTTCTGGGACGTTACCAAAAACCAATTACTTTCCTATTTCGTTTTCATTCCTTTCTTTCCTTATTTTGATTTTTATCGTGTGCAAAATCTCAAACATAAGTGAAAGGTAAAAAAAAAAAATTTCACTACTGTAAGTCTTTTAACTTTGATAGAGCCAAGAATGGTAATGACTCATTTTCTATTGTTATCTTGAACCCTGAGTTATACGCCAGAATCAGATCTATCGAGGTCTGGTTTACGTTTATTTTCTCTCTCTCTCTCTCTCTCTCTCTCTCTCTCTCTCTCTCTCTCTCTCTCTCTCTACTGTCTGAGTTTTTGCAGGATTATCTCTCTCTCTCTCTCTCTCTCTCTCTCTCTCTCTCTCTCTCTCTCTCTCTCTCTCTCTCTCTCTCTCTCTGCTGTCGGAGTTTTGCAGGATTAGCCTCGTAGTCCATGGGATATTAGGGTCGAAAGGCCGTTGATAAACACCGTTTACAAGATATTAAATTCTCGTGGTAGGATCCTTCTCGGTTGACCGTCGATTGAAGATTAGGAATCACCTGACCACTTTAATCCTCCTTTATTACAGGACTTTGTCTCTGAAAAACTGTATTACTCAGATACTCTCATCCCGGGTGCTCTCATCCTGGATACTCTCATCCTGGATTCTCTCATCCCGGATTCTCTCATCCCAGATATTCTCATCCTGGATACTGTCATCCCGGATGCTCTCATCCTGGACACTCTCATCCCGGATGCTCTCATCTTGAATACTCTCATCGCATATGCTCTCATCCTGGATACTCGCATCCTGGATACTCTCATCCCGGATTCTCTCATACTGGATACTCTCATCCCGGATGCGCTCATCCTGGATACTCTCATCCCGAATGCTCTTATCCTGGATACTCTCATCCTGGATACTCTCATCCCAGATACTCTCATTCTGGATACTCTCATCCCGGATGCTCTCATCCCAGATACGCGCATCAGATTTGAACTCAGCCTCCGTTTCAAGTAGGTCACTTGTTTGTATATCGTAGAACCTGCTTCTAACTGTCCGGTCCCGTAGGACTTAGTACTGACAGTTCACCCCATGCGGTGTACTGTAGGCATTACTTAAAGTTCTTTGCAGCTTCCCGGCAACCCCCAGCTGCAACCCCTTACATTCCTTTTTAATGTACCCCTGTTCATATTCTCTTTATTCCATCTTACTTTCCTCAACCCTCTCCTAACAATTGTTTCACTGTACAGTACAACTGGGAGGTTTTCCTCCTGTACACCTTTAAACAAACCATTCTTCTCTCAATTTCCCTTTCAGCAATGAATGACCTCATAGGTCCCAGCGCTTGGTCTTTGGTCTACAGTATTCCATTCCTTTCCATTTTAACTGTCTTGATATTCTCCGAATCAAACTTCGTTATATATATTGCCTGGGAATTTTTTTATTGGACATAGAATGACTTTTGTTTTGGCTCTGTGATGTGTCAGAGTTTTACAATTTAAGGGAAAAAAAACAGCCCTGGTATATTATGTTCTACAGGAGATTGAATTAATTTTTTTGTTTATTAAGTTTGTCATAACAAGAGGTAACCTTCAAAACAATTAACATTTGGAACACAAAAATAGTTATTTCGAGATAAAACTGCCGTAATGAACCAGAAATTCTTTTTCAAATTTGGGAACAAGTCCCTTGCATCTAACTTAAAGCTTTCAAATTTGCGCAGACGAATATATATTATGATGGATTCGAACGAGAGAGAGAGAGAGAGAGAGAGAGAGATAATGATGAAAAGAAAGAGAGGGAGAGATATATATAGAGAATGAGAAAACAAAAGTGAGAGAGAGAGAGAGAGAGAGAGAGAGAGAGAGAGAGAGAGAGAGAGAGAGAGAGAGAGAGAGAGAGAGACAACGTAGGAGGTTCGTGTTGAGTAACGACACTTCCTCCCATGTGTCAGTGCATTTCAGCTGTGGAACCAAATTCAATTCACTGGAAAGACTAATTGCCAGAAAATAATCAGACATATGATGACAAATTATTCTGGCAAATACAACAAAAAAAATATATGGTTGGGTTTTCACAGCGCCACAAAAGCAAAAAAAAACTCTCAACGGGAAAACATTTTTTTGTAAAATCGTGTTTTGTTTTATTTTGAAACGTAGCTTGAATTTGAAAAGAACTGCCAAATGGATCAAATTTTTCTCTATAAATAGAGCAAAAACTCTTTAAAACATTCGATATTTTTAGAATATTTTTTAGCTTTCAATTTATATATATATATATATATATATATATATATATATATATATATATATATATATATATATATATATAGAGAGAGAGATATCACTCTCAGTTGAAAGGCCAGGGCGCTCCATGCGTTGGTCAGTTGGTAGTGCCATGACCTTAAAGTTGAGAGACTGAGGTTCGATCCTGAAGTGAGCCAGAATCTGTCTATATATATATATATATATATATATATATATATATATATATATATATATATATATATATATATATATATATATATATATGTATATATATATATATATATATATATATATATATATATATATATATATATAGATAGATATATAGATATATATATATTTATATATATATAGATGATAGATATTATACATGTATATATATATATATATATATATATATATATATATATATATATATATATATATATATATATATATATATATTACCTGCTTCATATTTTCCAGTTTGCCTGACGGCGTGCTGAGAAGAAGATTAAGGGTGCGGCCATGATCCAAACACACTCAAGATTAATTATACGCTGATCATTCTTGTTTGTCGACGCTAATTACAAACGGCAGCATTTGTTAGGCTGATGAATGAGCTTCTGGATGCTTCTCTAGTTTGTTCTTCTTCCCTCCCTCCCTCAGGCTGTCTGGAAGAGAGAGAGAGAGAGAGAGAGAGAGAGAGAGAGAGAGAGAAAGAGAGAGAGAGAGAGAGAGAGAGGTAGCCAGACAGAGAGCGAGAGAGAGAGAGGGAGAGACAGAGCGTGAGATAGACTGGCAGACAGAGACAGAGACCTGTGAGAAAGACAGACAAACAGGCAGAGAGAGAGAGGTGTTTTAAAACCCTCAATTGCATCTTTTAACGCCGAGAGAGAGAGAGAGAGAGAGAGACTATGGTTTGTTTTGAAACCCTGTCCATGTTAGTGGGTGAACTCCTATTGTATTTGGGCTATAAACGGTCACTAGGCAACAAGCTCCATAAGAATGGAGTTCTTTACATCTCCCATCTGGTCCCTTCTCATCTGGCTGTCCAACTTCTTAACTTCTTTAATTGCTTTAAATTACTTTAATTTTCAAGTCTCTCTTCAGAACGAAATCCTACGAGTAATTCCTGAGAGTCTGAAGATATGGCTCACTAATAATAATAATAATAATAATAATAATAATAATAATAATAATAATAATAATAATAATAATAATAATAATAATAATAGCTACTTTCACGGCAATCTAAGACAACTATAATATTATTAAGACAACCCTAATATTCTTACGACAACTATAATATTCTTAAGACAACTATAACATTCTTAATACAAGTATAGCCAACTATTAAGACAACTATGACATTCTCAAAGCAGCTTTAACGTTCTTAATTCAACTCAAATATTGTTGAGACAACTATAATATTCCTACGACAACTATAATATTCTGAGGGCAACTATAGCCCACTATTCTTACGACAACTATAACATTCTTAAGGCAACTATAGCATTCTTAAGACCATTATTATATTCTTAAGGCCACTGTAACATTCTTAAGACAACTATAATATTCTTAAGACAGCTATAGTTTACTATTCTTACGACAATGCAACTATAACCTACTATTCTTACGGCAACTATAACATTCTTAAGGCAACCATTGTATTTTTAAGTCCATTATTATATTCTTAAGGCCACTTTAACATTCTTAAGACAACTATAGCCTACTACTGTTACGACAACTATAACATTCTTAAGGCAATTATAGCATTCTTAAGTCCATTATTATATTCTTAAGGCCACTGTAACATTTTTAAGACAACTATGATATTCTTAAGACAACTATAGTCTACTATTCTTACGACAAAGCAACTATAGCCTACTATTCTTACGACAACTATAACATTCTTAAGGCAACTATAGCATTCTTAAGTCCATTTTTATATTCTTAAGACCACTATAACATTCTTAAGACAACTATATTATCCTTTAGATAACTATAGCCTACTATTCTTACGACAGCTACAACATTTTTAAGGCAACTATAGCATTCTTAAGTCCATTATTATATTCTTAAGGCCACTGTAACATTTTTAAGACAACTTTAATATTCTTAGCACATATGGTTGATACACTGGCTCTGCTAAAGATGACCCAATTTGTTTCCTCGAATTTTGTCTCTACCTCGCGTTGAGAATTCCTTTCTCTACTTTCTTTAATTAAAAAATTAAATAAAAAACCGACAACAGAGTTTTAAAAAATAAATAAAAACAATTATTCTCGCCCTCTGAACTTTCAGTGTGACTAAGGCGAGAGGGAAATTATATATTTTTTGATTTAAAAAAAAATTAAATGGATCTTCTTCTGCCTCGTGTTGACGAAGAGAGATGGTGGCTTAATCTACAAAAAGTTCCTCTTTAAGGGACCATTCTCTCTCTCTCTCTCTCTCTCTCTCTCTCTCTCTCTCTCTCTCTCTCTCTCCATCTGAAGTCATTACTTACATTGAAAAGTCCGGCGGCACCGTTGGTGGTGAAGTTGAAAGGAGAAAAATATGAAAAAGGTGAGAGAGAGAGAGAGACAGAGAGAGAGAGAGAGAGAGAGAGGGGGATTGGTGACCACCTGGTGGGGCTAATGCTTCTCTCATCTTCTGATTAAAAGAAGAGGGGACAAAAAGATCGGGGAAGATGGAGGTGACGCTGATTATTAGTTCAGAGAGAGAGAGACAGACAGACAGACAGAGAGCCAGAGAGAGAGAAAAAAATGCAGAGAGAGAGAGAGAGAGAGAGAAGGAAGGAAGGAAGAACTGAGGGAGATTCCACGAAAGTACAAATCTACATTATGGGTCGTGTCGTAGCCATATATTCATTTATTTAGTGTGTAATACAGATACTCTAACTAAAGCAGGTCACCTAGGACTTTAATGATTTATATTTTTACCTGTTTAATTGCGCATATAGCCTATTAATTTATCCTTTTTCTGGTAATTGATCCCTTCTTTCTGTAATTCCTATGATCTAAATTTCTTTCAGATGAACACCATATTCTTTAAAAGCTTGTTATTCTTTAAAAGCTTGAGTTTCAACTCATTGGCCTTTGTAGGGTTGTTCCATAAGAACAGGGTTCATTTTCTGAATAATAATAATAATAATAATAATAATAATAATAATAATAATAATAATAATAATAATAATAATAATAATAATAATAATAATAATACAGGATATACGTAGAAGGGGAAAAAATAAAGAATTTTCAAAATTTTCCGCTTCATAAAGAGAAAGAAAAAAAAAAAAAAAAAAGAGACCTCGACGCCGTATTCTGTATAGAATCTGTTCACTCCTTTTGTTAAGAGGAAAACACTTGTAGTTTTTCTGGATCTTCATCCTTTGTCACAATATTTTCAAGTTGTTTAGAGTCTTCTTTAGCACTCCACATTGTCACGACCATTCTTTATTTTCATTTTTTTTTTCCTTTTTCCTTTTCCCATTTTTTTCCTTTTTCATTGCTTTCGTTTTTCCTTATTTCCTTTTTCAGTTTTCCTATGTCCTTTATTCCTGTTATCCTGTTTTCCTTTTTTTCACTTTTTTACCTTTTCCTTTTTCTTCTTTCCTTTTTCACTTTACTTTTCACCCCTTTTTCCTCTTTTCTTTTTCCATGTTTCTTTTTCCATTTTTCACCTCTTTTCCGTTTCCCTTTTCCTTTTTTCCCTCTTTCCCTTTTCCCTTTTTCACTTTATCCCTTTCATTTTCCCTTTTTCCTTTTCCTCTTTTCCCTTTTTCCTCTTTTCCCTTTCCCTATTTCATTTTTGCCACTTTTCCCTTTGTCCGTTTTCTCCTCTTATCCTTTTTCCATTTTCCCTTTTTTAACTTTTTCTTTTTCCCTTTTTCCCTTTGACCCTTATTCCCTTTTTCCATTTTCCTTGTTTCCTTTTTTCCTATTTTTCGTCGTGACACGTATTACAAGAAAGGAGGGAGAGAGAGAGAGAGGCTCTGTGTCAAAACTCAAGTTTTTCGTAGATAAAGCTTTGAAACTAACCCGTAGATATTATTTAATGGAGAAGCATTCCTTGATAATTATTTTTTTTTTTTTAATTGTTGCTTTTTCTACCCAATCTTTAATCTTAATGAACGAAAAACCCTTGTATAGAGGATGTTTTTGTAATAAAGGTTTTGTTTCAATAGCCTCTGAGATCTGGAAGATACAGTATATTTTCCCCCAGTGCCTTTCGTAACGTTTTGTAATTCGTCTCACAACTGATGAGTTTCGCGCCTGAAAAATGGCTTTTTCGAAAAACCTTCCTTTTCCCACTAATTTCTGGTTCCTTTTCAGGGCGGTCCTCTTCATTAGGAAATAAGCGTGAATTGCAGTCGGTCAAGAATTTTTTCAACTCTTATTTTGGTCGTTTCTTTCAGGAAGCCGGTGTTCTGGGATTTTGCTATTAGGTTAATCGCGTTTCTTTTGATATATGATTGTGTATGGGTATGGCAGACTTTGGTCCTAGACTTTAGGTGAATGTAGTTTTCGTATATATATATATATATATATATATATATATATATATATATATATATATATATATATATATATATATATATATATATATATTATATACACATATGTATTTATATATGTATATGATATATATATGTATATGACATGTAAGTAAACTCATTACTATATTAATGAATTATTTATGGTAAATGATAGTTATGAGGGCCAGTTATAATCCAAAAACACGATATAAGTTGACAGGTAAAGAAAAAAGTTGATTACCAACACAGTACTGATCTGGAAATCAACATAAATCTAAGTAGTTTTAGGAATGACAGCAAAAAGATTTAACTGCAGTAGCTGAAATATTCGTTAAAGTATCCCCCCCCCCTCGAAATTATGTAAGTTATTCGAGATCAGATTCCGTAGAAAAATTACGAATAAAAATGAGCAACAAATTAACGTTAACAGGAGTGAGTTTTTCAGCTATAGCAACGTTAGTTGAACACTGTCTTTTTTTCCGAAATCAAACTGTCGTTCAACTAATTTTGCTAACTTTATATGTTATTCAGTCGAGACAGTACAGTGAATTTGGACTGCAAGAAGAGAATAATAAGATTGTTTAATTGGTCAGACATTAAACAGTATAAAATGGTCCCCGCAAAATATACGAAGCATCGAACGTCAAAATATTACATTTTCTTTTAAATATTTCACTCACACACATAGAAAACGATTTTCTTGGTAACCTACGTTAATTATGCTGTTTCCCTTACATATACATTAACTGCTCCCTATATTATCCAAACATACATACATACATATATACTTCCATACATACATACAGGAGATAGAGGAGACAGATCTGTTATATTTTAGTTAGGGACGTATATGGAATGCAAAGGCAACAAGACTAAATTGAAGGGTTTGATACCGTCTTTTTTTTTTCTTTCGATAAGAAATACTCGTACCTGACAGATGTAAAATTAAGATTCCATCTAACTTACATGGATAACAAATACCATAATATTTCATCTAGTTGTTAAATAAAGACCTCAACTTTCGCTCCTAGAACACTGCAGTTTATAATTATGAGAAATTCTGCTACAACAGCAATAGCCAAATTGTCCAAAAAAAAAAAAATAATAATAAAAAATAAAATAGGCCTTACCAAATGCGAAATCTCTTTTTCGTGGTCCTGCTCACGTTTTACTGTAATTTTACCTAAAATATTACAAAACTTTGATAAGGAGAGTGACAGAGAAATTTGATCAAACAGATCTGATGATGATTTTTCGTGTTTTACGTTACACCGTTATGACCTGAAGATTTTACACAAACAAACACACAAGCGCACACACAATTATACATACATACATATGTATGTATACATATATATATATATATATATATATATATATATATATATATATATATATACTGTATATGTATTATATGAACGATAATTATAGCAAGGGTCTCATCATAATAAAATGGTAAAATATTTTTCAGTGTTATCTGCCTTAAGTAAGAGAGAGAGAGAGAGAGAGAGAGAGAGAGAGAGAGAGAGAGAGAGAGAGAGAGAGAGAGAGAGAGAGAGAGAGAGAGAGAGCTACTTAACATATATAAATTTTTATTTGACGAAACAGTGTGTTTAGAAATCTTAAATGAAAAAGGCTCTTTTTTATCTATTTTCAGTGCATTGCAACGATCATCATGATGCTTTCTCTCTCTCTCTCTCTCTCTCTCTCTCTCTCTCTCTCTCTCTCTCTCTCTCTGTGTGTGTGTGTGTGTGTGTGTGTGTGTGTGTGTGTGTGTGTGTGTGTGTGTGTGTGGAGTTTTTGGTCAAATAAATGGCCCCTTCATCCCAGGGGCCAACAACTGAGAGAGGCAGCATCACATCACTCGGGGTGCTGAATGAGAAACAATTGTTCTCCATTGTATTTAGGTGCGCCCTTTTCATTCCTTCCTTCTTTTGTTTGATCTGTGCATTGTTTGCTTTACTTTCTTTGCCGTTTCTTATCATTTTCATGCCCGTTTATTGTTAGAGTTTCGTCACTTCAGCTTGCTTTCTGATTCGATACTCAAGTCACCTTTATAAGGAGAGAGAATATAGAACCATACAAACATATCTTGTGGTTAGTACAGTTACATGTGTATCTGGTACCAAGTGACTTGTAGACTTTATATACATACATACGCACACATATTGAAGAATAAACAATTAAGTACGTATCTGGTAAAAAGTGACTTGTAGACTCCATTACATACGTACGTATTCATATTGAAGATTAAACAATTACATACGTATCTGGTAAAATGTAACTAGCAGATGCTATATACATACATATTCATATTCAAGAATAAAGCTGTTTAACATTTGTTAAAATGTTTTTTTATTTTTTGTCAGTTACAACTATTACAGTTTTCATATACTATAATATTTTATGAAAACAAACTAAATGCATTAACAAAATTTGCTGTTAAATTTCGTTGTAGAGATATGATGAAGCCATACGCTATATAGACCACATATTACGGTAATAGTTTCGTCTCTTCAACGGAGAGAGAGAGAGAGAGAGAGAGAGAGAGAGAGAGAGAGAGAGAGAGAGAGAGAGAGAGAGAGAGAGAGAGAGAGAGAGAGGTCATGAAATGGGACATGCTAAGAGCGAAATAAAATTATATATTAAACATATATATATATATATATATATATATATATATATATATATATATATATATATATATATATATATATATATATATATATATATATATATATATACACACATACATACATATATATAATGTATATATATACACATACACACACACACACACACACCATTCGGACACAACCCAGCTCTTAATTTTCAAGGTAAACAGATGTCGCAAATCGCATCAATATCCGAGTAATAACTATAATAAACTATAATGAACTTGACCTACTACTGGCAGTGACCGATCGCGCAGTGTTTATATATAGTTAATCAGTATTACAGCCTTGTTCAAAAGAAGAAAGACAATATATTTTCATCGTAACTTCTGCGCAAATCATTAGCGCGAGCATGGAACAACAAATTTCGGTTTCTTTATGTATTCTGACTAATGAATAGTCAACTTCTTCACAGACAATTTAATGAAAAATCACCTAGATTCGTGCTTTGTAAAATGATTAAGCTGTCATAAAAGTATTTAAAAAATATGACATGTATACATACGTACATATATACATACATACATATATATATGTATGTATATATATATATATATATATATATATATATATATATATATATATATATATACAAACTTCAGTTATACACCAGATAATTAACTAATCTTTATTTCACCGTTCGCTTGGTAAATTG
Source organism: Macrobrachium rosenbergii (assembly GCF_040412425.1). Taxonomy (NCBI): domain Eukaryota; kingdom Metazoa; phylum Arthropoda; class Malacostraca; order Decapoda; family Palaemonidae; genus Macrobrachium; species Macrobrachium rosenbergii. The sequence continues at coordinate 42,197,822 of NC_089746.1, forward strand.
CGTTGATAGTTTTTTTAATAACAAACATTTCCCATAAATTACGTCATTCTCTCTCTCTCTCTCTCTCTCTCTCTCTCTCTCTCTCTCTCTCTCTCTCTCTCTCTTCAAGCATACTTCGCTAATCCTTATTTCATCGTTCCTTTGGTAACCTTCGTTGATAGGTTATTTTTAAGACAAACATTTCCTTAAAGTGGCATTAATTCCTCTCTCTCTCTCTCTCTCTCTCTCTCTCTCTCTCTCTCTCTCTCTCTCTCTCTCTCTCTCTCTGTCCAGAAGTCGCCCATAAACCACCTCTGGTAATGTATATGAACAGCCGTCTGCAAACTATTATTACTATTGTTGGTTTATATGTAACAGAAATAGGGTCTTTTTGGACTTCAATAATAATCTGTAAACAGTCTTCACTATGCCAATTAATTTCATTGAATGTCATATGTAGGTAACGCGTAGATATTGTTATTTATCACCACTTATTACTCTGTACTACAGTTATATTTCAGTGATCACAACATTATTTAATTGAATGTCATATATAGTTGAACGTGTAGATACTTCTATTCATCCCTATTTGTTACTCAACATGTCTTTTAACCTATTCCAGTAATCGTCGGAACCATCCAACTTTACTCGCTGATCGGTATGCGAACAATGACTGGTTTAGTCTCTACTGGTTCCTTGTTTATTCAAAGTTAATTGTAAACAGATCTAGCATTTGCTTCGTGAACGAGTTATCAAGTCACTCATAAAACTCGAAGTTGATTTTTAAGTCACTTTTCAAAATAACCCAATCAGCAAAACTGCCATTAATGAAATTTCTACCATAAAACTGGAGTTTAATTTAAGTCACTTTTCAAACCAACCCAATCAGCATGACTGCATACTAGAATGAAATGTTAGTGTGGAAAGGACAAGACGAGCGTCTGCCAAAATCAAGCTCGGTTACTGTGAGAAAATTGCTCGATTATAATACTCCGTTTCCTTTTACTTTCAGGTAAGTCAACCTCATCAGAGAAGAGATCAGGACAATAAGGTAAGTGACTGTTTTGCTCAGTGATTTCAAGAACCTACGACGACAAAGCGAAATTCTTCTAAAAACGATAAAATGAAAATCGTCGAGCGTGTTTACGTAATGTACCGTATGTGCTATATATATAGATATATGTATAGATAGAACTATAGATATAACTATAGATTCAGAGAAAATTAAATCTTAGAGTCAGTCGAATTTCTGTCATTAGTGTTCAGGTTTCTCATAATCCGAAATCCAAAATATTTTTTACCATCATCTCGTAACTTTAGAGGAATTCTCAGGACTTAAGAAAATTAACATTTAGTTCCAATATGCGTCGAAAGGGGAGCATGATTTTCCAGCGGAATCCGTAAGATTTTTAAAACGGCTCTGAAGAAAAAGAAACGATTGGAATAATTTCCCTCACCTTCATAGCGGCCGTTTCCACGTAATTTCTAAATACAGTTCATTTAATCGTCGTATTTCTTTTGATCAGTGGCCTTTCCCTGCCGTCACTTTTCTCTGGATCCTTTAATAGATTACTTAGAAAGCTGTACCTCTTCATTCCTTTGAGAATCATAGAAAAGCCACTATAGTAAATTAGTTCATTACCTCCCTATCTGATTATTATTATTATTATTATTATTATTATTATTATTATTATTATTATTATTATTATTATTATTATTGAAAAGTTTTACTAGATAGCTGAGCTGATTATCAGCTCTACAGGGCTGGCCCGAAGGACTTAGTTTTTACTTATGTTGTTTTTTCATATTTTTTTTTCAAATTAAATCACACTTATTCAAAATGTTTATCATTGGAATAATAGCAAATGTTGAAGTTTCTTACAAAATTTTACTGATCGATTTATTTCCAAAACTTGATAGTCGCTGCCGATTCTACTTTGGACATTCACAATTCAGTAATATCGTATGGAAATCTCTTCATTTTTTCTAGTACTTTCTGAGTTTTTTATGCTCAAAAACTAATCTATATCTCTCTTCTGGGTTTAGGTTCCATTGTCTTTCGTCTCTCCACATCCATTTTTTCACCGTTCCCTTCAAGTCTGGGCTAGCCTAAGGCCCTGGGCTGAAGCCATCTCTCCATTTATGTAGTTCCTTCAAAAACTAGTCTATATCTCTCTTCTGGACGTAGGTTCCATTGTCTTTCCTCTCTCCCCATCCTTTTTTTCCATTTTCCTTCAAGTCTGGGCTACTCAAAAGACCCAAGACCCTAGGTTGTGCGTCCTATGAGGCTGTGTCTTATTTTAAAGATTCCCGACGTTCAGACATCGTATGTGAGCTGAGAAGAAAATCGCTCAGAAGAATCTCGTACCCACCGAGCTATCTGAAAAGGGAACCTCAGAGACTGGTGCACTCTGCTGAGTGCCACCTGGAATAAAAACAATAATCCGTATTGATTTTCAAGGGCCACGAAAGGTCAGGGGTCAAGGCCGTAGCTGCCATTCCCATGATGTCGGATTCCTAAACATCCAAAGAGCAGCCTAGTGTGAAAGCAAAACTCTCTTCGTCAGGAATCGTAGGTGGGTTCCAATTTTAAGCATCTTCGTCTGCGGTAGATGAGTAATGGAAGGCTAGATAGATACTGGCGACGTGGAAAGGTAGTTTTCCAGTTGCTTGTAGTATTTTTTTTATCTTCATTCCAATGAGATGAAAGTTGAAATCTTGCATACTGGATTTTAATGGAATTTCAAAGTGGAATTTACATTTTTTTTCATTTGATTAATGTTCTTAGTGTGCACCATTACTGGTGGGTTTATATATGAGATATATATATATATATATATATATATATATATATATATGTGTGTGTGTGTGTGTGTGTGTGTGTGTGATTGTGTGTGTATATATATATATATATATATATATATATATATATATATATATATATATATCAAGGGCTGCCTTAGAGCAAGAGCCCGTGCTAGCAGAAAGCTGGCTTAATCTAAGACGAACTATTTTTTTTTGCTATATCTCACACACCTCTTCATTAAGTGAATAGTTATATTCAATTGCTGAAAAATTCTCAGCTTTAAACTTATATATTGCCACAGAAAGTTTCCATATAATTGTCGTTTATGTAACTCAGACTGCCCTATGACAAATGGAAGCTGTGGATAATTTTAGAGGAAACACGTGACACAGTTGATGCAATAAACAACTACAGTTTTATATGACATCATCACTTTTTCGTGTTCTTAAATGGAAAAATTACGCCGCACTAGTATGATGTAGTATATTGCTATTTACAGGAAGCTTTCGCCAACTTGATCAGTGTAAAAATAAAAATAATAATACATTTAGGACAACATCTTTGAAAAATGGAAAAACGGCTTGTTATTCTTTCAGGCAACTCCAGAATTGCTCAGTAGTTTATTAGCAATTCTCTGGGAGCGTCGTGGCACAGTAGAGGCTGGCATATTGGTCGTTTGTCTTACTGCTTGTTGGGTCTCCAAAACTGGTGAATTTGGCGGTTCTTCGGTTGTTCCAGAAATTGCTCTTACGTTGTTAATGCATCTGCAGGGCATCATGAGGAAGCAGAAGCAGGTGGAGCAGTCGAACGGGAATCTAAATTTATTTTGGCAGCTCAGCAAACCAACTTATTAGTGACGAAATCTTCCCGAGTAAATGGTTTCTTATTCTCAAAAGTACTCATTAAATTTACAATGGCCCCTTTTACGACCCTACACTTGCCAATATCGCTACTCCTTTACATTTGAGCTCATTAAAAGAAAAGTTGAATAGGCTATGTAGTGAGTCGTTGTGGTCCATTTCCAGTAACAGTAACGTTAGAAACATGTCTTCATATCATATAAACAAAACTCAGGTAGAAGTCTTAAGTTTCGGCTTAAATTTGTGTGTAGGACCCCCTAATGATTATTTGATAGAATCCCTGAGTAACATTAATAGTTTTAATTATTACCATCCTGATATTCAAGGTAACTTTCTTAAGGGCCAAATTATTTCAGGATATTTTCATAAGAAACAGGGTTCAATATTGCCACTTCGTCATCAGATGGCTTTAACAGAATTAAAAAGTTACAAGAATATTAAAATAATTAGATCCGACAAGGGTGGTGCTATTGTGGTGATGGACATGAATGAATATAAAACCAAAGCTTATAGACTGTTAAATGATTCCAGTATGTATGAAGAAGTTGTACCATCTGGAACTAAGATTCAGAGTAAATTCAATAAAGAGGTACGAAAGAGTGCAAAAGATATTCCTAACGAGAAAGATAAGCAAACTGTATTAGGTAAAATAACAGTAAAAAACCCATCTTTGCCATATTTTTATGGAATTCCTAAGATTCATAAAGCCGGTTGCCCTCTTAGGCCTATTATAGCCACATGCAATGCACCACAATCTTTTTTAAGCAAAATGGTTGGCCAGTAAGCTCATTGTATATCTAGGGAAGTTTTCGCCTTCACATTTACTTCATTCATACGATTTTGTTGACAGAATCAGGAACCTAGGTATTTGTCCCGGAAAAATGATCAGTTTAGATGTAACTGCCCTTTTCACCAATATTCCCTTGGATTTCATTTTAGACCATCTGCGTTAGAAAGCGGAAGAAGGTATTTTTATTCCACCTATTCCTGTACAGCCTTTCATAGAACTTATTAAACTCTGTGTCGACAATGCACTTTTTACTTTTGATGGTGGAGCCTTTCAACAGAAGTTTGGTGTGGCCATGGGTTCACCTCTGAGTCCCATACTCGCCAATTTATACATGGAGTTTATTGAATCATAATTTAAATTTAATTGTCTTTAAAATATTAGACCTTTAGTCTGGTTTAGGTATGCTGATGATGTCTTTATTATTTATCAGAAAGGGGATGATAAATTCAACGAATTCCTAAGTAAACAGTTTAATGCCCCCAATAAAGTTCACTGTGGAATATGAAAATAATAATAGTTCATCTCTTCAAGATGTAAAGTTCACCGCACTCCAGATACCTTTTCCTTCTCTTTTGAAGTATACCGTAAGCCAACTGATTCAGAAATGTATATTCATTACTTTTCCTGCCACAGTTCAAATGTAAAGTCTAATATCATAGTGAATTTAGTTACTCTAGCACTTAGAATCTGTGACCCTTGTGTTGATAGGGAATTTGACCATATACTGTAACTAAAGTATTTCTTGAGCTGAGTTATCCAAAGCATTTCATAACTAAAGCATTTTCCAAAGCAGAAGGTAATTACTGCAGTCCCAAAAATAAGGAAAAATTCGATGTCACTAACACTTTAGTCTTGCCATATCACCACTCATTATCTGCTGCAAAAAAATTTCATACAGCATAATACCTCATCATCCAAAAAGTGTGAAATTAGCCTTTAGTTATAAGAATCCTGTAGGCAGCCAGGTTATAAGACACAGGAAAATGGTGCCACTAATAAGGAAGTTGGTGTTTATTCAGTATCATGGAAAGATTGCAACAAAAGATATTATGGTGAAACAGGAAGAGGACTTTCTATCCGTTTAGAGGAACATAAACCAGATTGCAGAATTGGATCCCAGAAAAGCATGGTAGCAAAACATAGTTTAGAACTGGACCATAGGATAGAAAGTTAAATGCTGATATACTGTATAGGAGTAGCGATATTGGCAAGCGTAGGGTCGTAGAAGGGGCCCTTGTAAATTTAACGAGTACTTTTGAGAATAAGAAACCATTTACTCGGGAAGATTTCGTCACTAATAAGTTGGTTTGCTGAGCTGCCAAAATAAATTTTGATTCCCGTTCGACTGCTCCACCTGCTTCTGCTTCCCCATGATGCCCTGCAGATGCATTAACAACGTAAGAGCAATTTCTGGAACAACCGAAGAACCGCCAAATTCACCAGTTTTGGAGACCCAACAAGCAGTAAGACAAACGACCAATATGCCAGCCTCTACTGTGCCACGGCGCTCCCAGAGAATTGCTAATAAACTACTGAGCAATTCTGGAGTTGCCTGAAAGAATAACAAGCCGTTTTTCCATTTTTCAAAGATGTTGTCCTAAATGTATTATTATTTTTATTTTTATTCGGGCTGAAAAGGCCAACTGATCAAGTTGGCGAAAGCCTCCTGTATATAGCAATATACTACATATATACTATTGCAAACTTTATTTTTCCAACTACAATTTTATTTACTTGGACTTCTGCGTTTAAGTT
>NC_089746.1:42206511-42234011 GCF_040412425.1 Macrobrachium rosenbergii
TATATATATATATATATATATATATATATATATATATGTGTGTGTGTGTGTGTGTGTGTGTGTGTGTGTGTACATACATACATACAAATATGTATGTGTATATAATTATAATTTTGTGTATGTATATATGTAATATATATTTTTTTTCGTGTGTGTGTGTGTGTATTTAAATATTTCATTTCTCTGAGAGCGTTATCGGGATGTGATGCGTAATGGAGATGAGTTATATAAGACCCAAAAACCAAAACAACATAAAACAAAAAAGTAATAACCAAGAAAAAAAAAGAAAAAAAGTACACGCGATAAACGAGACCAAGCGAAGATCAACATCCTTGTGTTCGAAAGGAAAGCAGTAACCCCTCCCCCTCCCTCTCTCCTCCCCTCCTCGTCCCCATCCCCTCCCTCTTCCTTCCTCCCCTCCCCCTCAGCCGTTTCTTTCCAACCTCGGAACAAACATTTCTTTATTTCGAGAATCCGGATAAAAGAAGCAGGCGTTTTGTTACTGGCGGTATTCAGAAGCGACTGCTGGGAGATTGGGGGTTAAATAGAGAGAGAGAGAGAGAGAGAGAGAGAGAGAGAGAGAGAGAGAGAGAGCGCTCCGGCCTGACGACCTCGTACTATATGGAAGTGCTTAAATTTGTCATAACGAAACGATAGATCTGTTATTAAGTTTCTGCTTGCGTGTGTGTGTGTGTGAGAGAGAGAGAGAGAAAGAGAGAAAGGCCCTGCTGCTGACCACATCCAAGGTCGTGTGTTTGCATCCCCCTTCTCGCTTCCTGAAGGATCTCGGATCCGTCTATTGATCCGAAGTCATTTAGTAACACCAGCCTTCAACCTAGCTCACACATCCTCCTTCCGCGGATCTCTCTCTCTCTCTCTCTCTCTCTCTCTCTCTCTCTCTCTCTCTCTCTCTGACATACAAGTAGACTTGTGATGACAGATCTGTGATTTTGTTACGACAGATTTAAGCACTTCCACATATGAGTTCATCAGGTAAGAGCTCTCTCTCTCTCTCTCTCTCTCTCTCTCTCTCTCTCTCTCTCTCTCTCTCTCTCTCTCTACACACACACACACACACACACACAAGTAGAAATGTGATGACAGATATATCATTTTATTATGATAGATTTAAGCCAGAGCTCTCTCTCTCTCTCTCTCTCTCTCTCTCTCTCTCTCTCTCTCTCTCTCTCTCTCTCTCTCTATACAGAAAAGGCGCAGATGAAAACAGCCCACCAGAGAATTGCCCAAGAAGAACGAAAACAAAAAATGGGCGGGAGGCTTTTGCCACGAAAGCAACCCGGAAGAGTTTTTGGTCAAGGGGGCGAGGGGGGTTAGGTGCAGGGAACGTGCCATCGAGGTAGGTAAGAAAGTACGACCTCTGAAACAGACAAACATCACCCGAACAAAACACTGAATAGTGTTTAGTGGTCTCCTTGTACTGTAATAATTTACGTACATTTTTTATCTGTTTATTTAATAATTTATTTTTTATTTTTTCTAAACACTTCTCTCTTCTCTCTGTATTTCTTATTACCTTCTGTTGCTTCTTGCAAATGAACACTATGTTCTTTGGAAGTTTGGATTTCAAGTCAGTGGCCCCTGTAGGCTTGTCCCATATGAATAAGGGTTTACCTTCTGAATAATAATAATAATAATAATAATAATAATAATAATAATAATAATAATAATAATAATAATAATAATAATAATAATAATAATGTGTAATAAAAATCCACAATTATATAGTAAATATATTACTATGTAAGATAAACAAAGACTTTCGAACACTTGAACAGTGTTCCTCATCAAGTGTTCGAAAGTCTTTGTTTATTTTACATAGTAATATATTTACTATATAATTGTGGATTTTTATTACACAGATTGTTTTTCACGGAGTTGTGGATCTCTTAGCAATAATAATAATAATAATAATAATAATAATAATAATAATAATAATAATAATAATAATAATAATAATAATAATAATAATACCTTCTGTTACTTCTTTCAAATAAACACCATAATTTCCGTTGGAAGCTTGAATTTCAAGCTAGTGGCCCCTGTGGTGGGCTAGTTCCATTGCAAGTCAGTGGCCCCCATGGTGGGCTTGTTCCATATGAATAGGGTTCATCTTCTTAATTATATAATAATAGTATCCAGAGGCATCAAATATACATAATTTTCTGACAAAAAGTAAATATACTCCCAAATATATCTGCATTTTTATTATAAATCAGTGCTCTTCAAACCGAAAGCAGTACCCAAATATTATATTTTTTGACAATGAATAGCATTTAATTGCCGGGAGTATCAGATATACACGTTTTTCTTCAGAAAACTGGGAACGTAATCCACAAAAATATTAGCTTTATTGATATCATGGCTTTTCAGTCCATTAAAAATAGCCAAATATTCTACTTGTCGTGGAATTCTCTGTGACAATTATCAAGTCAGAGTTTAAATCATCTTTTCCCGTAGGGGTGTAGTGCCGTCAGTGCACCTCACACGGTGCACTGCAGGCATTACTTGAGGTTCTTTGCAGCGTACCTTCGGCCCTTAGCTGCAACCCCTTCCAGTCCTTTTACCCTACCTCCGTACATATTCTGTTTCTTCCATATTACTTTCCTGAACCTTCTCCGACAATTGTTTCATAGTGCAGCTGCGAGGTTCTCCTCCTGTTACACCTTCAAAACCTTTTACTCCCAATTTCCCTTTCAGCGTTGAATGGCCTCCCCCAAAGTCCCAGCGCTTGGCCTCTGGCCTAAATTTTATACTCCATTTCATTTAAATCGTCTTTACATTGTGGAATTGAAATCTCTCTAACAGATCAGTCAGACAGTTCATTAGTCATTTCGACGGTATTTATTAAAAAAAATTATATTTGTAAGAGTCACATTAAAGACACGAACTCATGATGTATGTTTATAGCATTTACAGGGAACTAAGTGCCAGTGAATTTGGTCATGGCCACAGAAATAGCGTATCGTTATTTGCTTTATATTACGCACCTGGTGGCTGCTATAAGCGTCCGTTAGAGTTGCATGACCCACCGCCATCGACCAGTTTTGGCCAGGGTCAATTATATCTCCTAATGAAACTCACGAACGTGTGAGTGAGTGAGTGAGCACGTTCAAATATACGTTCACCGACCCTGTGCGAGTTTAAGAAGGAATAATTGAAGAAGAATGATATAGTGCTTACCAAGGAATTGATTTGCTTATAAGAAAATTATAATACACACACACATCACACACACACATATATATAGATATATATATATATATATATATATATATATGTATATATATATATATATATATATATATATATATATATATATATATATATATATATATATATATATATATATATATATATATATATATATATATATATATACTTATATATATATATATTCGACATTTGTGTAGAAATGACCAACAAAGAAACGCATCTCTTCGTAAGAAAGAAGCCCTTAACGAATAGCTAAAGCAAATGTAATTACTGCCGTACATAACGACACCGAGTCCTTTAGAGAGAGAGAGAGAGAGAGAAAGAGAGAGAGACCTTTCATATGACGTCACGATTCGTCGCGTGACCCGCGTGTCGCAGGATGAGTTATTGCGAGATTTCCCCACTAGCCAAACAAAAAGTTCAGATTTTTTTTATCATTATTTTCATTTGTTTCCTTTGTCTTTCTCATTACGGTAACGATAACAAAATAATTTGAAACGAGATAAAGTGTAATTTTCAACACGGGAGGTATGCAGATGGTTTGATCATAGTGTGATTCATACGATTACATGAGCAGGTGCCTTGTGTTGCCATGCAAGGCAGCGAAAAGTTGCAATAACTGGGGAAACTTAACATGAAACAAATAATCCCATGTTAATTATCAGTAGTTTATGGCACTGTGGAGTTTAAAATCACTGTGTATTTCAGATCCTTGCTATTGACTGCCGTTTGGGTAATTATATAGATAGGCCTATTACCCGATCATTGTTACAAACCAGCGGATAAAACATTCTCTCTCTCTCTCTCTCTCTCTCTCTCTCTCTCTCTCTCTCTCTCTCTCTCTCTCTCTCTCTAAAATGTCTGTGTGTGTTGAATGTTGCTTTTAATTTGGTTTAAATTGCATGCAACTTCTCATCCACAGGACTCTCTCTCTCTCTCTCTCTCTCTCTCTCTCTCTCTCTCTCTCTAAAACTGTGTGCTGCAAGTTGCTTTTAATTTGGTTTAAACTGCATGCAATTCCTCATCCAAAGGACTGCATCTCTCTCTCTCTCTCTCTCTCTCTCTCTCTCTCTCTCTCTCTCTCTCTCTCTCTCTCTCTCTAGACAATAAAAAGGAAAATATTAGTCAGTATTTTGTCCTGTAACAGTTTTTTCTCTCTCTCTCTCTCTCTCTCTCTCTCTCTCTCTCTCTCTCTCTCTCTCTCTCTCTCTCTAAAACTGTGTGTGTGCTTTACGTTTGCATGAGAAGTAATTGTTTTGCAGTAGGGTTCCATCTCGAGTCGCTGCGGTATCTGGCGATAAAGATAAATTAGATTTCTTTCATTTCCTTATTTTCCTCCACTTTGTTTTTTTTCCATTGCGTGATGAGGATTACTAATATTCCGAAAAGTTTATTATTCTCCTTAGGATTTTTATATGATTTTTTATAACAGAACATGAACCCTACTCATATGGAACAAGCCCACCACAGGAGCCATTGACTTGAAATTCAAGCTTCCAAAGAATATGGCGTTCATTAGAAAGAAGTAACAGCAGGCAATGGGAAATAGAAGTTTGAATTTCAAGTCAGTGGCCCCTGTGGTTGACTTGTTCCATAGAATAGGGATCATCTTCGGAATAATAATCATTATTATTATTTCTCAGAATCTAATTTCAGCATCTAGGCCTATCAACCTTCAGCGCTGGCAAGATGCAGCGGTTACCACTACCCAATTAACTTGTCAGGTTCGTCATTTACAATCGTCAGTCAGCATTTATCAGATAGTTCTCGTTCTCCCTCGCTTATCGATTCGCTGTCCGACGAGGTAATAGACTTGCGAGTTAATGGACAGCTGAATTTTATAAGTTTCTAGAGGAAGAAAACGCAATGTTAATGTGTCAATGTGCGATGTGATTTCAGAGTGATTTTTTGTCAAGTTGGAATGCGGTCCGCTTCATACAGTCTTCTTCTTCTTCTTCTTCTTATTCTTCTTCTTCTTCTTCACATCGTCGGAATGTGGAACAGTCTATCTGTGGATGTTGTGCAGTTACAACCTCAAAAGTTTAAGCGAAGATGCAATGCATTACTGCCCTAGAATAATTCACCTTGTTCTTTAATAATTTATTGATGTTTTTAACTATTTACTTATGAAATTTATTCATTTGATTTTTTTTTCTTTTTTAATAACAGATCTCTTGTTTCTGTATTTATCCCCACTGTCTTTTGTAACTTTTTTCTAATAAACACCATATTCTTTGGGAGCTTGAATTTCAAAGTAATGGCCCCTGTGGGCTTGTTCCTTATGAATAGGGTTCATCTTCTGAATAATAATATTCTTCTTCTTCTTCTTCTTCTTCTTCTTCTTCTTCTTCTTCTTCTTCTTCTTCTTCTTTTCTTCTTCTTCTTTTCGCGAAGAATGAAAATAAGTTGTTTCTAAATTGATTTTAAATGAACAGGGTTTATCTTTTGAATAATAATAATAATAATAATAATAATAATAATAATAATAATAATAATAATCTTCTTCTTTCTCCTCTTTTCCTTCTTCTTCTTCTTCTTCTTCTTCTTCTTCTTCTTCTTCTTCTTCTTCTTCTTCTTCTTCTTCTTCTTTTCCCGAAGAATGAAAATAAGTTGTTTCTAAATCGATTTTAAATGAATAGGGTTTATCTTCTGGATGATATTAATAGTAATGTTCTTCTTCTTTCGCCTCCTCCTCTTCTTCTTCTTCTTCTTCTTCTTCTTCTTCTTCTTCTTCTTCTTCTTCTTCTTCTTCTTCTTCTTCGTTTCGCGAAGAATGAAAATAAGTCATTGTTTCAAAGTCGATTTTAAATCATAAATAAATAACCTGTGACGAATCTGGACTATTTAAACGTGCGTATCAGTGATAAATTCGCATTTATCACTGATCGTAATAATACGTAGATACCATTTTTATAATTCTGCACATTAGAAATCTCCTCAGTCTGATAAGAATGCAATTTATTTCAGCTACTTCAAGGATAAAAACATTGCAACATTGCTGAGGAATTTCCTCAACTTGATAAGCAAACAATATTTATTTTTATTGCAGCAACTTGAAAAATCAAATAAATTCAGCATTGCTGACAAAGTCATTCAGAACTGAAGTCTTATCATTTCGAAGAGTTTGCATCTCTGGAACGGTCGAATGCTTTCGCGTCAATAAATGTCTTTTAAATAATACTTCATTCTATTTTTGTATCTATATGTTGACGTTGTCGTGTGAATAAAATATGAAAGTTGCCTGTCGTGAATATTTCAGATTGGTCCAGCCGTCTCTCTCTCTCTCTCTCTCTCTCTCTCTCTCTCTCTCTCTCTCTCTCTCTCTCTCTCTCTCTGCTTTGTCTACAAAATATTCTTCCTCTCTTCTTCTTTGTAGATATTATTTGTACTGAAACTTTTATTTGTTTTTCATATCAAGTACAGTTCTCTCTCTCTCTCTCTCTCTCTCTCTCTCTCTCTCTCTCTCTCTCTCTCTCTCTCTCTCTCTCTCTCTGTGTTCTGTTTTGTTTTGTTTTGTAGAAACCCTAGTAATAATGAAAACAATAAACCCATATATAATAATATTAATAATGGTAATAACAGTAATAATAATAACTAAATAATAATAAAAACAACAGTGATACTACTACTACTACTACTACTACTACTACTACTACTACTACTAATGCTGCTGCTGCTGCTGCTGCTGCTAGTCATAATAATAATAATAATAATAATAATAATAATAATAATAATAATAATAATAATAATAATAATAATAATAACAACAAAACATTATGATTAAAATAAGGACACTTTCTAAAATAACTTTTTCCCATTCAGCGACAAAATATTCACACTTGAATTCACTCATCACGATCTTTCAGTGTCACCCCTGCGATATAACGAATCAGGAACATCTTTCTCTTTTATATTATCATTATTTTTTTATATCATCCACTTAAAAGTTCGTCGAGAAAAAAAGACTAAAAAGTTTCCCCTTAAACAGTTTTGGAAGGAAATTTTTGCCTTATAAAGTTTTCGCCTAAAACTGGTTAAGAAGTTAAGAATGGAGGAAAAAAAGCTGTTTTATTTTCTCCAGTGGTAATGATATTCAGTCTTAGATCCCTAGAGTGGGTCTAATTTGCCTGTAAGGGAGGGGAGAGAGAGAGAGAGAGAGAGAGAGAGAGAGAGAGAGAGAGAGAGAGAGAGAGAGAGAGAGAGAGAGAGAGAGAGAGAATTAGAGAATTCTCGTTTTTATATCCCTGGGTTTGTTCTAATTTGCCCGTAAGGAACCTCACCATATGTACTTCATCATACAATGTATTCATGTCAGAGAGAGCGAGAGAGAGAAATTTTAGGTTTTAGACCCTTAGAGTTGGTCTAATTTGTCCGTAAGGCACCTTACTGTGTGTACCTCTTCAGCGATGAAGAGAGAGAGAGAGAGAGAGAGAGAGAGAGAGAGAGAGAGAGAGACAGAATGGTTTTGAGGATATCCTGAGCGCCCCGTGACCTCCAAATGCTTAAGCGAGGAGCAAATTCATTCCTGTTGTCTGTTGGCGTTTCCTGAATTCAGGTGTATCGGTTTTATTTTCTGTTCACTCACATTTATTTGTCACAACTGATCCCTTAACCCCCTTTTCTTGCCGAGAGCAACCAGATTTGTTGAACTGCAGTACCAGTATGCAGTAAATGTGCCTCGCTGTCGAACTTCTCGGTTCCAAAGATCATTTATTCCTCACGCCGTTGGACTGTGAAACAGCCTCCCGGAGGGTGTCGATCAACTGGAACTTGAAACGTTCACACGAACGTGCAATGCATTACTATCCTAATGCAATTCTCCTTGTATTTTAATAATTGACTGGCATTCTTATCTATTTATTTATTCAATTGTTAGTTTATATTTTTCTTTTTTAATAAGTGGTCTCCTCTTTCTGTATTTCCCATTACCTCCTGTTACTTCTTTCAGATGAACACTAATATTCTTTGGAAGCTTGAATTTCAAATGAATGTCCCATATGAATAGGATTCATCATCTGAACAATAACAATAATAATAATGATGATATCACATTCTCCTACAGCTAATCTCTTGCTGCAGGCTGAATTTCCTGTGGAGCCCTTGTGAGAACTCTGTCTTTGAAGGTTTTCAGCTGAAGACTTAAAAACAGAAAGAAGAAAAAAGAACTGTGTTCTTATTTGTCTCACAAAGTTCAGAGCTTTGTCGAATAGCGCTTTTTTTTCATATTCAGAATTTTCAAGTCGCATTCTTTATTGGGACGACTGCTTGAAACGTCTGGATGGTTTGTGCTCAAAATTGCGTATTGCAGTATCTGTGGACGAATCACAGTAAAATTAAAATTACTTTTTTTAGCTCTGATTAGATCATACTTCATGTAAACTATTATTATTATTATTATTATTATTATTATTATTATTATTATTATTATTATTATTATTATTATTATTATTATTATATTCGGAGGATGAACCCTGTTCGTACGGAACAAGCCCACAGGGGTCACTGACTTGAAATTCTGACTTTCAAAGAATATGGTGTTGATTTGAAAGAAGTAACAGAAGGTAACAGGAAATACAGAAAGAAGAGATCAGTTATTATAAAAGAAAAAAATAAATACAGTTAACAAATAAATAGACAAAAATGTAAGTAAAGTATTAATATAAAAGGATAAATTGTTTTAGGTTAGTAATGCGTTGCATCTTCGACTGAACTTTTGAAGTTCCAATTGCACGACCTCCTCAGGGATGCTTATACACTTCAATTTGCAATTTGGTTGAAATATTAAATCAAATGGTTAGAGCAGTATACAGTGGCACGATGTATTACGATCATTTGCCTTGTAACGCTGTATTTTCTGGAACTAGTTTTTTTTTTTTTTCTTGAACAAAAATATAACACGGAGGATCGAGCGTGATACCACCCTGTGGGAACTGCCTACCTAAAATTTAGCAATGTTGAGTGATGAAAGTTTGTGTAAATTTTTCGTCGCGAAGAAACATGCGTTGATTCTTGATCTTTAGAATGCTTGCCGTTGAACTGATCGATTAGTTTACGATAAAAAATTACGTGACGATATTTAGCGCACGTTTGATAACTTATATTAATGTAAATATATATTCATATATATATATATATATATATATATATATATATATATATATATATATATGTGTGTGTGTGTGTGTGTGTGTGTGTGTGTGTATGTATAAATACTGTATAATATGTTTATATGCGTATATGTGGGTATTTTATATATATATATATATATATATATATATATATATATATATATATATATATATATGTATGTGTGTGTGTGTGTGTGTAAAATGTATACATATATATATATGTATGTATGTATATGTATGTATATATATACACACATGTACACTAATATATATATATATATATATATATATATATATATATATATATATATATATATATATATATATATATATATATATATATATATATATATATATATATATATATATTAGGGACTGTAAAACAACAATTCATGTGAACTATCTGTCCGCTGAAGAGAAGAGTCTAGCAACAGAGTGTTATCTGTTGAAAGTTCTGAGTAGGACTGATAATCTGTTTCCGGTAGCGGGACATTTTTTGTGGCCCCGATATCACTGGTCCTGTGAGACGTGGAACCTCTCTCTCTCTCTCTTTCTCTCTCTCTCTCTCTCTCTCTCTCTCTCTCTCTCTCTCTCTCTCTCTCTCTCTCTGTGTGTGTGTGTGTGTGTGTGCGTGTATTCTGTATGTGCACTTTGAGACAAGACTATAAGGTTTAATGAAAATAGATGATACATGTATTTATATATACGTATATATAAATACATACATATATATATATATATATATATATATATATATATATATATATATATATATATATATATATATATATATATATATATATATATATATATATATATATATATATATATATATATATATATATATGTTTATAGATTTATGTATATGTATATAAATATGTACTTTCCCTTGTTAACCCACTGCTTTCTATTCTTACAAATGCCTCCAAATTCGTTCTACACCTCTCTTTAACTGCTTAAATTGCTAGTTATACAAAAACTCACTTGATCAAGTCTTTGCATTTTCAACTTCATTCTAAATTATTGTCCAGTTATTCGACTTCAGTTATTATCCGGAAATTTAATGAAATATTCGTTAAATATCTTCAGATTATAATGTCTACAAAGTCATATTTAAAGCTTCAGTCTATTACAATTTTATGCCAGGATTTTATTCTTCATACTGGTGAACAGCAACACCAATATGCAGTAAAAATCACCTCGCTGTCGAACTTCTCAGTTCCAGAGGTCTTTTATTCCCCACACCGTTCGACTGTGGAACAGTCTCCCAAAGGATGTCGTGCAATTGAAACACCAAAAGTTCAAGCGAAGATGCAACGCATTACTTCCCTAAAACAATTCTCCTTACATTTTAATCATATACATCATTTTTATCCATTTATTTATTAATATTTCATTAATTTTTTTCTTTTCTGATAACTGATCTCTTCTTTCTGTATTTCCTATTACTATCTGTTACCTCTTTCAAATGAAGACCTTATTCTTTGGAAGCTTGAATTTCAAGTCAATGGCCCTTTGTGGTGGGCTTGTTCTATATGAGCAGGGTTCAGTGTCAGAACAATAATAATATTATAAGGGTTAAATATTGTTTCTGATACGCTGTATCAGAGTGTCAGCTGACATTGCGACTACTAGCGATATTTCTCACCCAGGTCTCAAATACCAAGAATTTTTTTATTGGTCTTTTATGGCGAGTATGAAAGATGACACGCGATATAAGTTCCCGCACAGCCGCTGCTTGAAATCTTAACACTGAAACTATACATTTGCCTTGTATTTTGATCTAGATTACTCGGGAAGAATTATTATTATTATTATTATTATTATTATTATTATTATTATTATTATTATTATTATTATTATTATTATTATTATTTGGAACAAGCCCATAGAGGCCACTGACTTGAAATTATAGGGAGAAAAGAGACTCCTTTTCATTTCCTATCTGGGGTTTCAGAGGCTTCAGTGGAATGTGTGTACAAAATTATTGTTATACATACATGTTCCTTGTATCTTTAATGGGCAGTGGGCTTTAAATTTTAGCAACTTATGCATTTTCAGTGTTAATGGCCAGTATTCCTGAAACCAGGTGATGATATCAAACCGATCAAGCAGTCGGTGGCCTCTGTAATTACATGTAACTTATTACCTGTACTGTAATCGTTGTAGTTGTTTTAACTCGCAAATTTTGCAAAACGCTTTTTTTGCAGAGTCTCGCAGACAAAAATTGCAAGTGGTCATTGCCACCAATATTAGCTAATCTGTTCAAAGTTTGGCATGCCAGTTCAAAGGTTGGCGTTGATCAATAATAATAATAATAATAATAATAATAATAATAATAATAATAATAATAAAATATCATTATTAAAGATGTACATTGATTTATCAATGCTATGCCCATATTCAAAATGTCTGCGCTCGAATTTCTTTCAAAAATAAGGTTTTAGAACTGATGGTTTCCTACTTATATTTATGTATCTCCTACACTGTTCGATCTTTTGTCAATTTTACAGTCTACAAAATTTGTTGCTGATGTCATTTAGATGACAACAGCATTATTAACTTATAAAACTTATCAATTTATCATTACTAATTTTTAAAAGGGAATTGCCGACTCATGAAGCAATGACATTTAACTTTTTCGCTGAAGCTGCTCAGCGGCGTTATTTTTTATTTGTCTATTGTCATTTTTCTTATTTTTCCCCTTCTCCGTCTTCTCTTGTTATATGGCTATCTTATTCTGTATACGTTTGCTTTGTACAACAACAACAACAACAATAATAATAATAATAATAATAATAATAATAATAATAATAATAATAATTATTATTATTATTATTATTATTATTATTATTATTATTATTCAATACGAAATTAAGCTGAGGCAAAGAGCCAGTGTTTCATAGGATGTCTAAAGACAAGACTATTTCTTATCACTCGTACGTTTCCTTGTAGGGAAGAATCACGATAAGCTCTCCTTTCTTGAGTTTGTTTTACGAAAGACACGAGCATAGAAGTGAGTCTACACGGCCGCGATGCCAGTTTATGGATGCAATCAATCAATCGTAATCAGTCTCTACTCGGAATTGTTATTTGTACTGTAAACTTCCTTCGAAGAAGCCACGAGGAATAGACAAAAACAAGAAGAAGAAGAAGAAGAAGAAGAAGAAGGAAGAAAAAGAAGAAGAAAAAGAAGAAGAAGAGGAAAAGGCAAAAACAAAAAGAAGAGGAGAAGAAGAAGAGAAAAAGGCAAACACAAGAAGAAGGAGAGGGGAAGAAATAAAGAATCCGAATAACAGGGAAAGACAGTACTATTTTTAGACTGGTTCTCAGTAGCAGCAAAACATTGACAAGATCACGTATGTTTGTTTGTGTAATTACTGATGGTAATGTCGTTATTCTTTCTAATAAATTTCTTTTCTTAATCATCGTCTTAGCTTTTGCTAATTATGTCCTAATATTACGTTTAAGAATATTATTATAACTGCATTATCATTATTTGCAGTGCCTGCGTTAATATTATTGGTTTTTAGTTTTCTGTAAAAGAAAATTATTGAGATGGCTTTGTCTGCCCGTCCCCACTTTTTCTGTCCGCCCTCAGATCTTCAAAACTACTGAGGCTAGAGGCATGCAAATTGGTATGTTGATCATCCGCCCTCCAGTCATCAAACATTCCAAATTCCAGCCCTCTAGCCTCAGTAGTTTTCATTTTATTTAAGGTAAAAGTTAGCCATGATCGTGCTTCTGGAAACGCAACAACACAGGCCACCACGTCCGGGTGAGAGTTTCATGGGCCAGGGCTCATACAGTATTATGCCGAGACCACCGAAAGATATAATAGATCTATTTTCGGTGGCCTTGATTATACGCTTTTCAAAAAGCTCGATTACGCCGAAGAAACTTCAAGGCAGTTTTTGCTTGTGTATTATTGTACTTGTTAATTACCATGTTATTATTTCAAGAAATCAAAGTAGTCTCTCTCTCTCTCTCTCTCTCTCTCTCTCTCTCTCTCTCTCTCTCTCTCTCTCTCTCTCTCTCTCTCTCTCTCTCTCTCTCATTATTTTTAAAGAGCATAAAATTTATGAATATAAAATAATATAAATACGAACCATATGATTATGAGGTACAGAAATTGAAAACTTATTCTCTCTCTCTCTCTCTCTCTCTCTCTCTCTCTCTCTCTCTCTCTCTCTCTCTCTCTCTCTCCGTGACAAACAAAGTCAAGAGCATTGTTTTTGTAAGCAGTTCAGGAAGCCGATGAGATAAATTTAGCTCTTCTCGGAAACCTATGGAGGTGGGGAGGTGCCACTGCAAAGGCAATAATGATAACTCCGACCTAGTACCACTACAGTAACTGCTCCTACTAACTAGATAAGAACTACTACAAAGGTTCTGTAATTCAATTTTTACATTTTTATATTTTTATTTATTTATTTACTCATTTTTTATATCTTTATTTATTCATTTATTTATTAATTTGTCAACTTACGTTTTTCTAATAACTGATCTCCTCTTTCTGTATTTCCCATTACCTTCTGTTACTTCTTTCTCATAAACACCATGATATTCTTTGAAAGCACGAATTTCAAGTCAAAGGCCCCTGTGGTGTGGAATTTCAACAGAATTTTTTGCTAATTTTGATTTCCTGCAATTCCTTTTTATTTCATTCCATGACTAAATCTCCATCATCATTATGCTTAGATAATAATAATCTTTAATTTCGGTCCATAGAGAACTAAAATTGAATCGTTGAAAATTTTGACATTTTTTCCATACGTGTCCTGCAGAATTCCAACAGAATTTTTTGCTAATTTTGAGTTCCTCCAATTCCCTCTTATTTAATTTTAACGCTAAATCTCCTTAGAGAACTAAAATTTAAACATTGTAAAATTTGCCATTTTTCACATACGCGGAACTGCAGAATTTGAGCAGAATTTTTTTGCTTATTTTGATTTCCTCCGATTCCTTTTTATTTCCTTTTTTTTTACTAAATCTCCATCATCATATTGCACAGAGAAGACTAATCTATAATTTGGAGCCCTAGAGATATTATCAAATTCCCTTAGATGAGAATGCTAAGTTGCTGTCAGCTTTCATTACTCCTTTTGGACTGTATCAATACACTGTTTTGCCGTTTGGGTGAAGAATTTTATATTTTTTGCACGCTCGGACCTGCTTGATTTCAGTAGAATTTTGTAAAATTTTTATTTCCTCCTATTCCTTTTTATTTCATTATGTGGCTAAATATCCATCATTAGGGTCCATAAAAAAGATTAATTTTCAGTATGGGGTCATAGAGAACTAAAGTTGAAACATTTAAAAATTCGACATTTTTTGCATCCGATGACCTGCAGAATTTCTACAGAATTTTTTGCTAAGTTTAATTTCCTCCAATTCCTTTTTTATTTCACTGTAATGCTAAATCTCCATCATCAGAGTGCATAACGAAGACTAATTTGTAATTTGGGGTCATAGAGGACTAAAATTGAAATGTTGGAAAATATTCTGAATATATAATAATAATAATAATAATAATAATAATAATAATAATAATAATAATAATAATAATAATAATAATTATAATAATAATAATAATAATCTTTGGAAGCTTGAATTTCAAGTCAGTGGCCCCTGTGGTGGGCTTGTTCCATAGGAATGGGCTTCATCTTCTGAATAATAATAATATTCTTTGGAAGCTTCGGGAATTTCAAGCCAATGACCCCTGTAGTGGGCTTCTTCCATATGACTAGGTTTCATCTCCTTAACAATGATAATAATAATAATAATAATAATAATAATAATAATAATAATAATGGTTCTGCTGATAAGACAGATTCCCTAGGAATGACGTAACTTGTTCAATTTTCTTCAGTAAACTCGATGTATTTGCAAGACTCAACAGACTGATGTCACTAAAACGTGAAAAGTTACGATAGGAACAGGGCCTTTCGTAAAGCTTTGGAGAGCATCGGGTCTGTTCAGAACGTGGATAGGTGAACACGAATTAATGCCAGACGCCGTTGATCAAATAAACATTTCTGTGACATAAAATGGACCTTGTGGATCTGTTGTCAATGGGAATGTGCTTTGTAAAAGCTCTTGAAAAAGCATCGGGTCTGTTCAGGAGATGGAAAGGTGACCACGAATTAATGCCAAACGCCGTTGATCAAGTAAGAATTACTGTGAAATTCCAGAAACCAAACATTGCTGTAAAAGCTCTTGAAGAGTATCGAGTCTGTTCAGAACGTGTATAGGTGACCACGCCGTTGATCAAGTAAGCATTACTGTGACTTAAATTCGACCTCAAGGATTATTATAGATGATCATGGGTCACGACGAGATCCGTGAAGACGACAGAAGTAGCAAGCATAATTGCATGTAAGAGTTTTTTTATATATAAACCATTATTAACTTCAAATGGTTACAAAGAATGCTTAGTCTCTATTACGAGACGAGGTGGGCGGGAGACTCTTCTCTCTCTCTCTCTCTCTCTCTCTCTCTCTCTCTCTCTCTCTCTCTCTCTCTCTCTCTCTCTCCTGTAAAAAGGAAAGGCGCTTGTAAAATGGACGAGAATTATTGTCAGTTAAACAATGGGCCAAGGACAGACTACCATTAGATGAGTTATTGATAGCACGCAGATTCAGTTGTTTGTAATAACTAACTTATGAATAGGATAAATATACTCTTGCACACACACGCGCGCGCACAAATTTATCCCCGGTTCGAGTCCTGAGAGAGGACGGAAGCTTTCGTTAAAATTTACTTAGCTGATGTCGGCCTTAGCTGATGAATTATGTACTTGATATTTAGACGACTCTGGTGGGTCGCAGCCATACTGGAGATGGGCGTAGGACTCGCAGCTTCATCCCAAAAGACTAGCTAAAACCTGGGAGGCTAACTTCTTCTAGGGAGAGAATAAGGCAATTACAGTATATGTAGGTGTGTGTGTGTGTGTGTGTGTGTAGCGCATGTGCGTCCTTCGTTGATAAACAGTAGCTGGGTATTTTTCCTTAGTTCCCAAAGAAATATTTTGTTTCATTCACTGTAAACACTAACAGACTATCGTAAGTACTCGCAATAATGTAAATATTGGTATCCTAATATTTATATATCATTTTCTCTTTATCACACGGGGCCATATAGGTATGTATGTTGTACTCACAATAATGTAAAAATTTATATCCTAGTAATTATCATTTTATTTTTATTACATGGGGCCGTGTATGTATGTATGCTTGCTTGCTTGAAATAGCATTTAAACGTGGTTTATTTATGCAGGATTTACAAAAAGTGTTTCATTTCGCCTGGGGTACATCTGCGTATGTATGTATATGGGTCTCAGACGAGAATGTTATTCTCTTCCTGTGTCTTACTGTATGTATCAGGCAAGGCTGATAAGCGTTATCAGTTTCTCTCTGTAGCAAGAAAGCCCAAGATATGTCTCCACAAGTTTCTTTTGAAAAAAGATACGTCGTATACGAACACTTTGATATAACTCTTTTAACAGCTCTCAGTCGTTTGGCTGTCTCTCATTCTCGCGCGCGCGCACACACACACACACAAACACACATTCACACACACGGGCGCGCGCACAGACACACAAAGTGCACGCGCACTTCATCATCTCCTTGCTTCTGTACAACTGTCCTCGGATTCTTCGCTTTTGTTAAGATGTTTATATGAAGGGAGAAAATTCATTATGATAATCTCCCCTGAAAAAAAAATAGAGAGAGAGAGAGAGAGAGAGAGAGAGAGAGAGAGAGAGAGAGAGAGAGAGAGGAAACTTCCGGTTGATAATGTAGGAATAGATGAAGCATTTTGTGTTGCAGCAATCATGAAAGAAACGTGATCATGCTATGATATAGCACTGAAGAAACTGTCTTAAGCAGTGGAAATGTTCGGAATGATGTTAGGAAATGGAAATATGTACTTTCAAAAGTACACTTAAAAAAAAGAGGCCACTGAAAAAGAACTGAAGTCCAAGAACCGCTTCACAAAAGACCAGCAAAATATAGAACCCTTCGGTCACTGAAGCAATGAACTTATTCGAATAACTTCAGTCGCCATGTCTGTCTCTCGTAACTTTTTTCCTCTTTTTATTTTTTGTTAGGTGTAAAGACAGAGAGAGAGAGAGAGAGAGAGAGAAAGGCACGACTTCTGAAATCAAACAGGATATCAAAGGGTGTGTGTGTGTGTGTGTGAACCGATTTCCTTTCCTCTCGTGCAACGTAAAGTCCAATTTTCAAGAAGATAAACTCACTGTGGAAATTCCCATTTTCACGAGAGATTAGGCCATCATTACGGTGACTGAAGAGCTCCGCACAGAAAATGGTGTATATATAAAGCGGTACGGGTGAGATGATTTGAGAAATTGACTGAGATAATTTAAGGAATTCACTGTCTTTTGTTTATGGTACTAAATTAACCCCCATTCCTAACAAGAGGTATAATGTCACCTTTTACGCAACACCCAAAGTTTCTGATTTTGTAATCTTGACAAGTTTCATCTCCCCCAACACAGGCAAAGGGTGTAGGAAAGTGAAGAAGTCAGTGCATCCCCAAATTCTTATCAATTTGTATCACGCTTGCGTCAATCTTGTCTCAGTTTCCTGCCTCCAGTACTGTTGTATCACCTTCTGCCAATACTTGCCGCTGTAGAATCTCTTTTATGGCGTTCAAAAGATATATAAAAAGGATTTTACAATTCTATTTTATCAGAAAGTCATTTAAAATTATTCGTTTTGGTATGATATCGTCAGTAGCAAGATTTCCAGTTTAGTATTAATCAGTAAAGAAATGGTTGGTTATACAAATGACATTTGAGGTAAAAAAGTGGTGAAATTTTTTTGGAAAAAAGTCACTTCAAATTGAGTCAAATATTAAACTGTTAGTCATTTCCCCAAAGTCTGAGATCCGGTAAATATTCTAGCATTTAACTTAGTAATCTCATGGTTCTGTTGAAAAAACCCCACGTTCTTTAGACCCATTTATGACCTGAGAAGAAGTCCCCTGCTTTCTTCTGTATTTTCGTTCCGTAGAACGTTTAATACTACAGTATAGTCCTATGATTCTGTAGAAGAACCCCACGTTCTTTAGGCCTATTTATGACCGAGAAGTCCCTTGCTTTCCTCTTATCTTTTAGTTCCGTAAAACATTTAATACTACAATATAGTCCTATAATATAATGTAGTCCTATAATATAGTCCTCTAGTGTAGTACTACAGTATAGTCATATAGTATACTGTAGTCCTTTAGCGTAGTCTTATAGTATAATACTACAGTATAGTCATATAGTATACTGTAGTCCTTTAGCATAGTCCTATAGTATAGTCCTGCAGTGTAGTCCTGTAGTATACTATAGCCCTATAACGTAGCCCTATAGTATAGTACTACAGTATAGTCCTATAGTATACTGTAGTCCTATAGTATAATCCTATAGTATAGTACTGCAGTGTAGTCCTGTAGTATACTATAGCCCCATAACTTAGTCCTATAGTATAATCCTATAGTATAGTACTATAGTACATTCATATATAGTATAGTCCGTCGGGTGCCATAGCATTCAGGGCTGTCATAAGCGAGGGGCGAGTGTGTTTCTCGAGCCATCGGGTAAAACAGTAGTCACGTTCATAACGATAGGATGGGCGCTCGTACTAAGTCTGGTCGACAGCTGATTAGCATTCCTTCCGCACAAACAGTCGATTCAGGGCGATGCTTCCTGTGTGTGTGTGTGTGTGTGTGTGTGTGTGTGTGCGTGCACGGACGCGAGCGAGCTAGCACTCATTTGTAAAAGATAAAAAAGCAATTGTTGTGCTCTCCTTTTGCATCTTTCACTAAATACTTTCACAAGATTGGCGATAGTCAGTCTTTGCTCTAAGCTCATTTAGCATTGCTAAAATCCATTTCGATGCTTCCTGTGTGTGTGTGTGTGTGTGTGTGCGGACCCGACCAGCTGGCACTCATTTGAAAAAGATAAAAAAGAAATGGGATGCTTTCTTTTTGTAGTGTTCTCTAAATACTTTCACAAGTTTGGCGAAAAGGAATCAGTCTTCGGTTTAAGTTCACTTAGCATTATTAAAATACATTTATCTACGGGAAGTTAATATTTGTAGTATCGTCGTTCTTCTCTTAATTATCATTATTACATTTATTATCATGGAGGCGATTTATTTTCTTTTTAATTGCTCTCTCGATATGACAACATGCAGAAGACCCTTCTTTTATTATTATTATTAATTATTATTCGTTAAACTTCTCTCTATGTTATTTGCAAATGATGTTGCTGTCATAAATGATCAATAACATGCAAAATATAAACATTAATTTTTGTCTCTCTCTGGGATGAGTCGGGAGGTTCAGTAATAATAATAATAATAATAATAATAATAATAACGCGTTATTAGCATTACCGATCATTCTAAAAGCATTAATTTAACAAAGGACAGTCTGTGGCACAATCTCTCTCTCTCTCTCTCTCTCTCTCTCTCTCTCTCTCTCTCTCTCTCTCTCTCTCTCTCTCTCTCTCTCCACTTAACATGAAATCAAACAAAACTCACGATTTTAATGTTCTTTGCAAGTAAATTCATAGCCACCTAGGAATCCATTGCATGTTCGGGGTCTCATTAATTAGACAAATTGGCTACCGTTCGTTTTCTCGACAGACAGACAGAAGAGAAGGTCGCATGTGACCTTTCCAGACATACTGGGTTAATTAACTTTTAAATAATACCGCCTGCAACTTGCTGGTGAATATTGTGTCTACTTCCTCCTCCTCCTCCTTCCCGCCTCCTCCTCCTCCTCCTCCTCCTCCTCCTCCTCCTCCTCCTCCTCCTCCTCTTCGTATTCTTCTTCTTCTTCTTGAGACAGATGTTTTGAATTTCACGGCTGAAGTCATATATGAGGAAATTCCTGACAGCTGGGGTGTTCCATCAGAATTTACTATTGTAAATTTTTGCTTATTGTCACGACCACTCCCATGAGCGCCGTGTTTAGTACCAGCCCCTTGGGAATGAATGCTTAGACATAAACACCTCACAACGTGATGTCGTGCAGTTGGAACTTCAGAAGTTCAAGCGAAGATGCAATGCATTACTGCCTTAATTTTAATGGTTTACTTAAATTTTTTTCTATTTGTCAATTTGTTCGTTTATTTTTTCCTTTTGATAAGTGATCTCTTTATTCTGTATTTCCCATTACGTTCGGTTACTTCTATCTAATGAACACCATAACATTCTATAAAAGTTCGAATTTCAAGTCAATGGCCCCTTGTGTTGGGTTTGTTCCTGATGAATAAAGTTCATTTCCTGAATAATAATAATAATAATAATAATAATAATAATAATAATAATAATAATAATAATAATAATAATAATAATAATAAAATGCTTTGGAAGCTTGAATGTCAAGTCAATAGCCCCTATGGTGGGCTTGTTCGTGAATAGGGTTCATCTTCTGAATAATAATAATAATAATAATAATAATAATAATAATAATAATAATAACAGTAGTAGTAGTAGTAGTAGTAGTAAATTTTGATAGATTTTAGTATGATTTCCGCATTAAGCATATTCAGGAGACGAGACCACAGCGTAAAATCTCCGACGTCGAGTTGTGGTACAAAGTAAACTAATGCATTTACAACCAGCATCTTCGTTCATATCAGATCTACGAAACTTACAAATCTCTTAGGAGATCCTACAACTAATCCTATTGTTAATCTTACTGCTAATCCTACGTGATATCCTACTTCCGTTCCTTCACCTCCTGGCAGACAGATCCTACTATCCTCTACATCGTAAGACGTGGACGAATGCACACGCACACACACGCGCACGCACGCGCGCGCAAGAAGAAGAACAAGAACAAGACCCATGTAAATATAAACGAAGTACTGTTATCTAGACATGCAAGAGATGACGTAGCAAAAATCGCATATGCGCATGGGCGTGTTTGTATGAACGTCAGCGTCCTCTGGTTAAACGTCAGTTCTATGCAGATGATACAAAAAACTTTACGTTAAATATAAGAACTTTTTAATAATATGCACATTGTGATTTATGATTTATGAAAACTTGGCTTTGAAGCCAAGCACTGGGGAGTTTTCAGGCATTCGGTGTTTAAGACAGCGAAAAGAGGGAATAGGAGAGCAAGATTTAAGGAAGGAAATGTGAACAAAGATAAAGTAAAAGGAATGAAAAGGGTTGCTAATCGTGGAAAGGAAGTGGGAATGAGGGTAAAGTAAAAAGCTAAAAACATAGGTGGGAGCACCTAGGGGCCGAAGGGACACGGCAAACAACCTTTAGTAATGCCTACAGTACACCAAGCAGGGTGCACTGACGGCGCCTAGCCCCCCAAGTGAAAGTATATTCAGGTATATTCACCTCAAAGCTTCAGAAGAAAAAAATGAGGAGTATTTAGTTGTCTCCCATGTAGGAATTTTAAATGCTGGTCCCTTCAGCCATCGAAACGAGAGAAAAATTTAATATTTATAAGTGTCATTTGCGAAAAATACTTAAGAATACTTAACATTTAAGTGTAAGTGCGGTGTCATTAAAATGAAAACAGAAACTGAAAGTTATAGAAATATGCCACCAACAAACAGTGAGCGTTCAAGAAGAGCAGTCTCTCTCTCTCTCTCTCTCTCTCTCTCTCTCTCTCTCTCTCTCTCTCTCTCTCTCAGAGCATTCCCGCTAAAGAAAAAAATTAAAATGTGTGTCACAGTACCACAGTAATAATGCTCGCGAGAGATATTGTATCGTAAGCGGCTAAAATAACCATTAGCTAATGGTGGCCATGTTCCCAGGCGGCTTCGTATAAATATCAAAAGGTATTACTTCCGCCTCTTGCCATAAATGTTTGTGACCCTAACAAACATTTTTACTCTGAATATTTTATTCCCGCGCGAAATAAAAATTTCCTTCCTCCTTTTTTTTTCATTTCCGCGTGAAATTTGGCTTTGGACGTTTAGATAGGGTCTAGATTTAGTTGATCTAGTTGTAGCATCTAGACGCGTCGTAGTATAAAGTAGTGACGGATTCTTTAAATGTCAACTAACGGAAAAAAACTTTATTAGTTTGTCTGTCTCTTGCGTCGCTTTGGGCCCCATTTTCCGGCTTTATTTCTTCTCCCCCTCCTTTATTCCTTTTCCTTCTCTGTTCATTTTCTTCTTTATTTCTTTTCCTCCTTTATTCCTTTTCCTCCTTTATTCATTTTCGTCCTTTATTTCTTTGCCTCCTTTGTTCTTTTTTCTCCTTTGCCCTTTTACTTCCTTTATTCATTCTCTTCCTTAATTTCTTTGTCTCCTGTATTCATTTTCCTCCTTTACTCTTTCTCCTCCTTTACTCCTTTTCCTCCTTTATTCTCGTTCCTCCTTTACTCCCTTTTTCCTTTACTCCTTCGCTTTTATTTCTTTTTCTTCATTTATTCCTTTACCTGCTTTATTCCTTTTCCTCATTTATTTCTTTTACTCCTTTATTCATCTATCCCCTTTACGCCTTTTCACCCTTTATTACCTTATATCCTTTTTTCTTTTTCTTCCTTTATTCCTTTTTCTCCTTTATTCCTTTTTCTCCTTTATTCATCTATCCTCTTTATGCTTTTTCATCCTTTATTCCCCTATATCCTTTTTTTATTTTTCTTTCTTTATTCCTTCTCCTCCTTTATTCCATTACCTCCTTTATTCATTTACCTCCTTTATTCCTTCCCACTTTTATTCCTTTACCCCCTTTATTCCTTTTCCCTGTAGACCATGTCTAAACAAAGGCGTCGGGTTCTCGTATATCATACTTGGGTTTTTTGCACTGATCAAAATCAGAATTTCATTTAATCTAATTTAGAAAGGATAATGAAAGTTTGCCGGCATGGCAGAACAACAACATGCAAACAGACCGAAAGTGCAACTGAACTGTTTCCATTCTGTTTCTCGCTTTTTGATGTCACATTTTTGTGATGATTCATTTTTGTGTTGTCTCATTTTTATGATGACTCATTTTTGTGTTGTCTCATTTTTGTGATGACTCATTTTTGTGTTGTCTCATTTTTATGATGACTCAGTTTTCTGTTGTCTTATTTTCCTGTTGTCTCATTTTTATGACTCATTTTTGTGTTGTCTTATTTTTTGTTGTCTCATTTTTATGAATCATTTTTGTGTTGTCTTATTTTTTTGTTGCCTCATTTTTGTGATGACTCATTTTCATGTTGATTCTAGGTCAAAAGTGGTTTCACGTACCCAGCTTCAGCTGACCTGGTTTTCGGGATTTTATTTTTATTCATTTCACACTTTACAATATGCATAAATGTTTTTAACATGGAGATTTTTTATTTTTAGTAGGTAGATGGTGTAAGTACACCGCATGTCTGTATGCTGCGAAATTTGAGGTATTACGTAATTGGGAGAAAGCGTTTTCCTCAAAATTCTAGTTGGATTCGTATGTACCAGAAATACATGTTTTTACCACAAATACATATTTGTACCAGAAACATATATTTGTACCAGAAATATATCTTAACTCCACTAATACACGTTTGCACGAGAAATATATGTTTATACCACTAATACACGTTTGCAGGAGAAATATGTGTTTGTACCAGAAATATATGTTTGAACCACAAATACTCGTTTGTACCAGAAATATATGTATTTTTACTAGAAATACATGTTTTTACCACTAATACATGTTTGCACAAGAAATGTAGGTTTGTAGCAGGAATATATATTTGTGGCACAAATATGCGTTTGTACCAGAAATATATGTTTGCACCATAAATATACATTTGTACCAGATATAAACCACGATATTCTCTCTCTCTCTCTCTCTCTCTCTCTCTCTCTCTCTCTCTCTCTCTCTCTCTCTCTCTCTCTCCATGATTAATGATATCAAAGTAAAGAAATGCCCTCTGCGCATTTTAAATCTCAGATTACTGTTTGTTAATTACGGCGTTTCGTGATCATGGTATAATAACCGTTGACCTTAATCCTGATGGTGTCTGTAGGTTGATGTGGGATAAGGAAGGTCTCTCTGTATATGTATGTATGTATATATATATATATATATATATATATATATATATATATATATATATATATATATATATATATATATATATATATATATATATATATATATATATATATATATATATATACTGTATGTGTTTGTGTTATACATATATATATACATATATATATATATATATATATATATATATACATATATACATATTATATTTATATTTATATATATGTATATATACTGTATATATATGTGTGTGTGTGTGTGTGTATTTCATGGAGAGGTTTTTAACTGATGTTAAGAACGTCCTTTAACTGACACTAACCACATTCAATAACTCTTTGAATTTTACACGTTCATACAATGTCATTTAACCCATAAGTAATCAAATCGAATAAAATTTAATAAAATTGAATAAAAGTGGATCAGATTGAATTGAAGTCCTCACATTCTTCATTCGTCAACAAAATGTATGATTCCTCCTTCTTCATCTCCCGTATTTCGACCACACTTAAGTAATTCGTAAAAGAATCTGTAGTTGACGATAGAGTCCCAACTTGGGAGGTTAATTTAACAAATCGGTTGTTAAGTGATTGCTTGTGAGAAAAATGCTTTTTATCCAGTTAGTCTACTTTGAAAAGTCTTACGGACATGTATCAGCGAATAGGCCTTCACTTTGACAGTGTAGAAGCATTGAGTCGTTCAAGTATCCTTTGTTACTTGGAAGAAGAGGAAGAAGAAGAAGAAGAAGGAGAGGGAGAAGGATAAAGAGGAGGAGAAGGAGAGGAAGAAGGAGGAGGAGGAAGAGAGGGAGAAGGATGAGGAGGAGGAGAAGGAGGATGAGAGGGAGAGGAAGGGGGAGGAGGAACCTGAGGAGGAGGAGGAGAGAGAGAAGAAGAAGAAGAGGAAGAAGAAGGAGAAGGAGTAGTATCAGAAAAACCAAAAGAAATAAAAACAGAAGAACAAGACCAACAACAACAACAAGAAACATAAGAACAACAGCAACAACAAGAAAGTTATTTGTGTCTAGAGCGATTCCCACAAACACCATCGACACTATTTATTTCGTCTCGTAGTTACCAGTCTCATTATTCGTGCGTGTCCTTCCCTACGTCTCAATAATCCTATACCCTTTTTATCTTTCAATATGGTTCCCATTTCCGCTTTCCATTATCTTTATTTTGTTTTTCTAAAGCCTAAGTCCTTGGTTTTATTCAGAGCTCTGCCAAAACTGTTTATGGTCGTTAAACCTTATGGGAGTGAAATTATCTCTTTGAGGTAAAGGGTCATTTTTTTCCAAAATAATCTTACTGCGGGTGAACAGGTAGAGACTTTGTCTTATCGTTTCTTTAGGATATATATATATATATATATATATATATATATATATATATATATATATATATATATATATATATTATATATATATATATATATATATATATATATATATATATATATATATATATATATATGTGTATATATACTGTATAGATTGTTATATACATATATTGACATATATATACATATATATATCTGTATATGTACATATATATATATATATATATATATATATATATATATATATATATATATATATATACGTACATGTGTGTGTGTGAAATGTGTGTACTGTTACGTGGGTCAGGTTCATGCCAGTTGGATCCCTGCAGCCAACAATGAAACATAATTTTTTTTAGTTCCATTCATTTCCAACCACATATCACCTCGCGTGACCTTACAGTATTAAAATGATTATCAATTACTTCACTCTCCAAGCATGTGAACTTAGCCCGATAACTCGCTTCTTGCTTTCAGTAAATTTTTTTTTTTTTTTGGGTAGCCAGCTTTTTTTTATTTCATCTGAAAGTGTCATGACTTTACGTATTTTAAATCTTGGATGAATTCACATCATCTGCTTTCAGGAACTGAAAGCACAGTGCTTTGACGTGCTGTATGGAGTAAGGGTTTTCTTTTTCTCTTAAAACTGATCTCTTCTTTCTGTATTTCCCATTACCTTCTGTTATTTCTTTCATATGAGCGCCATAATATCCTTTGGAAGCTTGAATTTCAAGTCAGTGGCCCCTGTGGTGGGCTTGTTCCATACGAATAGGGTTCTTCTCCTGAATAATAATGACAGTAATCTTGAGATATTACTGAAGTAAATGGGGATAAAGTGGATGCTTTTATTAAATACAATAAAATAAGATTTTAAAAATTCAAGATTTCGATATTTAAAACGGTAACGAGAAATACAGAAGTTAATATGCTGAAATAAAAACGTACTTAAAAATGTTACAGAGTAATTGTCTAGACATTACCAGCAAGTCCTCATAACGTAGAACTGCATATTTCAATACTTCATAATTCAATACTTCTCTCACTGCGGCTACAGAGTCTGAGGGACTCACCATCGTGCTCTGGCAACCTACCGGCCCAGAAATCAGACGCACTGTTGACTAGTACCAAGGCTAAAAGTATTCCGCATATAAATGTGTTTTGATTTCATTGTTAAGAATTTAGTTCGAAGTATATGTTAAAAGTTCCTTGATGAATGTTGGTCCAATGTGATACTGATAAGATCTGTGAGACAGTTTGTTGTGAGTGCTGTTGCTCCAGTGCTTTGTGTATTTGGCCCCTGAGCAGAAGAGAGAGGAAGGCACAGATAGAGAGAGAGAGAGAGAGAGAGAGAGAGAGAGAGAGAGAGGGGAAGAAAGAGAGACAGACAGACAGACAGAGAAAAGACAGACACAGAAGGAGAGAGAGAGACAGAGAGAAAAGGGGGAAGGCAAAGAGAGAGACTCATCCCATCTGGCCTCTTTGGTTATTTATGGCCTCCGTAGGTTAATGGCTCACGTCACAAGAGGTAAACTGTTTACGATCTCGTAGCCCCTTAAGCAATAAACATAATTTGCGCTGCTTTCTTTACCGCCCTTTATTTCATTTGACGCAGTATGGGTATGCACCATGCCACTTCATTTCACGAGAGAAAAAAATAAAAGAAGTTTGAGTTATCAGAGGTGGCAGTGTTTAAAGGTAGATGGATTACTGAGAGTAGGAGAATTGGAGAAGAAAATCCACAGTTATGTAACTGTACAAATATACTGAAAAATAAAAAAATTATTAT
>NC_089746.1:42239011-42476511 GCF_040412425.1 Macrobrachium rosenbergii
TTCTTTATTCTTTTTTATGTTAGTTTTTTTTATACAACAACGAATTTGATGCTGATAAAACGATAAATACATTAGCAAAGCAATAACGCTTGGTGTTTCGACAAAAAATATAGAAGAAGAAAAACTAAAATTCTGGTTTCTGCTATCAAATCGAAAGAAGAGGAAGTAGTAGGCCTATATCAACAATTAACAAAGAGACGAACCGAACGCAAGGTATAACTTTCCCAGCGAAAAAAAAACAACATTCAGAAGAAGAATAAACATAACAACAACACTGATTTTACTAAAAAGAAAATCTTGAAGAAAGTGGTGAAATGAATAACACTTGCAACAACACTGGCATTACTCAAAAACAACTTGAAACAAGTGGTAAAGTGAATAACACTTACCGAACTCTGATTTCTGGCGATTGTCGTGACCGATTGGGGTGACTATGTCCTTACTCGTGTTGCAGCCCATTGTAGAATCTCTCTGTCTCTCTCTCTCTCTCTCTCTCTCTCTCTCTCTCTCTCTCTTGCTCTTCTGACCAGCCTCCGCCGCCCTCACGCCCTCAACAAACAGCTACGTGGTCCCTTGCGACCCTTGTGCCACGCCCACGTCATTCAAATGTCATTTGAATGACTGCCTGCTTATGATGCTCAACATTCTCCTTATCATCAGTTAGTTGTCTCAGATTCTGGTAGTTCGTAATTATCTATTTACTTTTCCGCTTCTCACTCTTCTTCTGTTTAACTTGGTCCTCTTGGGAATGCCAAGATGCAAAAACTATTAGTTTTCACTTTTATTAAGGATTTTATTGTATAATATAGCTGTTTAAATTAGTTTTATCAAGTCACTATGTGGCATTCCATGATGAGTTGCCTTCATGTTTTCCTAAACTGGAAGAAATGAGATGTTTGATACAAGGATTCTATTAATTTAATGTAAATAAACATTTTATATATACATAGGTCTGTGTGTGTATGTGTGTAGAGAGAGAGAGAGAGAGAGAGAGAGAGAGAGAGAGAGAGAGAGAGAGAGAGAGAGGGACCGAGACAGAGACTTTCCAGTGGTCAAACACGTATACGACGTCGATTTGAAATTAACAGTAACCTTCTTGAAAGTCAAGTAACCCCCTTGAAAATTAAGGAACCTCTTAAAAACTCAAGGAACCCCTTTAAAAGTAAGGAACCTCTTTAAAAATCAAGGAACCTCTTTAAAAGTCAAGGAACCTCTTTAAAAGTCAAGGAACCTCTTTGAAAATCAAGGTTCACCCTTTAAAATCAAGTAGCCTCCTTAAAATCAAGTATCGCTTTAAAAATCAGAGAACCTCCTTAAAAATCAAGGATCAAGCAACTAACTTAAGTCAAGTACCCTCCTTAAAAATCAAGTACCCTTCTTAAAAGTCAAATACCCTCCTTAAAAGTCAAGTACCCTCCTTAAAAATCAAGTACCCTTCTTAAAAGTCAAATACCCTCCTTAAAAGTCAAGTACCCTCCTTAAAAGTCAAGTACCCGCCTTAAAAGTCAAGTAACTTCCGTAAAAATTAAGGAACCTCCATAAAAATCAAGAAACCTCCTTAAAAGTCAAGTAACCTCCTTAAAAATCAAGGAACTCTCTTTAAAAATCAAGAAACCTCCTTGAAAATCAAGTAACCTCCTTAAAAATAAAGTGACCTCTCTAAAAACCAAGTAACCGCTTTAGAAATCCTTTGCATCACAACTTATCGCCACAAGGATTTAATGGAGACGTCCTGTCGACTAATCTGCCCCTTGCTTAAATCAACGGCCTCCAGAAGTGCTATGACAAGCTCTTTTGAATATGTTTGATCCTTATCGTCTTCCGTGTTCCTTTTTTTATGAGGACCTCATTTCGTCCGCCAGGTGCTTCCTTTTCTATGTCACCAGAGTTTATTGTTTATAGTTTACAGTTTTCTATGGTAACTCGGTCCTCGGTGGCAGAGTTTTGTGTGGTGTAGGCCACTCCTTGAGTAGGGTATCGAGGGGATAGTCATATAGACTATCAATATGGGTCTCTGTCTATAGCGAAAATGCATTACAAGAAGAATAATAATAATAATAATAATATTGCTGAGAAAATTTACAATGTCGTTATTAAATTGTTTGTCATTGAAACTCCCTAATTATATCAATAAAAATTATATAACAGAAAAAAGTTGATGAAATTTACATAACTTTTTAACTTTTTCCAATAATATAATTTGTTGATATAATTGTGGATTTTCAAATGATGATAATAATAATAATAATAATAATAATAATAATAATAATAATAATAATAATAATAATAATAATAATAATAATAATAATAATGACAGGTTTAATTCTTTTCACCTCATCCTTACTGAAATTCACAACAGACCTTAATTAAGATTTATTTTGAGGGTTAATGGGTCACGTGAAGACCTTAATTCCCAGAGAAGTGGCAGTAAGCAGTAAGGTCTAACAGTAATTATATTAACATTCACAAGGTCACTTTCTATGCGTGAACAAAGATATACAGAATCATAATGTCAACACAATATATAGGGCACTCTAATGCCAGTATTTTAGGTCATGAAGACGTCTGTTGTCTTTGTTTCTTTTCAATATTTGATGTCTCTCTCTTTTCAATATTTGATGTCTCTCTCTTTTCAATATTTGATGTCTTTCTTTTCAATATTTGGTGTCTGTTTCTTTTCAATATACGATGTCTGCTGCTTGTAAATATTTGATGTCTCTGTTTCTATTAAATATTTGATGTCTCTGTTTCTATTAAATATTTGATTTCTGTTTTTCTTTTAAATATTTGATGTCTGTTTCCTTTTAATATTTGATGTCTGCTTGAAATGTTTGATGTCTCTATTTTTTATTTTGAATATTTGATGTCACATTTACTCATCAAAAACAATCAAAAGGTGACGTGAGAAGTATCGATGGCATTCACTTTAGGTTACTTGAATAAGCAGCAGAAGAAAAAGAAGAAGACGAACAGAAAAACAAACGATATGATAACTGGATCTGACATGATCTGATTCACGCCACTCATATCATAAACAAGTATTCAGTCACTTCGTATTGTCGCTCTGAAAGACTGGAGGATAATGATTTCGTCGAATGCAAAAAAATTCATTTTTTTTTTGGACCGAAGTCCGTTTATATACTCAGTTGCGTCCTGTGAAAAAAAACGCTTATAAAACTAAATGCATTGTCCGTCTCCAACGCAATGAATAATTATAGTCGAGCGAAATTTTTCAAATTACCTTTAGGGCGATTCGTCTCTTCATCTCTCTCACCTGACTACTTATTCACCTGTCTCTCACAATGCCTCGTCACCCCCGCCCACTTTCCATCATCCCCCCCTCCCCCTTTGGAACAATTACTCAAACCGCTCGAGCTTCATTTGTTTCTCTTATCGCCCCTTGACCTTCTGTAGGGATTATGGGATGTCCCAGTATCCCGCGTTTGTCTATGTAACACTAAATGCAGGGATCCGCGCCCCCTGTCAAAACGGGTTGTTGGATGAAATAGTCTTGTTAAACAGGGTGGGTTGTATAGTTTTGTCTGTCTAAATAAATACCTTTGCTCTGGTCTGATTTGTCTGAATGAACTAAGAAAGAAAGATGAAAAATATAACTAGAAATATCTTCCTCTTTTTTTGTCCGAATCTCTTATCTTAAATCTCAACCAGCTCTTCGTCAGGTAGCTTCTCAAAACAGTGTTGACAAAGAGAGAAACTAAAATGGAATACCTGAAAAAGAATACAAACGGAGTTTTTGGAACGAGGCCATTCTAATATAAAGCAGTTTGCGCGTTGGTGGAATCGCAAAGCTTGAATCTCTCTCTCTCTCTCTCTCTCTCTCTCTCTCTCTCTCTCTCTCTCTCTCTCTCTCTCTCTCTCTCCCTTGCTGATAAGGGATTAGTGAACCCGTAACCTTTACTCAGTGAAAAAAGATGCAAAATAGGAACAGAGAGGTTTCATCTTAATAGCTGTTTATTTTAATGTGTTTGGGTCTTACTAAGGGCGCCTTTTGTCCTGGCTGTCTGTAGAGAGGAAGAACGTAAGAAAGGGAAGGCCAAAACTATCGAACTTCTCAGTTCCAGAGGTCGTAATTTATTCCTCACACCGTTGGACTGTGGAACAGTCTCCCTGTTGAGGATGGCGTGCAACTGGAACTTCAGAAGTTCGAGCGGAGATGCAACGCAATACTACACTAAAAGAGTCCTCCTTGCATTTTGATAAAAATTTACTTACGTTTTTTCTATTATTTATTAATTTGTTAATTTTTTCCTTTTTAACATTCTGTTTTTCCCATTACGTTCGCTTACTTCTTCTAATGAGCACTAGATTGTTTGGAAGCTTGAATTTCAAGTCAGTGGCCCCTAACACAATTCTCCTTGTATTTTGATCATTTACTTACATTTTCATCTATTTATGAAAATGCGTCCACCAAGTTACATTCCTTCCCCAAGATCAAACGTCACGCGAACCGAGCAGAGCCACCTGGAGGCATAAAATGAGAGATTATCCTGCGACGGCCTCCTCCTACCCCCTCCTTTTCCTCCTCCCTCTTCCCTCCACCCCCTCCCCTCGCCTGACTTCGAACGACCTGGTAAATAACATTCCACCGCATTTAGCATAATGCCAAATGTTGACCCCAACGCCCACCTCCTCTAGTATTTAGCCACTTCCGAAGTAATTCCAGTCTGATCCTTGTGATAAGATGAAGAAGAAGAGAAACAGACAGACAGACGCACACAGAGAGAGAGAGAGAGAGAGAGAGAGAGAGAGAGAGAGAGAGAGAGCAAATTTTCTAGCAATAACTGGTAAACATTGGGAGAAAGAAGAAGAAGAAGAAGAAGAGAGAGAGAGAGAGAGAGAGAGAGAGAGAGAGAGAGAGAGAGAGAGAGAGAGAGAGAGAGAGAGCAAATTTTCTAGCAATAACTGGTAAACATTGGGAGAAGAAGAAGAAGAAGAAGAAGAGAAAGAAGAGAGAGAGAGAGAGAGAGAGAGAGAGAGAGAGAGAGAGAGAGAGAGAGCAAATTTTCTCGCAATAACTGGTAAACATTGGGAGAAAGAAGACGAAGAAGTAGAACAAGAACAAGAAGAAGAAGAAGAAGAAGAGAGAGAGAGAGAGAGAGAGCAAATTTTCTAGCAATAACTGGTAAACATTGGGAGAAAGAAGAAGAAGAAAAAGAAGAGAGAGAAACAAATTTTCTAGCAATGACTGATAAATAGTAGAAATTCAGGCATGCAGTGTTCTGTAAGAGCTACAGTATAATTGTATAGCTTTGTCCTTGTTGCAGTTTCTAGGATGGCTCTTGAAAGGCAGGAGATTATAGGAATCAAATTGATTGATTGATCTGTGGCCATTAAAACTGGCGTCACAATATCTAAGTTACTGACGCCGATATAGGAATCAAGAAAAATGGTCATATTACCATCTTGGGAAACTCAGTAACAAAACAGTAAAAAGTGAACGACGCGCAGTTAATGTACCGAAAAATATGATTGCTTGATGGTGATAAATTGCAGTGAGACTCTCAGAGGTACAAACTATTAAGGAGTGACCAAGGTTTTCATGTCCATCAAGATTTACGGTAGTTTAAGTGGATAATGATAAGTTTACGTTTTCATCGAAAGACTAAAGTGTACTTTATGCTAAAATGACAGAAATTAATCATGGATAATAGGAGCCTGAGTCAGATTCTGCACGTGGTAAAGCAAAATGATGAATAATATCTCATATTTAGCGCCCACACTTTATTTCGCTTTAAAGAATACTACTTGAGAGAGAGAGAGAGAGAGAGAGTATAGTATAGTATAGTATAGTAAAATATAGCATAGTATAGTACGAGTATAGTATAACTAGTATAGCAGCTATCTCCCTTCCTCACTCTCTCTTATCTGTCTTTTCTTAAATGTATCTATAATCCTTCAAGTTAACATAGTAGCGCTCTCTCTCTCTCTCTCTCTCTCTCTCTTCTTAAATCTTACCATAATCCTTAAAGTTAATAGAGTAGCTCTCTCTCTCTCTCTCTCTCTCTCTCTCTCTCTCTCTCTCTCTCTCTCTCTCTCTCTCTCTCAAATCTTTTTATAATCCTTCTTCAGGTTAGTAGGGCAGCTCTCTCTCTCTCTCTCTCTCTCTCTCTCTCTCTCTCTCTCTCTCTCTCTCTCTCTCTGCTACTACAGCGACCGATCTAAATCAATCAACACCTCCTCCCCATAGCAACAATGATCAACATGGGAAATATGCCAGTATTTTTTGTATCAGTGAAAGCTTTCTCTCGGATCAGGTCAGAGAGCTGAGCTATCACGCGATTGTTTATATAACAGATTTTGCTGAAAATATTTCCTCTTTCTTTTAAATGTAGGAATATTTCCACTTTCTTTTAAATGTAGGAATATTTCCACTTTCTTTTAAATGTAGGAATATTTCCACTTTCTTTTAAATGTAGGAATATTTCCACTTTCTTTTAAATG
Source organism: Macrobrachium rosenbergii (assembly GCF_040412425.1). NCBI lineage: Eukaryota > Metazoa > Arthropoda > Malacostraca > Decapoda > Palaemonidae > Macrobrachium > Macrobrachium rosenbergii. The sequence continues at coordinate 42,245,474 of NC_089746.1, forward strand.
TAGGAATATTTCCACTTTCTTTTAAATGTAGGAATATTTCCACTTTCTTTTAAATGTAGGAATATTTCCACTTTTTTAATGTACGAATATTTCCACTTTCTTTTAAATGCAGCTTTTTAGTCTGACTACGTGTTATGATTCCACAAATGACGATGCTTTACGTTTTATTGATTTTTATTAATTTCTAATATACATAATAACGTGTCGTTCATATTTCTACGATTCACAACTTTGACCCAATGCTTTCTTTTTTTCCTTTTCTTAAATGGACATAGAGAGAGAGAGAGAGAGAGAGAGAGAGAGAGAGAGTCAGTGCTCGAAACATACCACTCATTTAGTAAATCATTCTTACACTTCAATAAACAATTTGGCAACACTCCTTGAGGCTTCTCTTTCCCTCCATTGGGTTAAATCTCATGCACAACTTAAGTTGCACGCATAACTTTCTTGGTTGCAAGCTTTTAATACGCTTTCCTCCGAAGGGGGTTAGTGCTGTCAGTACACCTCACGCGATGCACTGTAGGCATTATTACTAAAGGTTCTATGCAGCGTCCCTTCGGCCCCTAGCTGCAATCCCTTTCATTCCTTGCACTCTGCCTCCGTACATATTCTCTTTCTTCCATCTTACTTTCCTATCAACCCACTCATAATAATTGTTTCACAGTGCAACTACGATGTTTTCCCCCTCTTACACATTTAAAAACTCCTTGACTGTTAATTTCCCTTTCAGTGCTGAATGCCTCATAGTTACCAGCACTTGGCCTTTGGCCTCAATTTTATATTCCCGTTCCAAAGAATCTAGATATTCTTAAAAACATTTTGGGGCGACAAACAGAATTGATCATTCTAAACTGCCAACTTATTTCTCATTGCTCATCGAAAGCACATCAGCCAAATTATATGTTCCTTGGTTGTTTGTGGACTTATATATATGTATATATATATATATATATATATATATATATATATATATATATATATATATATATATATATATTATATATATATATATATGTATATATATATATATATATATATATATATATATATATATATATATATATATATATATATATATATATATATATGATGTCAAATAATGTCAGTATTAGGCAGTGCTCCTCAATGGATACCTATAGTATTGCTGTCCAAGTAAGAGATAGAAAATAGGAATTTGTTTCTAATGTCTGAGATATTTACGCTGTACTGAAAGTTATGCTGTTGTATTTTTGATATTCGAAAAAAATTTACTATGGAATTAAGAGTGTATATATATATATATATATATATATATATATATATATATATATATATATATATATATATATATATATATATATATATATACATATACATATATATATATATATATGTATGTGTATATACACAGATATACATATATATAATGCATATATATACATAAATATATATAATATATATGTATATATATTGTCACGAAGTGATCAAGCACCTGGTTATTACACAACTATTAAATCCAAAAATTTACCTCACTTCAGCCAGATACCTAAACCCTCATAACAAAAATATTACGACTGAACACTCTAAAGGTAACAGTGATCCCTTAAAGCTTGCTTACTTCTTGAAGAAATCAATCTTAAGTTTATCAAGTTATGAGTGAGGTAATAACTGTTAAACAATAAATATACTAGAGGGAAAGGGCATCACTCCATCAAACAACTATAATTGTTCCCTGGTCTTCATTCACTTCCATATAGGAGAGGAGAACAAAACATGACTATCACTTACCTTGTGCCTACACAAATAACCCTATTCACTGGTGGTCAAAAATGAAACACTGTGCTTTTAAAACTTTAAATACAAAAATTTATTTCTAACTTCAAAAGTTAGAATTCACAATCTGAAAAAATTTACTATTACTTGAAAACAACATAAGATTTAATTAATTCTTAAACAAGATTAATTCACCAAAACTTTAATTCATCAAGAAATTGTGTTAACTAAGCAAAATTCAAACTATTAAGATTTACTCCAAATTTGAAAAAGAAATCTTAACAAATAAAAATCAAAACAAGAATGCAATGTTAAAGTATCAACACATATAAAGTGCTAACTAAATCCAACACAAAATTTTGGGTAACACTATGAAATTGTAAACACAAGAACACACAAAAGAAATGTAAAAACAAGAACATATAAAAATGCATAAAAAGTTTATCAACAATAATTTCACTACGGCAAAATCTGTTTAAAGATTATATCTACCTTTTTACCATGGTAAAAATCAAGTAAAAACCACTTCATCTTGTACAAGTTTCTGAACACTTTTACACAACTCCTTTTTTCTTTACTGCAGTAGTATACACGTTTACCTAAGGCATGTTACACTGTACTCTCTCTTATATCAGATTCTACTAAGGGAGCATTAAATATTATTAACAGTTTCCAAAAACTTACATGTTTGAGAGAGTGACCCCAATCTTACACTCTTCTGCATGAAGAGGGGATGAGAGAGAGAGAGAAAGAGAGACCAACCTATCCTTACCAGGTCTCTGTCTGAAGTAACTGGTTTTACCAAAATCTTCTTTGAGGTTAAACCTGGTTTGCCAGTTAGGCATTTTTAGAAAGTGGTCACCCTAGAAGAAAAAGAAATAAACTGAGTTTCTTCCTCTCCAATAGGAATAAACAGAATTTCTTCTTTCCAACAGGAATAAACAGATAATTTATTCTCTGGCTCAGAGAGCTACATAGGCCTGCCTCTTATCTGTATGATTGACAAGGGTGTCTTGTCTGAATACTTGTACAAACACAGAGGCGAACCAGCACCATCTTCTCCCTGGTTAACGAATATTATCAGGCCTTTCATCTCTTCCCCCTTTAACTGATAACTTAAGTGGTTTTAGGGTCTCTCTTACATAAAGAATTTCCTGTCCACCTTAACAAACATTCAGCCTTGTACACAAAAGCCTACAGGAAGACGTATCTTAGCTTAACACACTACCAACCAACCTTTGTAAGATATGACACTTAGCATTTCCCATAAACACTATTTTCAAAGTTATCACAGTCCATACATGACAAGCACAAGAGAAAATATATAAACAGTACAGAAAACATATTAATTTTACAGAAAACATACATATTATAAGACATATCATTATAATACGTATGTATATATGCATTATATATATATATATATATATATATATATATATATATATATATATATATATATATATATATATATATATATATATACCTGTATATATATACATACATGCATACATATATATACATACATATATATACACTCTTAATTCCATAGTAGATTTTTTTCGAATATCAAAAATACAACAGCATAACTTTCAGTTCGTCATAAATATCCCAGGCATCAGAAACAATTTCCCATTTTCCATCTCTCACTTTGACAGCATTACTATAGGTCTCCATTGAGGAGCATTGCCTAATACTGACTTTATTTGACCTCATTTTCTCTCTCATTATATCTTGGTTTAGATTGAGATTCTGTCGGCAAGTTTCGATCGCGATACTTGCAACACTAGAAAGGAGAGTTTAGTCTTATATTTATAAAATGCATACTTTAAATCTGAAAGATTGCATAATTTTTTTTGTATGTGTGGATGTTTTTCTTTTTTGCATTTTGCTTATCTGTTTGCTTGTACGCACACACATCTGCATATACTGTATATGTATATATATATATATATATATATATATATATATATATATATATATATATATATATTTATATATATATATATATTTGTTTGTATGTTTCATCTCGTGCATAAACAGAAGTCAGTAATTTAATTCAGTCTCCTTTTCGCATGTTTCTAAATGTGTACCTCTGCTAAATGTCAAACTCACCGAAACCTTCAAAGAATGTGACAGTTTCATTAGGATCTGAAATATCACATCATTTATTTCTCTCTCTCTCTCTCTCTCTCTCTCTCTCTCTCTCTCTCTCTCTCTCTCTCTCTCTCAAAATGCAAGAGCGTTGAATATTTAAGTTCACGATAGTGTCCAGTCCCTTGCTGTCAACTTGGCACCGCTAATTTAAAGAGTAATTGAAGAGAGAAATAAAATTAGAGGAAAATTAAAGAGAAAGTTAAAGTAAAATGAAAATTAAATAGAAAATTGACAATTAAAGAGAAAATTGAGATTAAAATTACAGAGAGGTTAAAGGGAAAATTAAAATATAAGAAAAACTAAAATTAAGGAGTAATTAAATAAAAATTAGAATTAAAGATAAAATTAAAATGAGAAATTAGAAGGAAATTAAATAAAAGAGAAATTAAAGAGAAAATAAAAATTCAATAGATATCAAAGAGAAAATTTTAATTAAAGAGAAATTGAATAGAAAACTAAAATTCAGTAGAAATGAAGAAGAGAGAGAGAGAGAGAGAGAGAGAGAGAGAGAGAGAGAGAGAGAGAGAGGTGGGTTTTTAGTTGAAAACTGGAGACTGTCCGTAGACTTTTTAAGAGAACTTTCGCGAACTGTGACTGATAGGTATATGCAAGACTTCTCTTATTTTCCATAATTCCGGGCAGTATTTGAGTAGAGGAATATAAATCTCGTTTATGTAACGTAAGAGGCTCTGCAAAATGAATACGAGAAAGAGGCTCTACTACTTTTCCAGGAGGAGTTTTTTTCCAACAGACCCTGAACTACTGTACTACCCAGTGTGTATAAGTTGCCTTGGGTAAATTTTCCTCTTCTGCAAATAATCTCTGGGAAGTCTCTGAGCTTGTTCGATCAGGTATAAGAGGAGATCTGTTCTTCCTCTCCTTCTTTCCCTACTTTCTACTGGACTGGGAAACTGTTCTTCTGTTTTCTCTTCCCTTCTCTCCCAGAAGTGTGACTGTCCTTCTCTCCGAGAAGTGTGACCTTCTCTCCTAGAAATGTGGCTAGCCTTCTCTCCCAGAAATGTGACATTCTCTTCCAGAAATGTGACTGGCCTTCTCTCCCAGAAATGTGACTGGCCTTCTGTCCCAGAAATGTGGCTGGCCTTCTCTCCCAGAAATGTGGCTGGTCTTCCCTCCCAGAAATGTGGCTGGCCTTCTCTCCCAGAAATGTGACCTCTCTCAGAAATGTGGGTGGCCTTCTCTCCCAGAAATGTGACTGGCCTTCTCTCTCAGAAATGTGGCTGGCATTCTCTCCCAGAAATGTGACTGGCCGTCTCTCCCAAAAATGTCACCTTCTCTCCCAGAAATGTGACATTCTTTCCCAGAAATGTGACCTCTCTCAGAAATGTGGCTGGCCTTCTCTCCCAGAAATGTGGCTGGCCTTCTCTCCCAGAAATGTAACTTTCTCTCCCAGAAATGTGGCTGGCCTTCTCTCCCAGAAATGTGACAGTCTCTTCCAGAAATGTGACTGGCCTTCTCTCCCAGAAATGTGGCTGGCCTTCTCTCCCAGAAATGTGACAGTCTCTTCCAGAAATGTGACTGGCCTTCTCTCCCAGAAATGTGACTGGCCTTCTCTCCCAGAAATGTGGCTGGCCTTCTCTCCCAGAAATGTAACTTTCTCTCCCAGAAATGTGGCTGGCCTTCTCTCCCAGAAATGTGACAGTCTCTTCCAGAAATGTGACTGGCCTTCTCTCCCAGAAATGTGACTGGCCTTCTCTCCCAGAAATGTGGCTGGCCTTCTCTCCCAGAAATGTAACTTTCTCTCCCAGAAATGTGGCTGGCCTTCTCTCCCAGAAATGTGACAGTCTCTTCCAGAAATGTGACTGGCCTTCTCTCCCAGAAATGTGGCTGGCCTTCTCTCCCAGAAATGTGACAGTCTCTTCCAGAAATGTGACTGGCCTTCTCTCCCAGAAATGTGACTGGCCTTCTCTCCCAGAAATGTGGCTGGCCTTCTCTCCCAGAAATGTAACTTTCTCTCCCAGAAATGTGGCTGGCCTTCTCTCCCAGAAATGTGACAGTCTCTTCCAGAAATGTGACTGGCCTTCTCTCCCAGAAAAGTGACCTCCTCCCCAGAAATGTGGCTGGCCTTCTCTCCCAGAAATGTGACATTCTCTTTGAGAAATGTGACTGGCCTTCTCTCCCAGAAATGTGGCCCTCTCCCCAGAAATGCGACCTCTCTCAGAAATGTGGCTGGCCTTCTCTCCCAGAAATGTGACCATCTTTCCCAGAAATGTGGCTGGTCTTCTCTCCCAGAAATGTAACACTCTCTCCCAGAAATGTGGCTGGCATTCTCTCCCAGAAATGTGACCTTCTCTCCCTGAAATGTGATATTCTCTTCCAGAAATGTGACTGGCCTTCTCTCCCAGAAATGTGACCTTCTCTCCCAGAAATGTGGCTGGCCTTCTCTCCCAGAAATGTGACCTCTCCCGGAAATATGGCTGGCCTTCTCTCCCAGAAATGTGGCCGGTCTTCTCTCCCAGAAATGTAACTTTCTCTCCCAGAAATTTGGCTGGCCTTCTTTCCCAGAAATGTGTAGGATTAGTGGTGCCTCAGTAAACTGATTTTTCTTTCAATTCTGTCTGTAAAAGATTAAACGTCGTTCCTAATATGGAACCTGCGCTTTGCTGCATTCAGATTTATTTTGCAAGGATAGCTTCGGTGATTTCCGTTTGGGAATACTTTATATCGATGTTTTCCTCTTCTGTGCCTTTCGTGAGGGAGAGAGCTCAATCATACAAGACCACCTGATTGTGTATGTTCATTATTTCGTATTTTCTCTTACTGGGAAGGTTCGTAACTTTAATGGCAATGCTTAAAACACTATTGTCATTCCTGGTAATACTAGTAGTGTATTATTAGTACTAGTAACGGTAATTCTATTCTTTTCTCCTTACGAGTGAGTCTAACGTGAAGGCTTATAATCAAAATATAAGTTGGTGACCGGTAAAGAAAGTTTTTCTTGGCAGTAAATAGACTGTGTGACTCGCAGTTAGGGTGCACATAATTCTCTTCTCTGGTTTAGATATTTGCTTGACACGCTCTAAGTGAAACAGAATCTCTCTCTCTCTCTCTCTCTCTCTCTCTCTCTCTCTCTCTCTCTCTCTCTCTCTCTCTCTCTCTCACACGCGCGCGCACGCCCTCAATTATTTTTTTTTTTTTTTTTTTGTCATCACGTTCTGCACCTAACCCGTTACGTCCTCTGATCAGAAAAGAAAGCGTGCTATATCACTGCCGCAGCTTACTAATGCTCAGGCGCTCTTTTCGATTCATCATGCAGAGAAATACCTCGCATTACTTCTTGTGTGTGTGTGTGTGTGTGTGGAGGTTTAATGGCATTATCATCCTTCCTTCCTTCGTGTTTATGGCCAGTAAGATCATGGGAAGCCTTAGGAGTTACTGCAGGCTCAAATAGAACGAACGAAGACTTTGATTACTTGTTTGTCTGTTTGTGTCAGTGACACATTACTAACTATATCCTGCTATCCTCAAATGACAATCGTTTGTTTTTCCGTGACAGACAGACGTAACGTAAATCACTCGTGATTTGATGGGACCTGGCGTCTGTGCATTTCATTTAAGAAAAAAATCGCACAGCGAAGAGAAACCGATCACACAGCACACTGCAAGTCAGTTTGTGACGCCTCGTGACGACTGTGCAGGTATAACCTCAAAGTGTTAATGGATTTTGTTTCTCTCTCTCTCTCTCTCTCTCTCTCTCTCTCTCTCTCTCTCTCTCTCTCTCTCTCTTTCTGTAATTTTTGTGTGTTTTATGGTGACATGAAGAAAATTCGAAGTGTAACTTGCCGGATATTCTTACGGATATGGAAGATATTACAAGGAAAAGTCCTCGCACTGCGAAGACTCGGACATTTATGAGAAGAAAGACGCGGATCTTTTGCATTGATGTTACATGTGAGTGTCGTGACTGCAGATAATTTCTCTCATTTAGTGATGATACGTTGATTCCATTGCTAAACATAAGTTTTAACTATTTTTATTTTTGTTTTCCTTTGCGAATTACCAGAAGTTACCTGAAACTTCAAAAATTTGTGATGCTTTCAACTCATAGTTAACTTTGCAGCTGGTTCGCTGGTATAGTGGTTAGTGTCGTGACATGCCACTCAGATGTCACGGGTTCGCGTCTCCCCAGTGCGATTAAAAATCACTGGCTCTGTATCATGATCAGTTCCTGCTGCAGTGTGAGGTCTGCGGTGGGAGGTTGAAACGAACATTCTTTGAGAGCTCGAATTTCAAGTCAGTGGCCCCTGTATGCTTGTTGTATGTGAATAGGTTTCATCTACTGAAATATTTTTCTCTATAAAGTCAGTGACGGTGAAATTCTGTACGTTGTAAAGATCTTTCAGTGGGTGAGAAATGCAAACTAGTGGAGAATAAAATATAAGGAAATTTGTTATAAACTCTAAACAGCTTATCGTAAGTAGTCAGGTTTAATCTCTCCCATCAAAGAATGGAATTAATTATTATTATTTTTTTTTTTTTTTGGGGGGCGTCTATCACAGTCCATCGTATTCGACTGGGTGGTTTTTATAGTGTGGGGTTCCGGGTTGCATCCTGCCTCCTTAGGAGTCCATCACTTTTCTCACTGTGTGCACTGTTTCTAGTAGCACACTTTTTTTGTGTGAGTCCTGGAGCTACTCCGGCATCTAGTTTTTCCAGATTCCTTTTCAGGGATCTTAGGATCGTGCCTAGTCTTCCTATGATTATGGGTACAATTTCCACTGACATATTCCATATCCTTCTTGTTTCGATTTTCAGGTCTTGATACTTATCAGTTTGTTCTCTTTCTTTCTCATCTACTCTGGTGCCCCGTGGTATTGCAACATCACTGAGTGACACTTTCTTCTTGAGTTTGTCAATCAACGTCATGTCTGGTCTATTGGCACGTATCACCCTATCTGTTTTGATACCATAGTCCCAGAGGATCTTTGCCTGATCGTTTTCTATCACTCCCTCAGGTTGGTGTTCGTACCACGTATTACTGCAAGCTAGCTGGTGTTTCTTGCACAGGCTCCAGCGGAGGGCTTTTGCTACTGAATCATGCCTCTTTTTGTACTGGTTCTGCGCAAGCGTCGAACATTCACTTGCTATGTGGTTTATGGTCTTGTCTTTCATATTGCACTTCCTGCTTATGGGTGAGATGTTATTTCCATCTATTGCTCTTTGGACATATCTGGTTCTTAGGGCTTGATCTTGTGCCGCTGTTAGCATTCCTTATGTTTCCTTCTTGAGTTCTCCCCGCTGTAGCCATTGCCACGTTTCATCGCTGGCCAGTTCTTTTGTCTGTCTCATGTACTGTCCGTGCATTGGTTTGTAGTGCCATTCCTCTGTTCTGTTTTTCATTCTCCTGTCTCTGCATATTTCTGGGTCTTCGTCTGCTTTTACCAGTCCTTCTTCCCATGCACTCCTTTGCCACTCGTCTTCACTGGTTTTCAGATGTTGCCCCATTGCTCTGCTCTCGATGTTGACGCAGTCCTCTGTACTTAGTAGTCCTCCCCCGCTTCCTTTCGTGTTATGTATAGTCTGTCTGTATTTACTCTTGGGTGTAGTGCGTTGTGTGTTGTCATGTGTTTTCTAGTTTTCTGGTCTATGCTGTGGGGTTCAGCCTTCGTCCATTCCACTACTCCTGCTATGTATCTGATTACTGGTACTGCCCATGTGTTTATGGCTTTCGTCATGTTTCCAGTGTTGAGTTTTGACTGGAGTATCCCCTTAAGTCTCTGCATATATTCTTTCCCGATCGTGCCCTTTATCTCTTGGTGTTTTATATCTTCTCATTATTATTATTATTATTATTATTATTATTATTATTATTATTATTATTATTATTATTATTATCAGAGGGACAGAAAGAAATTTAACTAAATTAGTAGAAACAGCAACTGACATCCTTCAGTCAATAAAATTTACCGTAGAAGTAGAAACTGACTCCAAGTTGCCTTTCTTAGGCGTATTAATCTTCAGAGATTCGAGTACACAAAAGTTGAAATTCACAGTATATAGGAAGACAACCAACTCTGAAAGCTATATACATTTTTTATTCTTTTCATAATAATAATATCAAAAGTAATGTAATAATGAACTTCGCATTACGAGCCTTAAAGATTTGTGATCCAGAATACATTGATGACGCAATACATCACATTAAGGCAACTTTCAGAAGTCTTAGGTATCCCTCCCACTTCATTGAAAAGGGTATATCTCACGGGGCCCGAAAGACTTATTATTGCCCTACAGATAATAACAATAGAAGAAAACCGAATAGATTTTTAACCTTACCTTTTAACCCTAACATAGATAACATATGTACATAATAGCCAGGATAATACTAAATTTGTTTTCAAATATACCAACACGATAAGAAATAACCTAATAAAAAACAACAACGATCATAATAACCCCATAGTACCAGGAGTATACGAAATACCATGTAAAGACTGCAAAGGCAATTATTTCGGTGAAAGCGGTAGAGGGTTAGAAACACGTTTAGGGGAACATAATCGGGCTTTCTCATTACATTCTCAAAACAGTGCAGTAGTTCCCCACCCCAAACGCATTCAGTAACGATCATAGACCAGATTGGAAAAGAGCTAACGTCATTCGCAAAAGTGACAACGTAAACATAAGATTAGTCGAGGGCGCCGCCATAAATATAGGATAATCATTTAAGGGGAACAAGTCGTTCGTTAACGGGGACCCACTAGTTAACTTCCATGTAATCAAAACATTTGTTAAAGGTTTTAATGTTAGGACAGGCTCTGTCTTTCATTCGTCTGATGCTGCCGTTATCACTGACATCACCCCTCAGACACCTTATAACAGCCGGGATTCCGAGAATGTCACCGCCAACGATGAATTACATGCAGAACAACAACAACAAGTGAGGAGATCAAGAAGGATAGCCACGCGAAAAATAAGAAGAGGAGAAGCAATCACCTATACGTGGATAGTTGACCGTCCTGCTTGTCGCCTCGTCCGGTAGAAAAACAAAACATATCGTCGAGGTCGCCCATTGGTTCCATCCTTAAAACTGGAACTTACATATTTACTTGTTGTATCAATGATTTCAGTTAGACTGGAGATGAATCCGGGACAAGGTTCGAAAGCTTTTGCAACGTTTTTATAAAATCAGCAATAATTCACCACAATATTATTGTGGGCCTGATAAACAGCAAATCCCGTTCTCAATCTAGAGGAGAAAAATCTAATTATTATTATTCAGAAGACGAACCCTATTCATGTGGAACAAGTCCACCACAGGGGCCACTGACTTGAAATTCAAGCTTCCAGAGCATATTATGGCGTTCAATAGGAAGAAGTAACAGGAGGTAAAGGGAAATACAGAAAGAAGAATCACTTAATAAAAAAGAAAAAATAACATTTAAAATTATTAAAGTCTTATTGGTGATTTCTGTCGTTGCCTTCAACTCTCTCTCTCTCTCTCTCTCTCTCTCTCTCTCTCTCTCTCTCTCTCTCTCTCTCTCTCTCTCTCTCTCTCTCTCTCTCTCGGTGTCCCCAACAGCGAAACTCAATGCTATCTCAGTAGAGCGTGTCCCCGAAACATTTCCGCTTAGAGGTCATCACTTTAAAAAAGAGAGACAATGTACGTACAAACGTTTTCGTATTTGAATGTCAGGTCATCGGGTTGAAGTATCGATTTACGATGAAGGGGGAAAATTACTTTCCACTTGCTCTCTCTCTCTCTCTCTCTCTCTCTCTCACCCACAAGATTCTTATTCATGGCAGGCCCTCCCGAACTTTCTCTTGTTTTCCTGATTAGTGCACGTTGCTTGTATAGCCTTTGTGTGATGCTATATTTACCATTGTTTTGTGCGTCTTTTGTTTTGGTGTTCACGCTTCCTTCGTTGTCCTTATTACCAGGAGTGTCAGCATGCTTCTTCTCTCACATTTATGTTACGCCTTCTGAAACTACATTGTCAGCTAGACATTGACTCCTGTGGAAGTCTAGTAAATGTGCCTCGCTGTCGAATTTCCCAGTCCTAGAGTTCCTTTATGCCTCACACCGTTGGACTGTGGAACATCCTCCCTGAGGATGTCGTGCAATTGGAACTTCACAAGTTCATGCGAAGATACAATGCATTTCTACCTTAATAGAATTCTCCTTGTATTTTAATCATTCTCATACTTTTTTTATATTTATTTATTTGTTAATTTTTTTTCCTTTTTAATAAGTGATCACTTCTTTCTGTACTTCCCGTTACATTCTGATACTTCTTTCAAATGAACACCATGTTCTTTGGAAGCTTGAATTTTAAGTCAGTGGCCCCTTTGATGGGCTTGTTCCATATGAATATGTTTCATCTTCTGTATAACAATGATAATAATATTTCACTATTGTGTTCCGTCTTTTATTCTCGGTTATCTTTTATTTTCGTGGTCTTTTTCCCATTGCTTATCCTTCTCTTTTACCTTTTTGTTCTCTCTTGCTCAGATTCATACTTTACGCCAAAATTTTGATTTACCCGTCTTATTTTTCTTCTTGTGAAATCTTTAATTAATGGGCACTTCCATGAGCACTAAAGTTGCTTTGGGTAGTCTCGTCAAATGAAAGAAATTTGTCCTTTGTGTGGTCAGTTTTCTGAAGCGTAAATGTTCGTTTTAGTTCATCAAGCACTCATCTGAAATCAAATTGATACGAGGCCGATACTTTTAACAAAATTAGATGGCCTCTGCTAATGACGAACCAGATGCAACTGACGACTTCTTAAAACTGCTAACTAGATTCTCTTTCAAGATCGCAACTTTATAAAAAGTATTCCGACAGAAACTGTCCCAGATCAGTTTCTCTCACGTCTGTCAAGTCACTATGAAATTTTCTCCGATTCTGAATAATTTAACAGAGCAGGAAACGCATTTTTTCCGAAGTTTTACGAGTCAGTGCTGTAAAAGTCTAGGTAACACGGCATCCGATCTCTAAGCTAGCAACAATCACAGAAACATATATAACATTTGCTACATAATTCTCTAACTTGAAAAGGTAATGTACAGTAGGTCTAGTGCTACCCTTAAGCTGATTTCTCACGTCCTATCAGTGGTAGATTCTCAAGAGCTAAGTGTTGACAAAGTAACCTTACGTGTGTGTAAACATTTTTGTATAATATTCGTCCTTTCAAATACGTAGAAACTGTGCAATTACAGTCTTCAAAAATAATTTCTGTTGATGAAAGTGATTCCATGCGATAGGCAATAGAAAACGGAGTAGCGCACCTTTGACGAGAGGTGTAGAAAACGAGGAGACTACTCTTATTATGAAATACTTTTCAGCCGTTATGCAATGCAGAATCTTGCTCAGTTTAAGCTTTATGGAATTAGGAACTGGGCTCAAGACATAAAAAGCTCATTTATTTAAAGTTCTATGTCAAAGGGATATAATAATTAACGTCATCACATGTTTTTCTGTTTTCGTCATTGAAACCTTTTGTTGATAGCATGACCTATCGATATCTCGTTTCCTAGAGAGTTATCTGCTGTCATGTTATCGTACATCCAAGGGTAAATATGATAACACTTCGGTGAGTCATAACTGCCGTTTCTAGAAATTCCTTAAAATTGAGAGAGAGAGAGAGAGAGAGAGAGAGAGAGAGAGAGAGAGAGAGAGAGAGAGAGAGAGAGAGAATAAGCATGTTCATCAAATAAAAAAAATAAAAACTAAATATGAACTACTAAATCATAGCCTAGCATTATCTGTATTCTTTCAATAAAATTGTTTACGAAAAAGAATTCAGTCTTGGCTTCTCCAATCTGCGCCTTTCGCCTCGGGAGATCTTCTTCCTCGTTTTTCGCTCTTCCTCTCGTCTTCACATGAAAATTACGTCACGATGATAAGCAGCCTTATAGGAAAATGTGCCGCAGTTTTCACCCCTCTTGATAACACAGATAATATATTTCCTCGTCAGCTATCATATCTCTACATTTTTTTAAAAGCTTTTTTTTTTTATCTGAGCGCGGAGACTAATGACCAGCAGTACGATCTATTTTGCATCGGAGATTTCAAGAGATTTCACACAAACTTTTTGGGTTTTTCACGTTGCTCTCAAAGTGTCTTCCCCACCACCCACCCCTCCACCCGACCAAGATGGCAGGGTTTCACATCACACAATGGGCAGGCGAGCAATCATGCAGTAGCGAAATAATTGCACACCATTCTGTTTGGGAATTGGGCGTCGTTTCTTCGCCCGGCTAGCTAAAAGCAGTCATCGGCGTTTCTGGAGTGTTTCATAGACTAATCCAAACACTTCGAACATAATACCAAGCAAGTAATCTCCAAAGGAAAATAACTTCAGGTCATATTCGTAAAACCAATTCGGTTACTTCGTTTATTTTGCATCAGTAAAGAAATTAACAAAAAAGGAAATTATTTTCAGGTCATATTCGTTAATTCGATTCGTGTATTTCGTGGTAATTTGATGTTTCAGACCTTAGTACTTATGAGATCGTTAAGCCGTGGCCGCTCGCAAGCACATCCCCCACCTTCACCACCACTACTATACCACAACCTTACAATCCCTCCAGGAGCTCAGCTAACACTGAACGATCTCTCTTCCAAGTCCAGTCAACTACACACGAGGCCCCTGCAACACGCCACAACACCACATGACGCATATATCACTATCAACATCAGCTCCCCCCCCCCAACACCACCGCATCCCATCCCCTTCCCATGCCAGCAGCACCTCTTCACATTCATACACGTGAAGTCACGCATGAACGGACAAATGCAAACGATCGTATGCAATAATGCACTGGCGAGACCTCTGATCAATCGAAGATAATACAGAGCGAATGCAGAAATGCATTAGAGCGATGTCGTTTGACAAAAGCCACTCATTATAAACTTTTTGTCGTTTGTGCATGAAGGCCGAGGGCGTGAAAGCCACTTGTCGCACCGTGAAAAACGGCCTCAAAAGCCGAGTATTAAAGGGTCAGGCTTGAGGTGTCTGCTCGGATATCGATCCCATATAGAGTGCCCCTCGTATGACATATCACTACGGGGCGATTTACGGCAACGCGAAGTTGTAATTATTCCGATATTCCGACGATCGCGACTGAGCGACCTTCAGACCGCCATTCCTCTACGCTCGGTTCTTTCGTTTCGTTGAGGAAAGAGGTCAAGGTATTATTATTATTATTATTATTATTATTATTATTATTATTATTAAAACTGTCTTCATGTCTCGTTCTATAAGGATGCCTCTGTCTTGCGTGAGCACTCCAGCTTGTATATAAAAACCAATGCGTTCCAGTACCTCTTTCACTACTGTCCGACATTTCCGATTCACAACTCACCAACTTATCGTCCTGCATTCTCTCCAGATGACCAGACCACCTCAAAACGCTCTCTTTCATCTTTTAGCCTAAAAAAGGAATCTGTTGCTAATTACTCACTGGTATAAGATATGAAAAGCATGATTATTTTCAGTGAGTGTAACGTCTTTAAGCTTATCTTTCACTGAGGTTCTGATCATGATATATTACACTGAAAATTAAAATAATCAAAATAGTTTTCTTCATATATTTATTATCTATTATGTAGCTACGTTTCTTTTGTAGCTTGAAAACGTTTCGATCAGACTACACTAAATTATTATCTTGGTACTACTGATACCAATGGTTCCAGTCGGAAATCCGAATCTTTTTTTTTTTAGCTCCAAATTCCCGTATCCTCCTAAAAATGATTCATGTTTTTCTCTGAACACATTATTGGAGGAAAAATAATTTTTCCTTCAAATGCTAAACAAGAGGTGAATAGTCCTCACATACGCTTTGTCCTATATTTATTTTTACAAAATTAAGTGTATTTAAAGCTTTGTTTGCTACTTGCAAACGTTTCACTCACTGGACATTTACTTACTTCTATCAAATGTAAACACAAGGTAAAAACTTTCCATCCGTCACAGAATAAATACTCCGTAGTGAGACCAATTTTTTAATCTTTATTATCCTCTGAAACCCTTTGACGGTAACCAAATCTATGGAGCTGTAAATATAGGCCTAAACTTATTTAAATGGACACGCAATAGGTAAACAAGCTAACCACTCCAAAGATACGACCTCTTTCCAGCACTTTTGACAGACGTAAATACATGCTGCCTACAGTATGCCATGAAAGACACACTAGAATTCAGTGGTTCTCAACCAGGGGGGAATTCTCCTTTTGGTGGGAATTTCAGTTTCGGGGGGAATTGTGACCACAGACTGGCAGGCTCAAACTGGCTCTAGGACTACACGCAACGCAGTGTGCATCGGTTCGCACTACTGAGAGGTCACGCTGGGCTTTCTCTCCGCTAGCTTGTGTTTGTGTTAGTATTTTGTTGAATGTTATCTGGAATGCACCATTCGAGGCAGACAATTTTGGAAAGGGCTGGGGGGAATGACATTCTGACATATGGTGAGAGGGTGCATGGGCCAAAAAAAGGTTGAGAACCGCTGCCCTAGATGATGCTGAAGGTTCTTTGTAACAAAGTCTCGTCGACTCCCAACTGCATTGCTTCTTTCTTTTACATGACATCTGTTGCCTCCGAGTTTTCACCCAGCTGTCCAACTTACCTAGCTTTGTCATATCCCAATGTTCACATTTCATTTAATAAGTTTCAGACGTCTCCAATGACCAGCAGAGAACAGGATAGTTAAGAAAGCCTGGATAAAAGATAATCGGTAGACCTATCACACCTAACCTACTCCGGAGGAAACTTCTCTGTTTTTGATGACTTTGGAGTAATAAAGGCAAAATGAAAGCTAATAAAAGCAACCGGGTGTTTTATCTCTCCTATTTATTGTAATGGAAACAATTAGGAACACTGAGTTGAATCTTTAGTGCCAGTGAACATTTAGTGCGAAGTCGCTTGGAAATTTAAACATCACTCACCGACGGTCCTGAAAACATTTAAAAAAGAGTGAAGTTGAAAACTATTGAAAAGGACGGACAAGAGATTCCCACACAATAGGTCAGAAAAAACTTTTTTGTTATTGTTGTCTTCGCATAAGTGGCAACAATACTTTTAAACTGTAGACGTACTTAAACAGGTGGAATGTGTAAACGCTCCCTTTAAAAATTTTTATGGTTATTTATTTCTCATAATATTTGCAGTTCGAAAACCATTTTAAAATCTTCTTTCTAATAATAAGCAAGACTTTTCTGTCATCCGTACACTTAAAGCTCACCATGCTTAAGCCCTACAATAAGTGAGGGAAATATCTGCAAACTCATTTTAGTTGTGGGAAGGCTACTCTCAACACACGGCCATTTCAAATTCTCGTCGCCTAAGTCATTGCAAGATTTTTTCAAACTGTGAACCTTCAGTGCTACCAGTCAGCCATCTTGGATTTTCCTGTATATAGCTGCCATTCTCCCTTGTTGTTTTCTTGTCATCAACATGCTATGGAGCATTTCTAAGGCTTTCTAAGAAATTCTTGGCAGAAATTTCATTATTTGAAAAATAATCATACTCTTGACCGATAGGTTGCTCTACTCAGCAGGAGGTTGTCAAGGCATAATAATGACACATTCTCTCTCTCTCTCTCTCTCTCTCTCTCTCTCTCTCTCTCTCTCTCTCACACACAATTTTTCATGTGTCCTACTGAGGTTTTCACAATCAAAGAGTGCGTACTGCCGCACTTCTTTGCTTTACTTCTGTGCACTTTCATTCAGCCAAACGGATATATATAGAGAGAGATGTTATGGAACTGACCAAATTGTAAATATTCATGCTCTAGGCACTGGTATGCACCACTTTACACCAGATTTCAACATTGCCTCGTCACAAATACAAGAGATTCAAACGAGGCTCTTCTTTCACACCTACAGTTTTAGATGCAAAGACATCACCTGAGTTCTCTGTGCCTTTAAAATTCATCATTATCGGCGAATCTTCGTTTGCAGAGGATGCCTCTACAATGAGGCACTTCCTTTGCACCTTGGGTTTGCACAATGCATCGACGTATCAATGGTACGTAGTTCTATAGTAAAAGAATCTCGCTCCCAAATCTCATTCACAAAAACAGCAAGAGTGGAGCAAGTGGCCATTCTTGTAAAGGCCCCGAGAGGAGGAAAAGGGGTCCGAAGTGAATGGAATCTGCCAGGATGAGTTTATGAATACACGGGGAGAGAGAGGGAGGCCAAGGGGAGATAAACAAACACGCGCATGTGGCTACACTGCAGCGGCGACCGGACCCCGCCCCCCAGACAAAAACGTACCCCTAGGCCCCTTCTATATCGGAGGTTCTAGGGAGGGAGGGATGTCCCATGGGACCAAGGGAGGGGGTGAGGGAGGAGCTACGTTGCTGGTATCTCTCTCCCTCCCTCCCCCTCTCTCTCTCTCTCAGCGGTGACGGCGGCGGCGGCGATGCCTTCCTTCTTCTTCTTCTTCTCCATCATCATCATCATCATCATCGCCAACACCTCCACCACTACCACCACCACAACCACCCGAGGCAGCAGCAGCAACCCCATCACAGCGGAGGAGAGAGGAGGAGGCGAGGTTCAGCATTAGTGACTTTTCGGAGGTGGCTTGGTGAGGAAGGAGAAAGAGAGAGAGCGAGAGTGCTTGTCTTTCTCCTCGTCGTCCACACGATGGGGGTGGAGGAGTGTTGGCGAGAGTGTTGTGAGTGGCTTTCTAAAATCCGATTGATCCGCGACGACCACCTCCTGCGGTCGCCCAATGCCCAACTCATTGACCTCTGCAAGTTCCTCAGGGATGGGGTCATGATCTGCAAAATACTCCACATTTTAGACGAGGACTCCATAGACTTGCGGACCATCAACCAGCGCCCCCAGAATGCCCAGGTCAGTAGGATACGCCGTCGTGAGCTAGGATACGTATTCTGTGTCGCCCCCTCGGTCGAGGACGACCCTGGTGGGAATGCGTTGTAAGTTAGGATAGGCTATGTAATCCTTGAGGACGACTCTGGTAGGAATAAATAGGATCCCCAGAATGCCCAGTCAGTAGGATACGCCGACGTGAACAGTCCTATGTCCTCCAAGTCGAGGACGACTCTAGTAGGAATAGCCTACGTCGTAAGTTAGGATTTGTCGTCCTAGAGGACGACTTTGATAGGAGTAAACTAGTTCCCCCCCGGGTGTCCCATCAGTAGGATACGCTGTCGTGAGCTAGGATACGTCATTTATGTCCCCCTTGGTCGATGACTCTGGTAAAATATGTCGTAAGTTAGGATATGGCCTTCTTGAGGGCTACTCTGGTGGGAATGAACCAGTTCCCCAGAATGCCCAGGTCAGTAGGATACGACGTCGTGAGCTATGCCCTCCAAGGATGTGCCCCCCTTGGACGAGGACGATCATAGTAGGAATAAACTGGTGTCCCCAGATCTATAGGATGTGTAGTCGTTAGCTAGGATTTGCCATTTTTGGTCGAGGACGACTCCTGTAGGATAACCTAGGAAACCCTATTGTTGTTTCATTAATAGAGACAGGATTCGGCGAGGTCAGTGGGATATGTCGTCGTGAACCATCCTATGCCAAGTAGGGTTAAGGGCAACTCTTGTAGGGGTATTTCTAAGCAAAAACTGCGCATGGACTGTTACCTATTAACCTCACATCTATCCAACATGGTTGGAGACCCTTTGGGAACGCGCAGTTTTGGAAACGATGGCAGAAAGACCGGACCACCATGTTGTCATGGAATGGTTCTGCGCATGCGCAAGTCATCAGAGAGCCATATGTTTAAGAAAGGATTGGCTAAGGAAACCTATTATAAAAAGAACTATACTAACCAAACCTAGCAGGCTGCGTTACTTAGTTGGGGTGCTCTGTCCCCGTACCTCGCTGTGAAGGAAACTCCTCATTTTACCAAAAGCTCCCCATAACACTGCGCATGCACGATAGCATTCCAGGATGGCCAGCGTACAACTTCTGAGGTTAATTACGGGTTAATTACAGTTGACCGACAAAAAATAATGGTAAATTCTTAATAAGCAATCAAAATACTATAGGAAAAAGCATTTCCAAAGTAATACCCAATGTGGAGCTCTTGCTTAGTTCTACTCTTGTAGGAATAAACTAGCTCCCAAGAATACCCAGGTCAGTAGGATATGCCATCGTGAGCTATGTCATCCTAGGATGTGCCCCACTTGATCAAGGTCGACTCCAGTAGGAATAAACCCGCACCCCTAGAATGCCCAGGTCAGTAAGATACATTGCCATGTGCTGTCTTAGGATGTGCTCCCGTGGACAGTGATGAGTCTGGTAGAGTAAACTAACGCCCCTAGAATGCTTAGGTCAGATGTAATTAGGAATGCCTTCCTTGATTAAGGTTGACTTGTAGGAATAGGCTAACTAGCACTTGAGTGCCCAGGTCAGTAGGATATGTCATCATAAGCTAGGATATGTCCTCATGGGGGACAATTCCTGTAGGATAACTATAGGATACCCAGTCATCGTTTCGTTCATAGACAGGGTTCGGCTAGGTTAGTAGAATAAGTCATCATAAGCTAGGATATGTCTGCTATGTTCCCCTCTGTCAAGCACGACTCCTGTAGAATAATCATAGGATACCCATTCCTTTCATTCATAGAGACAGGATTCAGCCAGGTCAGTAGGATACGTTGCCGTAAGCTAGGATATTCCCCCCCTCAGTCGAGGACAACTCTTGTAGCATAACTGAGGAACCCTGGTTGTTGTTTTGCTAATAGAGACAAGATTTGGCTAATTTTCACATCATGGCATATGACCATTTGCTGGGCTAGGCTAGGCTAGGCTGTGCCGCAAGCTAGCCTAACCTAAGGTATTGTGTAGTAGTAGCATAGGTTAGGCAGTCTAAGTACCACAGCCTGGGTTAGTTTATGCTAGGTGAGGTTCAGAGCCTGTCTTAAAGTAACTCACTGAAAAACATAACGTAAAAATATTTCAAAGGTATATACAGAAAACTATTGTAGCCAAAGAGCAAATTGAAGCAAGTTAGCTTACAGGCATCTTAGGTTCTTCCTGTAGTTTTTAGAAATGCAAATTAGGTTAGGCATAGTTTAAGTAGTCTGCAGGCTAGGTCCTCCAGCTGAATCATAGATATACCCAATTGCAAACTGTTAGTTTTGTATGATAGAATGAGGATTTATTATTGGATCATATGCTGCATAAGATGAGACACCATGTTAGGCCAGGATGTATCTCTGTTAATATCATTGCATATTGTATTGGCCAGGAAGTATACTGTGCCCTAGCTTGTACCTGTTGTAAGAAATATTGTAGATCTGAAGGTCTGGTAGGTAGGCTAGAGCATCCTGGGTTAGGTCAGGATATAGGCCCTATTCATGTAATTACCATTGTTATTTAAGTTGTGCTCGCTTTGAGCTACTCCTTTCAACTCCTGTTTTTGGGCTGACTTTAGATAGTTTAGTGCCTTCTGTGCTGCTGTAGGCTAGGCCTTGTCAGAGATCAGCTGAAGCCTTCCATAGATTTCCTCACAATTGCAGGCTAGGCTGTTGTGTTTGCTGTGGATTTTTATGAACTACATATTCTCCTATGATTTTGAGACATTTTGGCCATACACCAGTGCAATAATGGGACATTTTACTTTAACCAGTTGGCCACATATAATTTATCCATGATTTTGTGCATGGTTATTTCATAGACGTGATAACAAATAATGTGCCATCGTATTTAACTGTAGATTATTGTGGTATTCTTGTACAAAGCACCCATAATCACCTGTGTTTTTATATTATCATTTCTTCTTATGGAGTGGATTTTAACATACAGTAGACCCCCAGTACTCCGGGGAGGTTAGGGATCACAACCGGCCGTGAATAGGTGAAATTCGTGAATACTTGAGACCCCCTCTAAAAATGCTTGTAACTGCCTATTTTAATAGTTCAGACACCACATATACCTTAAACTATCATCCTAAAATACTGTAATATAATTTCAGTCATCTTACAACATTACCCTTAAAAATATATGGCTTACAACTACACGTGAACACTCCTACAAGTATTAGTCTTACCAAGGTGAAAACTAGTCAAGTTACCCCTATATTCAGTCATGCACATTTTCATTCATACAGTATTCAAGCCATATCGTTTTTTTTAACAACAGTAGATAGGGATAACATTGGTACATTCTTAAGTACAGGGAACAGTTAAGCACTGTACCTAATTATTTAAAAATGCATTAAAAATATATAGAAAATAATGATTTTAAGATTACGTAAATCATAAGGGTACTCACCAGTGATAAATGTTGATTGAAATGATGATGATTTAGCTGTGCAGTTCGATGAATGATGAAGATATGACTGCACAGTAAAACAGAGGAGTTACATTTCCTATGGGGTGCCTCTTCCCACCAATTGTACTTCTTCAGGGGCTTCGGGAGGCTTTGGAGGGTCCTTCTTTATGAGCTCAAGAAACATGGTAATAGACAGCTGCTGTTGCTGCTGCTTCATGCTGATGAGGAGCTTATTATAGGCCCCAAAATCCCATCAAGGGCATTTGAAAACTTTATGGAGAGTTCCATATAAGGATCCCATGCCCCAGTCATCTCCTGCAGCTTCCTGGCTGCCCTCCTTGTTCCTGTACCCAGAACCTGTCATGTCTTCTTCGCTGGCAGACTTCGTCAGTTCTTCCAAATCCTGGCCCAGCAGAGGGTCAGAGTGGGCATCAGTGAGGGTGCCGACTTCATCCTCAGTGAAATCATTGAAGCCTTCTCCACCAAGCGTCCTTACCCCGGCCACAACTTCTTCCAATATGCATTAAGGGTCTCCTTCTTCATACCCTTCAACAATCGGCTGATGACACTCAGACGTGGCAGTCATGAATTTACGCCAATACATACTTGTTCAGCGTAAATTCACTGTCAGTGTCCATTGCCTTCACAAAGTGCTCAAGGGAATTCTGGGTATAGAGTGCCTTGAAGGTACAGATCACGCCCTGGTCTGTAAGCTGGAGGAGAGAGGTGGTGTTGGCAGGGAGGAACTTGAGCTGGACTTCCTCGTAATGAAGGTCCAGAGGGTGGCCACCAGCATTATCCATAATCAGCAACACCTTGAACTACATGCACAAGTCATTGAGGTAATCCTTAACTTGAGGGATGAAGCTCTGAATGAACCAGTTAGACATAAGGACTTTCGTGATCCAGACATTGGCATTGTGCATCCAAAACACAGGCAGCAAGTTCTTGTTATTTTTTAGGGCCTTGGGGTTTGCAGCCTTGTAAATGAGGCCTGGTTTCAGCATAAAGCCAGCAGCATTGCCGCGCATGATGAGGGTAACCCTATCCTTCTGTGCCTTAACCCAGGGGCTCTGACTTCGTCTTTCATGAGGTATGTCCGCGAAGACATTTTTTTTCCAGAACAAGCCAGTCTTGTCTATGTTGAACACGTGTTCTGGACAGTAGCCCTTATCCCTGATGATATTCTTGAAGGTCTCTGGATATTTCGCAGCCGCTTCTGTGTCTGCCAGTACCTTTTCCCCATGCAGAGAAACAGACTTTAGGTGGAACCACTTCTGGAAACAGTGGAACCACCCCTTGCTGGTCTGAAAACCTTCAGGAGCTGACGGTCCTGCTTCGTCCTCTTCTTCTTTGATGGGGTCATCAAAGCCTGAGAAGTCTGCTTCCTGTACGTTGCCGCCTTCCATAACAGTCAGAAACTGCTGGTAGAGCTTTCGAGACTCCATCCTCACTGTGCTCTTATCACGCACAGTGGAAACCGTCTTCTCACTACTGCAGAGGCTAACATCCACGGTCTTTCTTATCTCCACCTCTTTCTTCTTGATGTACTGCACAGTACAGTACTCTAATTCATGCCATAATAATGGGCTACTGCGGCGTAACTTTTCCCTTCCTTCAACATTTTCAGAAGTGCTACCTTCTGGAGCATCATGACCTTCTTCTGGCTCTTAGGCTCTTTGCCAGATACACAGTGAAACACTCTAACAGCAGAGGTCTACGTGGTGAACTGGCAGAGATGCGGGCTTCCGCAGCACATCTCCATGAGACAAAGCCCTGGCGGGTTGTACAGCTGATCAGCACCAAGGAAAATGAATGGCACTCCTGGATTGGCATGCAAACACCAGCCAGTAGCATGTCAAGTAGCACTGCGCCTAGGTATTTCAGCTTCCCAAGCTGCATTTTCTTTCCTAGGATCTTTGTGTCTGGAATTTGGGCATCATTTGGCAAATGTTTTTTTTTAATACATTTTATTGATATTTTGTTGTATGCATTAACATTAATATTTGAAAATTAGTAAATAATTTTTTTATCATGAAAAGTGTATTTAGTCACGAACATAAGATGAAAATAATAGTGAATATTTTAGATACATATGCTCTACAAAAAATCTGCAAATAGGCGAGTTTTCCCCGAATTACTTGGAGTCATGTTCCACAGAAAAATTCATGAATAGTGAATCTGCGAATCCTGAACTGTGAATAATTGGGGGTCAACTGTATTTTCTATGCCACTAGCATCAGAAATGCATGTTTACCCTACAAGGGTACTGTTTTTGTGCAGAAATTATGATTAATTTTTCTTCTTGTGTGTTGCCATACATGTTAGAGAATTGTAAGTGGTCTTTTAAGTGGCCTTTTTGTAATTATGACGTAACCCATGGCAAAGTTACGATGATCCAGACTCCCTACCTCCTACCCTCTGTGATCTGGTAGAACTCAGCACCTTATTTTAGGTCAGGTTAAGGAAGGGCAAGTTGGAGAATAACACATTAAGTTGACTGTTGTTGTCACAAGAAGCATTTATAAAAATTGCTTGCAACATGGAACCATTTGATTTTTATGTTGACATTCAGTTCTTATCAAATATTTGTCATTCTGAAAAAGTTACAAAGGTGTTGCCCACATTAAATTACTTTTGACTTGATGCTAAATATGGTGCTAGTCATAATTGTGCATAGTTGGCTACAATATTTTGGTAACTTCATTTGCCACAAAGATAAATATATATATATATATATATATATATATATATATATATATATATATATATATATATATATATATATATATATATATATATATATATATATATATATATATATATATGGAAAATTGTTCAAATTGATGAAATTAGAAATGAAAATACAGTATTGACATGAGTAATTATGGCCATCAGGTAAAAGTTTACCAGTTAACAGTAGTAAAGCACTTGGTAAAGAGTTTAGATATTAACAATGTAAAGCACAAGTTAATTATTATCTGCTTTAACATGAACTTTTGGATACTGTACTTATAAGCTCTACATCTAATGACAGTCTGGTAAAAAGGCAGATGCAAAAATGGTGGTTTCTATGATACTATTTATTGAATAATTTAAAACTTAAAAACTATTCAGTAATTTTCTTGCAAGTTGTTGAAATGTCCATTGAATGTAATTTAATGGTCAGACTTGACAACAAGATGAATGAGTTTAGATTGTAACTCAGAGTAGTATTCATACTTTTTATTTTTTCTTGGGTAAAACTGTAGTTTTTTCATTTTCATAACCTTTTTCTGTAGCATTGATGGAAAGGCCAGTTGCCATTTTTGCCTTGTTTGCTTAGTGAAGTAAGTGATACACACATTCTCTAGAGGGATTTCCCCACTTACCCATGTGTACCATCACATTTTATGTCCATAGGAGGGATGTGTTGAATTGCTTATTGAACTATGCTTTCATAATTATGGATTCAGCTAACACTAAGGATCCATCTATGTCCTTTAACAGTTAAACAATAGCCAACATCTTCAGACTGCACATGTCTGCTAAGTCCAACTCTGAATGGCAAGGTTTTGTTAACCACGTTCCTGATGTAATTCACCAGTGGTATTTTAATGAAATATAAGTCGTCTTAAAAGAATCCCATACAGGATCCAGCCAAAAGCACTTCTTCAACCAGTAAGAAACTAGTGCATTATCTCTACCAGACCCTGTGTGTCATCAGCTGTGATTGGTACCATAAAAAGGAATGACTTCCGCCTGCTGTCTCCATCTTAGGTTTTTTTTTTTTTTTTTTTTTTTTTTTTTTTTTAAATAAAGGAATCTCCTTTCAGCTGTTAAGGAATATTGTTGATGACCCCTCTAGTGTCTCTTTTTTCATGTAGGCTACACTACCTTGCCAGTTTGTCAGTATCTTATTAGAGGGAACCTCTCTCAAAGTTAGGTTTTAGCATGTTATTATGGTTTAATGAGACCTAATGCTTAGGATGTTCCTAATGATTTTATTTAGCGAGGACAGTCACCGAGCTTTGGGGATTTTCTGTAGAAGTGAATTGCATCTTGGAATGGAGCTTGATGCATTTGGCCATTACTGTGGATGTTACAAACAGGCAGCATCCAAGCCACATTGATAATGTCACTTAGCCGTCTACTGTTTCTTTCTTGCAGGTATTATATAGAGATGAGAGCAAGGTGAATATTGTAACTTTTCACCTCAGGGTTTTTGGGTGCACATTCTTCATGAACATTTTTCAAGCCTACCAAAGATAATACTGCATTTGCAAAGGTTAATTTCCATTGACCAGGAATGTATGAGCTTTTAGGGTTGGTCTTGAAATGAAAAGCGGACAGCTGGAATTTGCTATCCACTTTCTCACTGTCTTGTATTAAGAGTTGTTTCTCACAAGTGTCTACAACTTTTTGTCAGATGTTTGTCAGCTGTAGGATTTTATGATTACTTATAATTCCTGAGTCACACAATTGTGTACGCTTTCATTTTACTGAATATTTAAGACCCACTTCCTTAAATACTGTGCATTAACAAGTGGGAACGCACCCATGCTGGCCTGTACTGCAGTACAGTATTTGGTGATGGAAAATAGTTTCACATAATGAGACACAACAATACGGCCTAGGTTTCAAGTAAGTTTTCGTAATGCAACTAAAGTTTAGCTGCTGCAGTTGCCTTTTATCTTAGTTTTGACTGTTCTGTCCAAAATTCCTCCCTATTAATTGACTGCCACTCCTTTCCAGTTTTTAGCAACAGAAGTGATGTCGCTTTCTGGTGTGCAGAGTGAGCTAAGTCATTTAGCCTATATGAAGCAGCCAGTTTGGCACTTTAATGAGAATTCTCTAATTGGCTGAGCAATTTAGATCAGGGAAGAAAAGCATTTTATTAAAAAATGGTTTTCTTTTAAACAAGTGTTTTTACAAAGCCTAAAATGTTAGGTCTGTGGTATCTTGTTACATTGTTAATGTTAATACAGGTTTTTGAAGGTTAAGAATTTGGAAACCATGACTTTTCTGCTTTTGTTTTAACAAGTCCCATTACAACATAAGCATATAATTTTATTGCATACCTATATGATTCACAAGAATAAGTTTCTCTTCTATTCTGTTTTTCTACTTCTGAGCAGCCTCCAGAGCTAGCGTGTATCAGACTAATAACAGCCATAATTGGAGTATGTTAAAACTCGGTAGCAGAGGGAATTAAAGGTAAATTCTAAATTGACAACAAAGAACTGATATATATTGGCTTCACCTTCCCACAGTCTCCCTTATATTCTGCATTGACTGTAATGAACACATCTTTACAATAGTCAGCAGAGAATTGTACCCTCCTCTTTTTTCAATTTTTATTTATTTATTTTTTTAATGTATTCCCTTGGTTTTTGTTTAGTCCTTGTGTGCTCTCACATCCATTTTTTTAAAATCCAGTCTGCTCTGTAGTTTATTTTGTAATGTAGAGACTTGCCCCCTTTTTTACTTACTGATGCTTAAATGTTTTTCCCTTTTGTTTATAATTTTTTCTCATGCTTTTATCCTTTTTTCTGTAAACATAGTTTGCTTACTGCTGATTTTTTGGATTCTGTATTAATATTATTATTGAAAAAATTGTTTTCTAAACTTGCAGAGCTTGTTCAGAGGATATAAACATAATTCATATGTGAAAATTGTATAAAAGTTTAGTTAAAGAAGTTGAACAGTTAGCTAGGTGGAAGGAGACCATACTGAATAGATGACAAGTAAATTAGTAAATAATGCAGCTGTTGTTCAAAGGCTGCTGATAAGAATCTTGAATACTGTCAGCGTTGATTGCTGTACTTCCTTTGAGATGGATTATGAAAACACATGGTAATGATGACAGCTTAGGAAGTCAACCAGAAAGACAAAACTGTTGTACTGCACTTGTTTAACAACACTTCCTTATGTACCATTCTTTTCAAGGTAAAATTTGCTCATATCAGTGAATGAATGTCATTGAGTGTTACTTTGTTTTTCAGTTGCAGCAATTATACAAAGTTTCATCAAATAGTTGAAATTCAGAAAGAAATTTGTTTACAGATTTAGCACTTGTTAGGGACAGTGTGCTGTTTGTCATTCACAGTAACATTTCATTTTGACTTTCAGTTGATGTTTCTTCTGCCTTAATAGAAACTAAATCTCAAAACAAAAAATATCTTGTTTAGAAAAGTTTGTAGTTGAATATTTAATTTCAGCTGACAAGCAACAAACAACATATGGTACAGTATATGTAAAGCTGATGCCTTTACATTACATTACAGAGAAGTTTGCAAAATGGCCAGACATTCTGCTTTGATTGAAAAACTCTTCAAATGGCTATGATCAGTTTTAGAAATTGTTGTGATGCCCATTCTATTCCTAGTAACAATCTTTAAGTCTATAACATTTTCTAATGGTGACTGATAGTAAAAGTGGCATTTTTATAAAACTGACTTCCATATTATTACACTGCTAAAACCACTTACCTAAGTGCTAGACACTGTTCGGATTAAAATGAAGCTCACTGGGTTTAGAAGTTTATGGCTAGAATTTTAGATATGTTTGACTGTGAGAAAGTTGCAGTAATGCAGTAAATTATAAAGCAAATCAGGAAAATGAATGACTGTACTATTAGTTACATTATTTATACATTATGAACATTGATGATCATAAATGATGATCATAATTTTAAAGGTATACTCGAGAAGTTACATTGGAACGATGTGCACATTGTCTTAACTAATACTGTATTAACCTTTGCTGATTTCTTCATTCATGTTTTTAATCTTTATACTGTAGTATATGACTCTGTTGCTGTTTGCTACTTATTTCTCTTTGTACTGTATGGACGATTTATTCTTTGGAATCTTCCCTAGCAATCTAGTAACCTTTATATGAGTATGTGCTTATCATGAATAGTAATTTCCTTTTAAATAAAACTAGGTATATTTTATTTTTTTTTACCGCAGGTGAATTTGGAAAATATTGAAAACTTGTTATGAGGCACAGTAAAACATTCAGTATGTCTTTTGAGTTTGTTTATATACAGGTGAAAAAACTTGCGAATTACTTGTAAGAGATTAGTACTATAAATATTTTTTTTTATGTCTGTGATGCATTTTTAGCTCTTACACAGTTACAGCATGATGTTTACATTGTATGATTGCTGTTGTTCACTTTGTTTTGACAGTTTACTGACTCCATTCTTTTTTTAGTTGTTGGTAATCCATTTTAATTTTGGCAGTGATTTTTTGTCTAACATATTTTGATGTTTTATACTGTTTGCTTCGTTTTCTATTGGTTTGAGTAATTGTTGGCCATTGCATATATATATTTATGTCAAGAACAAAAATGTAATACATACTTAGGTGAAATGTTTATCCCCCTGTCATGTTATCTCTCTGCGTGTAGTTAGCTTTTATGTGATTTTTTCTCCCTGTATCAGTTGAAGAGTAGAGAAAGCAGAGCAGTAAAACTTGATATGCATGAATATATTGGGATCATTGTCACAAATCTTATGAATAAAAGTTTTGAAATTTTCTTCTTTTCTTCTTCTTTTCTTTTTTTTTTTTTTTTTTTTCTTCAGATTTTTACTTTATGGGGTTAGATATCCACTGACTTTTCTGTTTTCTGCCCTGTATCCTTTCCATCTGAAATTGCATCTTAACTAAAATTATCTGTGTCTTTACCTTACCAAGATGATTGTTCTCCTTATCTCATTTTGGCAGTCTCTTTCACAGCATTTAAACGCTTGCAGAAGTTACTTTGTTTTCCCCCATTTCAAGAGAACTTGTATTTTTTCAAGTTACTAATGTTCTGAAAGGGTTAATGCTGACATTTTGCTTAGAATGGAACACTTTTGATGGTGCCAGAGGTTCTGTGCAACATTCCTTGACCCCCATCCTCACTCTTTCAGCCTTTTGCTTTGCTCATTAGTTCCCCTTATTGTTTTCTCACCAAGGATTCCAACTTCTTTAATTTTACCATTCTTCAGTTTTCAGCTACATGTACTGTATGATTTCAGAACCTAGTCTTTTGGGGCAGGAGACAGGAAATGGCTCAGCAGTCTTGGTAAACTAATTATCTTAGCAAAATGAAATCTGCCAGTACTGATTGTTTTTTTGTTCTTGTTGTTTTATGCCCAACTTCCAAAATTGCAAAGTACATTTTTCTCCTTGTCAACATTTCCACCACCTGTGTACACTTTTCTTCCATTGTTCCAGCATTAGCTGTGTTCATTTTCACAGAATCTCCTTTACACTATGTAATTCAAGGCTGTTATGTAGCCTACAGGACATTTCATTTTAAGGGTAGAGCTTTGTTTGTAAATATTCACCAGAGGAAACTAAAGAGTGCTTGTTGCATTTATCAGCAGTCTTATATCACAAACATGCTTATCAGGGTAGACTGTCATACGTGAATTTCAGAAAGAAAAAAAAATCTCTGCCATCCATGTTGTAGCATTTTATAAAGATTTTACCAAGTAGGTTTTTATGTAGTTGGGTTTTCCAAGATGAATTGATTATGATAAATAATTTAGTCACATGTTCACTTTCCCACTTAGCAGAAATTAAGACCATTTCACGTGCAGTTCTTGAATTAAGAACAAAAAAAAAAATTTTCTTTTTACTTATGGATTGCTGTTTTTGTTTTTCAGTTCTTGTGTATGAAGAACATTGGAATATTTCTACAGACATGTACAAGAAAGTTTGACCTTAATAAAGAGGACTTGTTTGAACCTCCAATGCTCTTTGAGCTGTCAGATATAGGAAAGGTGAGTCCATTACAGTATTACATTTTGAAGTGCTTTGATACCTATTCTCAAGTTTGTAAGTCTCTTACCTAATTTTACTTTATTCTTTATTGCAGTTATAACTGTTATAAGCAGGATTATTGCTTGAACAGGAAATACTGTTTGCTTATTAAGTAGTGGTTTAACATCCCTGCAAAGAACAGACTCTTGCTGTTATCTGTAAGATTGTTGCTTTAACAAGAATTGCAGTCATTTATTAAGTAATGGTTTATCATTCTCGCAAAGAAGAAATTCTTAATGTATTTAAGAATGGGGACAGCAGGTCTTCGTTACCCATGTGGTAACTATCATATAGTTTACCTGTTATACCTGCCATTTGTCATAAAAGATGTAAATAATGTCCATGTTGTGTTCCTGAGAACAGGATGTAATTCAAATGGGTGCATGTCTCAGAACTGTATATATACATTTATATGATATATCATTCATATCAGTTTATAAGTACTGTAGTTTGATTTAGATAATGTTTTTACATATGTAACTTACCCACTAATTACCTAGCTAAGAGTTTCTACAAAACGGTAGTTAGAATTCTGAATTCCACGGTAGCAATTCTTTTGTTTTGTGTAGGAGACTATGCCCCGCCCACTTTCAAGGTAAGACAGAGGAACAACATCGCCAACATGACAATTTGTTTTTGCTGCTTGTAGAGTCAGCACCTGGTGTTGTTATAGCAGCTTAGAATTTTGGATTCGTTATTTTCTTCCTTGGTGAAGTATTTGCGTAGCCTTTTCTGCATTTTTTCTTGATATTGGCTTTTCTGGAATTGTCTTTTCATGATTTTGCCTTTTCAGTTAGTTAGATATGTCTAACACTAGTAGGTCTAGTTTCCGGTATTGCAGTAAAGGCTGCAATATCCAGATAACAAAATTGAGTTACGATTCTCACACTTTGTGTTCCAGTTGTAGAGGACAAGTTTGCTTGATTAATTTGACTTGTGATGAGTGCAGGGATTTTGGAGAGCAGAAATGGAAAACTTTAACTTCACATTTAGCTAAGTTAGAAAGAGATCAGAAGAGGAAAGCAGCCGCTAAGTTTGCTCGATTAATTTGACTTGTGATGAGTGCAGGGATTGGGGGGAGCAGAAATGGAAAACTTTAACTTCACATTTAGCTAAGTTAGAAAGAGATCAGAAGAGGAAAGCAGCCGCTAAAGCTACTGGGAAATTAGCTAGCCAGGCTTTGACTCCTAAATCTGATATGGCTGACATGTCTGTTAATTCTCCAACTGTTAACCCTTCCCCACCTGCATCAATTAATTCTCCTAAACCACCTTGAGAATAAATTTGAGCAGCAATTAAATCTGGTAGTGAGTACAGTGGCCTAGTTAGGAGCTTCAGTGCTTGTCCTGATGGACAAGTTTGAAAAAAGTGCTAAGGTGAAGTGTCAGTGGAGGCGGCAGCTGCTCGTCCTGCTGATTCTCCTAGGTGTCTGTCCCTGCCATACTCCCCACTACCTGGGAGGAGGCTTACCAGTAGCCTAAGGGAGGTTAGTGGGGTCTGCCCATGGGCAGTTGTCCCCTCAGTCCAACCTGTTGCATCCCAGATTGCAACTAGAGACAGCCACTGGAAAGGCGTCTCGGAAGTGCATTGGCTTTCGTCAAGCTCTGAGGAGTCCTCGTCTCGTAAGAGCCACTTTTGTCGCTTCCCCGTTGAATATTGCCTGCTTAAGAGACGTTTCTCAGGTAAAGATCAGTCCCCAAATCTTCCTTGTAAAAGGGTGATGGAGCCTTCCTTCAGTCATCAGCCCTCATGTAGGAAGTGGGACATCCGGAGTACTTCTCTCGTCAGCGCTAGGAGCAAGGATTTAGCTCTGCACCTTTCGAGTGGGCAGCTCCAGCTTTGCATAAATGTCCTGTTCCTTCTGAGTGTCCTGTATAGGGGAACATATTGATGAGCGCCATGAAGCAGCCAGGCGTCCTGTAGCAGCCAGGCACCCTGATGCAGCTAAGCGCCCTTAAGCAGCCAAGCGCCCTGCAGCAGCCAGGTGCCCTGAGGCTACCAGATGCCCTATTTCGTCGGAGTGCCCCAAAGCTTCCGAGCTTCCTCTAGCGCTTGAGCCCCCTTAAGACTCCAAGTGCCCTGTATCTTCTGATAACCCTTCTCCTGCGTTGGACCCAGCTCTTGCGCCTTTGGAATGTCAGTTGGATAATATCCTTCAATTTTTACAGAAACTTGCAGTGCAGGCAGCTCCTGAATTAGACCTGGTTTTGTCTATGATCTCTTCTGAAGATGGGGAAGGGGATCAGGACTTGTCTTCTACGCCATATGCGGCATTCCTCAAGTTCCTTCTGCAGCAGTTCCCTTATTTTTTTACACCAGCTGCTCCTTCCTCACCAGTTTTGTCTCTCTTGATGAGTAATCAGCCTGTAGATTCGACAAGACTTCCCAAGATGGTTCTCTCTTCTTCATCAAAGAAAGCTCTACGCCAGGTAGAGAACTGGCTTTCCGAGAAGAGAGATCAGGCGAAGGCGTTTTTAGCATTCCACCCTCTTGTCTTGCACATATGCGGTACTTGTCTTATGCGACGGGAAAACCTCCTTCCCTGGGAGTGGCTGCCTCCTCCCAGGGGGACTTCTCTGCGCTCATCGACACGGGATGTAGGTTGGCTCTCGCTTCGGCCAAGATCATCTTTTCCACCCAGGAGATAGACCATCTTTTGAAGAGTTTGTTCAAGTTCCTTCAAGGTGTTGAGTGTTCTCAACTGGTGTGTGGGAGCAGTTACCAAGAAGCTTCAAGATCCAGCTTTTTTGTGTGATGAATCTTCAGACCTGTTTAATTTCCTCTCCTGCACAGATAAAGCTGTTAGAGATGGCTCACAGGAATTAGCTGCCCTTTATGCCATGGGCGTTCTCAAGAAGCGTGAACTTTGGGTCTTTTTCACATCGAAGGGCGTTATGGCCCCACAGAAATCATTCTCCTTTTTTCCCCTCTGGACAAGGAACATTTGTTCCCACAATCCACCGTAAGCAAGATTGCATCGAGCCTGCATAAGAAATCGACTCAAGATTTACTGACCCAGTCAACGAAATGCCAGAGGGACTGGTCTGCTTTCTCAGCTAAACCCTCATCTCCTCTTCACCCAAAGCCTTTTCATGGAGGGAATCAGAGACCCCGCTCCAGGTTCCAAGGATTAGTTAGATTTGTGCCCTGTGCAATCAAGAAATCTTCTTCCAAGTCAGCCTCTCGCAAGTGAGCATTCAGTCCTCCATGCTCTGGTGAGGGCCAGGCTTTGTCTCTTCTGGGAGAGATGGAGCAAAGAGGAGCGGATCAGTGGGTTGTGAAAGTTTTAAAGGAGGGATACTCCATCCCCTTCAGGGAGAATCCACCATTGACCAACACTCCCAGTGTATTGACGGCTTACTCCATAGGATCAGGGAGATATTCGGCCCTGTCAAAGGAAATGTCCTCTCTTCTGAGCAAGGAAGCCATAGAAGTCATAAAGAAGGTAGACTCGAAGGGTTTTTTACAATCGCCTTCTAGTATGCCCAAGGCTTTAGGGGGTTTGAACCAGTGCTCAAGGTAAGTGCGTTGAACGTCTTCTTAGAGAAAACAAAATTCAACATGACATCCATTCGGTTCTTACTTCCATCTGGCAGGGAGATTGGATGATCTCCCAAGACATGCAAGACCTTATTTCCATATTCTGATTCACCTGGACTCAAGGAAATACCTCCAATTCATTTTCGAGGACCAGATCTATCAGTTTCGAGCACAAGTTTTCACTCGAGTGTTGGCTCCTTTGGCGGGTTGGCTACATCTAGCGGGAGTGAGTATCGCACTATATTTAGATGATTGGCTTATTCATTTGACCATGGAGAAACTTTGCATGGAGGACTTGCAGAAGACTTCCTTTAACCCAGGAATTGGGACTGTTAATGAATTTCAAGAAATCTCAAATGAACCCCACTCAGAAAATTCTTTATTTGGGAGTTCTGATAGACTCTCTGAGTTTTCCGGCTTCTCCATCACTCAAGAGATTAGAAGACTGCCTGAGAAAGGTAAACCTCTTCCTCTTTCTTCCCTCTTGCTCTGCCACCCAGTGGATGAGTCTCTTAGGGACGATGGCTTCTCTGGAGCAATTTGTAAGACTGGGGAGACTACACATGAGACCACTCCAATTCTATTTAAGAGCTTGCTGGGATTGGAAGGTGCATCAGGACCACCACTTCTTTCCGATAGCCCCGGAGATAAAGGAGGATCTACCGCAGAAAGACTTTCGGAAGGGAAATCTCTCTTTTCCGGTGAGCCCCGACCTAGACTTCTTTTCCAACACGTCGGAGCTAGGTTGGGGAGTGCTCCTCGGGAATCTGGAAGTCTCCGGGAGGTGGTCCTGTAAGGAGAAAAGACTTCATATGAATGTAAGAGAGTTAAAGGTAATACATCTGGGTCTGCAACACTTCGCAATGCAGGTTCACAAGACTATAGCGATACATGCGGACAATGCCACAGCCCTAGCATATATCAAACATCAAGGGGGGACCACTCTTTTTCGCTCTGCGAAGTAGTGAGAGACCTGCTGTGCTGGGCGGATTGGAATCAGACTCAGTTAGTCACCCGGTTCATACAGGGCAAGTGCAATGTCCTGGTAGACGAGTTGAGCCGCCACAAACAAATTCTGATCACAGAATGGACAACAGATCTTCACATGTGTTCCAGCCTTTGGAATTTATGGGGTCAACCAACCATAGATCTATTCGCAACTTCCTGGAATCACTGCCTTCCTCTGTTCTGCTCCCCCCTTTTCCGGACCCTCTAGCTTGGGCGACAGATTCAATGATCCTGGATTGGTCCAACCTGGATCTTTACGCTTTCCCTCCGTTCGGAATGATTCAAGAAGTGGTAAGGAAGTTTCGCTCACACCACAATGTAAGGATGACTCTCTTGGCTCCCTTCTGGCCACAGAAGGAGTGGTTCCCGGACCTGATTGATCTCCTCATAGATTTTCCAAGGGTCCTTCCCAAGATTCCAAGTCTTCTCAGACAACCCCAAGTCAGGAAGCTTCATCAAGGTCTATCTTCTCTGGCCCTGACAGGATTTCAACTGCACAAATTCATGAGAGCGAAAGCATTTTCTAGATAGACATCGCGAAATATAGACGCAACTCCTCCAATAATTTCTACCAGGCCAAGTGGGCACTTTTTAGAAGTTGTCGTAGAAGAAACTCTGAAACATCTGTCGCTCAGGTAGCAGATTTCCGTCTCTATTTGAGACCATTTAAGGGGTTATCTGTTTCAACAATTAAGGGTTACAGAGCGATGCTGAGCTCTGTTTTTCGCCATAGAGGTCTAGACATCTCGAATAATCAAGACTTGTCCGACCTGGTTAAATCCTTCAATATCTCTAATTCTAAGAAAAAGGAGGCCTTCTCTTGGAATCTTGATGTAGTTCTGAGGTGGCTTTCTGACCCTCATTTTGTACCTATCCATTCTTCCTCTCTAACTGATCTGACTCAGAAAACACTCTTTCTAGTTGCCTTAGCAACAGCTAAGAGAGTAGGTGAGCTTCAGGCAATAGACAAAAGATCAGTATTTCAGAAGGGAATGCAGTTTGCTCCTTTTTGCTAGGATTCTTAGCAAAAAATTACAACCCATCACATTCCTGGCCCCTTTCTTTTGCTATCAAAAGCTTAATGGATATTCTAGGCATGGAAGAGGAGGAGAGAGAGCTGTGCCCAGTACATGCCCTCAGATACTACAGTATTTACATTGGACGGAGAAGATTAGGGTCAGTTTGGTAATCTTTGGTGATCAGTGAAGATTCCCTCCGGACCCCTGTCTTAGAATGCAATTTCTTTTTTCTTGAGAGATCTCATGATTGAGGCACACTCGCAGTTAGCGGAGACTGACTTATCGCTATTGAAAGTTAAAGCTCATGATGTAAGAGCAGTTCTGTGATCTTTGAGGCAACTTACTGGAAATGTAAGTCAGTGTCCGCGATGCACTATCACTATTTGTGGGACATCGAGACGGTTTATGATAAATGCAGTACCCTGGGACCTGTGTCCTTAGCTGGCGTAGTGATAGGTGAGGAAATGTAGGAAGTGTCCCTTCCTTTCCTTTTCTCTTCGCCTTGAACATGGTGTTGAGTTCTTGGGGAGCCTGGGAGGGTAGTAAGTACCTGGAGTGCCCACCAGTTCTAGTGTTGGGTAGTGGTCTTGTTTTTTATCTTTTAATCATTTATATTTTTTAAATTATGGTGTAGGTGACTTTGTTTTGTGGTGTATTATTTTTTGTGGTACTGTACCCAGGGCAGGGGCAATTATGTATGATTTGTCAGCCTTCGGTGTACACCTTCGTCGCAAAGCTTGGTTTTATACTTCGTCAGCCTTCGGAGTACTCCTTTGCTGCGAAGTGTCCCACCACGCCACTACAGGTTGAGATGAGCGCCAACCAGAGGCAGTAGCTACCTGCAGCAGCTCTCTCACCAAGTAAGGAACAACAATAATCTCATTATCAGTCACATAAGCTTTTGTCCATGATTCCCCTCCACGTTTTAGTGTGGAAGCAGCTAAGTAATTACTGGGTAAGTTACAAATATAAAAATGACATTTTTATGATAAAATTAAGTTTTATATATACTTGCCCAGTAATTACGGATGGAGCCCACCCTCTTCCCCGCACATGGACTCTTTGATTGCATAAACAAATTGTTGTGGTGGTGATGTTGTTACTCTGTCTTGCCCCGAAAGTGGGTGGGGCATAGTCACCTACACAAAACAAAAGAATCGCTACCGCGGAATTCAGAATTCTAACTGCCGTTCGAGTAGAAACTCTTAGTTAAGTAGTTACTGGGTAAGTATATATAAAACTTTATCATAAAAATGTCATTTTTATCTTTTTCAGGTACTCCATACTCTATCAAGGCTAAGTAAATCTGCAAAGGCACAGCGACTTGAAGTAGAGTAAGTGAAATTTCATATTCTTCAAACTCTTTTATTCTTTATTTGAAGCCCTTTAGAGCCACCTCAAACTGTATTCATTTCATGTTGTACAATCAGTATATTTGTTCTGAAATGTGTTGGAGCTCTGCCTCTGTAGGAGTAAAGGAAATTGTGATACTTGACAGAGCAGCCAAAATTTAATGAAACAGCTAGATTCTATCAAACATAGAACTGATACAGTCTTCAATTTAGAATTAATGCAATCTTCATTTCAAATTGAAGATATTGCCACAGTGATTCTAGTTTGTGCTTGTAGGTAACTATCCAGTTTGATTATTAGGACAACGGAATTTGAATTGTATATCCTTTTTATCCAAATTATCTGTCAGTTTTTGTAATTGTTAATGTGTTGGTGTGGATTACACTTAACCTTTGTGTATCAAATTTGTAGCAAGTTCTCATAAATAATATAAATTACTGAAGAATTTCCTAAACAGCTGGGACTGCAATCTTGAAAAGCCATGAAAATAGACAAATTTCTTTAAATATACAATTAGTTTATCATTATATATGCTATACTGTAATGTATTTATAAAAGACCCTGCATTTGTCTTCTCATGGTATACACTATATGCTTTTTATTTTCTCAATTCCAGAGGCTTTCCAGCAGAGCAAGATGGCAGAGATGATGATGACATCTATTCAGAACTACCAAGAGATATTATGAAGTGAGTATTGCATCTTGGAGGAAATATTCATTGTGTTCTTATTTATTTGAAAATTATGCCTTTTTATTTTGTGTTTGCAGGAACCATACTACTCCAGAATTTTGTTTTCAATTTGATATTTTTTGTGTGTGTGCAGGAACCATACTGATAATCCTCCAAAACTTTATTCTTAGTTGGAGAGTCATTTTTCCAATTTATGTTGTGGTGTTTACTGTGGACAATATATTTTCTATGAAGTATTAAATAGGAGTTTGTATTTTGTCATGTTTCCCGTAGATTTAGGATTTTTTGTTATAAATTCTCTTATAATTATATATACTTAAATGCTTGGTTTTAGTTACTGAATGATACATAAGACCTCCCATACTTGGAATTGGTCCTTGTATTACATGTCAAAATCACCTATGGCTTTCATGTGAGCAACTGTTGGGACTAAATGTTCCCGTTTCTGGCAGTAGGTCTGAGACAGAGTTCCTCATTTCAGCCCTTTAGATTGATATGCATCTCTGCATCTTGGATAGAGTTAAAGGATGAGTGCTTGGCAAAGGAGACTTGTTACATCTCTAGTGTGGAGCCCAAGGTCTCTCCCATCACAAATCACCACTTTGATGTTAAAAGTCATTTTGCACTCACTTCTTGTCCATCTTGGACTGCGTATGCTGCATAAGTAAAAAATAAAATTCTAATCGTGATTTAAAAGTTGAGTTGCTTTAGTTCAGTATTTTTCTGCAGCCTTGCAACCCCCAACTGTTTTGCTTTCTGACCATGACATTTTATCCATATACTTTGTTCCCTTCCCACTTAGTTGTCTGACTTATTCAACTTACGTTGTCAATTTTCAGTTCTTCTTCAAGAACAAATTTTTTAGGCAAGAAGGTAGAGTTTCAACTTTTTTTTTTTTTACTGTATAATTTCTTAAAATGACCACTCGGCCTTCAAAACAATACCTTTATGTTTTAGGCTTTTGAATTTTTTAATGAATCGTTGGTTGTAAATTCTAACGTAGAATTGTCATATGTCTAGTTTAGGTTTAGCTGTCCATTGTGGGAAGAGTGTTGTGCAATTTTAATTAAAGATGTTATAAAATTAGATTTCAAGTATTTCAGAATTTTTTCTCAAGGATTTAATCATCATGAGGTATATTGCATGCCTTTAGTTTATATTTTTTTAAATGGGATATATTATCCTACTTGTATCTTTTATGAACAGTAATGATGTATTTAATATTGGTGAGTCTTTTCTTGTTTCACAACAAACCCCATGATTTACTTTAGCTCTCACTCTTGTCGCCATGAATCTGATATGCAACATTCTCATTTCAAAAGATCTTCATCTGCTGGCTGGATGGATGTTACCACATATGCACCCTTATGGACCCTAAGTTTCAGATATTTAATAACCTCACTTTTTGATGTACGTACATTGTGACCGTAAGCTCTGATTGTGGTCATAGCTGAGTTTTTTTTTTATTATTACAGTAAATACTTTCATCATGCAACTATTAATTTCTTCATTATTATATTCTGCTATTTCACTCATGCTTTTCCTGGAGAGTAATTTGTAAGATATCAACTTTTTCTGGTGTAGACTCTGTCTCCGACTGATGGAGTTTATACCTGCTTACTTTGTCATCTTGGATTTTATGAATTCTGGCCCATTATAAGTTAACAGTTAACCAGTGTTAGACTCATTAGTGCTGCCCCATTCTTTGCTAATATTCGTTTGTTGCTCAGTGGGAACTATAGTGCCTGTTGAAATGTGATGGCAGGAACCAACTCATTAAAAGTCATACAGAACTAGAGATTGGAATCTTTTAGTTTGGAGATGCCTATGCAGCAGTATGAACAAGAGACTGTTACCTACACTAACACTGAATCTAGCAGAATTTAATCTTCTCCCTGCTTCAATTTGAAATGGTCATAGTCATTCAGTATCTTGATCTGTTTAGTCCTCCACTCTTTTTGGGATGTCATCCTTCAAGGCAAGGATAGTCAGATACTTTTTGCCTCAACCTGATAGTAGCACAGTTCTGTATAGTGCATCATTTTATTTCTTCAAGATCTGTATTATCTTGTGTTTACAAACTCATAATGTAATGTCTGTTGCAGAGTTTCAATCTCTCTTTTATAACTCCTTGTTCACTTTGGAGCTTTGGTTTCCTCACTAATGTCAATCTCATGAGCCTGAAATTAAATCATTGGCTCCAGTCAGGTGTTCTATGGGTTTTATAAAGCATCTTGTTCCTCTTGCTTCAATTATAATTTTATCCAGTGTAAATGGTGGATTTACTATGATACAAATGTATTTTTTAAAACAAAATCAATTTAAACCCTTTTACATCAAATGTCCTACCTCCTGACCCATTGATTGCTCACAGCTATAACCAAGACTACATGAACACTGGAACCCAGGATCCCCTGGGGCTTGTGTCCTGTGATGGCCACCCAGCCACAAGATGATCTTTTGATTAAGAAATGATATGTCCAGGATTTGGGAAGTCAGTGACTATGGGTTATTGTAAATGAAGGGTGGGCGTGCACTTTAAAAATTACTATTTTTAAAACTTGTTTGTATATTTTTTATGAAAGTTATACTTCCACAGTCCTTGTTTTCTTATTGTGTTCCCTTTGGTTTAGCAGTTTTTTATTATTTGATGACCGTATTCTTGTCATTTTAGTCAGATTTTCCTATCTCAGTGTATGTATATTACCAGTAAGTTTACAGTATATGTTACTAAAATAAAAAACTGTTGTATGTCTTTGTTGGTAGTGGAATGGTATGTACTTTATATATGCAATAATATGGTTTCTGTTCGTGGAGGACATTACAATTTGTTTCATAAAACAGTCACAATGTGGAGACTTCAAATGCATCGCCCATGGCTTCTAATGAAAATGACGTAGTCCGATATGGAAGTGATCACACGGCTTTGGGTTTTCCTCTTCGTAGGAGGCATAATTCTGAGGAGGCTGTTTATGAATCTCTCTGTTATGTGACACTCAAACCCAAGGAGGTACATTTTATTGTATGATGGGGAATGTATGCTAATTCGTTTTACTTTTTTGTGTTGCTTTTCATGTATTTGTTTTTTATGTTGGGCGTGAGTGTATGTGTTTACTGTTTTCATGTGGGTGTTTTGACTGCATGCATGGCTAAACACGCTTTGATTTTGTAGAATCTTGTTTTTAGTACATGTGTATCTTGGAATGGTAATATTTTGTTTAAAATTCCAGTCTATTGTATTAAGAATGTATTGACGACGTTATTTGCTTTTCTTCGTTTTATGTGTTGTCTGGTCATTTTATAGTGGAAAGCATAATTGTTACTGTACATGGAAGTTACTGATAATTCTTTAGTCATTTTATTTATGTGGTACAAGAGAACTTTGTGTGTTGGTAGTAAAGTATGGTATTTTGTTGGACTTCAAAGATTTTCCCTGTTACTGATAATTCCTTAGTCATTTTATTTACGTGGTGCAAAGAGAACTTTGTGTGTTGGTAGTAAAGTATGGTATTTTGTTGGACTTCAAAGATTTTCCCTTTGTGTTGATAAAAGAATATAGATTTTTTCATGATTCAGCTAGGAGACTAGATGGACAAAAATTTGTGTAACATATATACAAAAAGTGTTTGTCATATATGATATTCTTTATATCAGAATGCCAGGCTACTATGTAAAATAAATTGTATGATTCATGTGCTCTCAGTATCAGGAAACCCATGGAAACTTTTTCTGGTTGGTTTGGTAGTTTTAACTTTTTTGGGGAGTGATTAGAAAATTACCTACGTGTTCCTTAAACATCCTACAGTTAAAATTACATGAAGTGCAGTAAATTTTGTATCCTTTATTTTTATATTATGTACATAGTAACTTATTACTGTCATTTCATACCAAATTAGTCACAAAAAATACTTCTCCAACTCTGTCTTGCCTAGCTTTGATGGCTTAGGCTGTGCAACCTCTCGACTTAGCTTAGACCAGCCTAGATTCGCTAGGCATGGCTAAGAGAAAATTGGTTAAAAGCAGCATTACCTACTGTACTGTGATTTTGTGTGTATTCACAATACAGGAAAATTTCAGTTATTGTTCTAAATGAAATACCTGGGGTTTCTTAACCCTTTAACGCCGACTGGACGTATTGTACGTCAACTTAAATTGTCTGTCGGGTGCCAAGTGGACGTACGGTACGTCGACTACAAAAAGTTTTTTTAAATATTCACGGAAAAATACTTGTAGGCCTAGTTTGCGAAAAATTTTAAATCACGCGCCTTGAGGGATGCTGGGAGTTCACGGATCACGCTGTTGTTTTGTTTACAAGCGTGATCCAGCTGCACATGCATGAATTTCTTTCTTCTCCCACTAGAAAGCATCAGCGACGCATCTCAGAAATTCTTTCGTCACTTTGTCATAATTTTTGCACAGTTTTATATTAGCTGTTACATAAAGTTTTATATATGAAAATGTGTGCAATTTCATGTAGAACACAACAAAAAAAACCATAGTTGTAGCTTTTATAAGTTTTGAAATATTTTCATATAAATCACGATAAGTGGCAAAATTTCAACGTTTGGTCAACTTTAACTCGACCGAAATGGTTGAAAAACGCAATTGTAAGCTAAAACTTATATTCTAGTAATATTCAGTCATTTATCTTCATTTTGCAACAAAGTGGAAGTCTCTAGCACAATATTTCGATTTATGGTGAATTTTTGAAAAAAACTTTTTCCTTATGTCCGAATGGTAACTCGGCTGAAAATCTCAGAAATTCTTTCGATACTTTGTCGTAATTTTTGCACCGTTTTATATTAGCCTTTACATAAAGTTTTATATATGAAAATTGTGCAATTTCATGTAAAATACAACAAAAAGCAACCCATGGTTGTAGCTTTTATCAGGTTTGAAATATTTTCATATAAATCACAATAAGTGCCAAAATTTCAACCTTCGGTCAACTTTGACTCGACCGACATGGTAGAAAAACGCAATTGTAAGCTAAAACTCTTACATTCTAGTAATATTCAATCATTTACCTTCATTTTGCAACAAATTGGAAGTCTCTAGCACAATATTTCAGTTTATGGTGAATTTTTGAAAAAAACTTTTCCCTTACGTCCGTGTGGTAACTCGGCCGAAAATCTCAGAATTTCTTTGGTCACCTTGTCGTAATTTTCGCACCGTTTTATATTAGGCCTTACATAAAGTGTTATGCTTGAAAATTTGCGCAATATCATGTAGAATACAACAAAAAATAACTCAGGGTTGTAACTTTTATCAGTTTTGAAATATTTTCATATAAATCACGATAAATAGAAAAAATTCAACCTTCGGTCAACTTTAACTCGACCAAAATGGTCGAAAAATGCAATTGTAAGCTAAAACACTTACAGTCTAGTAATGTTCAATCAATTACCTTCATTTTGCAACAAACGGGAAGTCTCTAGCACAATCTTTCGATTTATGGTGAATTTTAGAAAAAAAACTTTTTACGTCCGCGCATTACAAATTTGTGCATCATTTTGTGATAATATTTTCTCTGTGTTGCTTTAATCATTTTACAATTTATTATATACCAAAATCATCGCAATTTAGTGTACAATACAACGAAAAAAAATAACTCATTAGCTTTAACAGTTTTGCTCACAGCACGATTTGTATACAATTATATA
The DNA here is from genome assembly GCF_040412425.1 of Macrobrachium rosenbergii. Lineage (NCBI taxonomy): Eukaryota > Metazoa > Arthropoda > Malacostraca > Decapoda > Palaemonidae > Macrobrachium > Macrobrachium rosenbergii. The sequence continues at coordinate 42,289,666 of NC_089746.1, forward strand.
TGAAATTTTTTTTTTTGCGCTGTCATATATTCCAGTATTTATATATGATAATATTTTTTTCATATCTGATGGTTGCATACTAAACTTCAGGCAATGACAAAAAAAGGAGCCAAAAATGAACTCTTAATCTTAAAAACTAAGCGTGCTGTGATTTTTTGAAAAAACTTTTTTTCCGCTTCGGCGGTAACTCCCGAACGCCTTTTGTAAATAGAGGCTCGGCGTTTAAGGGTTAATTGGTTGGCATTACAAGATAAGGTATATTTCTGCTCTCAGCAAATCCTTGTTCTATGGGTTTTTGAGAAAAATTGCAGGTCTGACTCGGCGCACGAGTGTTCTATGGGTTTTTTTTTTTTTTTTTTTTTTTTTTTTTTTTTTTTTTTTTTTTTTTTGTAGTATTAGGCTGTTCTTGGGTAATGATAAATATTTGCATATTCCAAAAACAGTAACATGGTGTCATTTTTATGAATTTTGTGGTATGTAATCATGACTTTGGTTTCTTTAATGCAAATAGATTTTTGTGTAACTAATTATAAATTATTTGGTATGTGCTTTGTATGTGTATTACAGGTTTTAAAGATTTAATCCTTTATGTTGGTACAGTAATCAATTTCCTAGTGGTTTTATCTATTATGAGTATGGTAATTTTCTCCAAGTTTGTGTTAATTTATTTGCTGACTTTAGTATGTTACCTTAGATTATTTTTGTGACAGTGTTTTGTGCAATTATGTAGTAAACTTTAATGAGTTCTGTACTGATTTTTTCTTTACTGCTCAGTATGGAAACTTTGCATAATCAGATATAGTTTTATTTTCTTTAGATAATGGCAGACCTTTTTCACTCACTGGTTCCAGTACATCATTTTATGGTTGTCAATGCCTTATTTGGCTTTGTTATTTTTTAATCAAACAAAAGAAGGATGATGGAATTTGAAATCCATTAGCCTGTTTTTACATGCTATGAAATTCAGTCTTTACAAGGTGCCAGATTTTTATATATATATATATATATATATATATATATATATATATATATATATATATATATATATATATATATATATATATATATATATATATATATATATACAGGTATATACTTTTATATATGTTATTGGTCATCTTGATATAAGTTACAATTCTTATATGGGATTTTCATGTTTTTAAATGATTATCTTAAAAAGGAAAGTCAAACTAATTCAGTATATTCTTCACCTGTGGAAAATGGTTATGAGCTCTGGTGAGTGAAGAGGTTTTGCTTCTATTCAGGTCTTGTCTGATTATTATGGAATGATAAGATTAAAGGATCATTGAAAAACTAGCCTTTGTACATTTAATTAACTAAATATGGGTTGGCTTGCTTAATACGGTATCTGCATGTAATTTTGGACTGTCTTGATTGATGTTCAATATGGTAAAAGTAAAAGAAAAATCTTTACTTTTTTTAATTGTTTCATTTTGAGTACTAGTCAGATGCTCTCAAGTGCAGATGTAAAATACAGTACAGTAAATATAAAACTTTTATGTACGTGCATGTGTCATACTTGTTCTGTTAGTTTGTAACTTCATGTTACTTGGGGCTGAACATTTACAGTACTTTTGCTTTTTTGTAAATTGCGTTGTATATTTTTGTGTACAGTTAAATTTCTCACTAGTTTATTTACTGTATTGCACTGTCGTGTGAATACAAACATCATTACTTTTACCATATGGTCCCTCTTATTTGTTGTCGTTAGTTTTGTTTGCCTTTATTGATGTTTTGCTCTGCTGTGCAGTGGGCGAGATGATGACGAGAACACTTACTGGAATGAAAAGGAGGCGTACTGTTTCAGAGAGGAGATATACACAGAACTCAGGCTTGGGCCATCACACCAACAGCAGGTATGGCCTCATGTCTAGGTACATCTCTTAGGTTGTTCTTATATACTCGGGTATGTAATCAGAATGGATGTTAGTGCTGTTAAGAGAGTAAGTTTTGGTTTTCTCATCTCCCCCCTTCTAATGCCTTAAGCAGTTAGTTTCCTTTATACTGTACTACTCAAGGAAATTTTTAAATGTGCCATATTGCATACATTTAAAACTTAATTTTAAATTAATGCACAGTATTACAAATTGAAGTAGTTACAAAAAATTTGGGAACCATTGTTTTTAAGGTACTATAAGAACCAAGATTTAGATAGGGTAAGATCACAGTGAATCACAAATGACATAAATTAAGTACATTGATGTAGGGTTATTCAGTACAGATGTGAAGTGATTTGGATTTTGCAAGCTTACAAATGGTATTGTCATCACTTTTCTTGTGTGGAGAAGTGTAGTTTCTTTCATGCATCTTTTATTTCAATGTGATTGTATTGGCTCTTTTGCTGTCTTTTAATTTTTACAATTATATTGACTCTTTTGCTCTCCTTTGTTTTTTTACCACACATTTATGATTTTCCTCTTCATGACATACTGCAAAAAGTAATACATACTAAAAGACGGGTTTTAACGTAGGAAAACCTAGTTCTGGTAGTCACTGTTGAGTCGTCAATTGAATACCTTCCATGGGTCTCTCAGAGCTCCATGGTGACCAAACTAATGTCAAAATATTCTCTGTTAGTTGGTCTCGTGGCTAGGTATTGTGTCGCAATGATAAACACTATAACACATGATGGGGTGTGCAATGGACTCGAAGATAATAGGGCTCTTTCCTTATTGTAGAGCGAAGCTGTACCTTAGTTCTTTCCTTCGCCAAAACCTGCAAGAAGAGGAAGTGATTATTGTGCATGTACAGTCCACCATGTTGTCAACAACAGACTGACACGGAAGACCAAGAAACCATTACTTTCTGTTGGTCAATGCAAGATGATCCCTCGCCCAAATTCCATGCCTTTTTGTCAGGGAAGTGGGTGGGTTTTAAGGACTCAACAGCGACTACCAAAAATGGGTTATTCCTACATCAAAATCTTATTTTTGATAGCGTTGTCACTTGTATCGTCTTCAAGGAGCGTTAAAAAGAAATTGACAGGTGATGAAATGGCTTAAGCTCTCAAATTTTAATCCAAACAACCCAAAAAAAAAACATTTCTGCTCTCAGGTCAAGCCACAAGTTTCCAGGCCCATTCTTTATTCCAAATACCCCTCAGGTTTTGGTAACAAAGAACAAGAAACTAAACACGAACTTATGTTTTAGGATATGGTTCTACAGTTACTTACCTAAGCATACTGGATTTTGTTGCAGCATTGTCACACCTTTCCCCAGGAATAGTTAGCATAACCACCCATAAAGAAGACCCCTGGTTTTCCACTGTAGCACCTATGGGGTCAGGACTAACCATACCACCTACTGATACACAGTGTAGTCAAATTTGTATGAGCTTCTGGCTATAATATTTTAAGATTACTGTTTCTGATGACCACCTTGTGAATTCGGAGATTCTTTGAAAGAGATTTCTGAAGAAGGCCAACAACGTAACTTACTTTCCTAATATCATGTGACCTAGGAAAGGAGTGTGGATTTGCCTTTTAATGAGGGGGCACTAAAATTATTCTCAGCCCTATTAGAGAGAGTGGTTTGTTTGTGCTAGGGTGTAGGAAAATAGGACCCTCTGGGATGTTTGCTATAACCTCTTGGTACACCGTAAGCGCTTGAACCAGGCATCATGTCTTGTAAGCTAAATTGAGTTTTCTTATTAAAATAGGTTTTCTTCTTGAAGGATTCTCATTCTTGTTTAAGAGTGATGGGTCAGGGGACAATAATAACTGATAGTCAGCTGTTTGAGTGATGTATCACCCCCATCTAAGAGAGCCCAATTCACTAATATGAGCTCCTGGTGCTAGAGCAATCAAGATCACCATTTGCAGAATGTGATTTTGGTTGTATTGGGTCCGCTGAATTGAGGGGTTGACCGAAACCTAAGCACTTTATTCAAGGACCATTGGAAACTTGTCAGGAGCAGGTCTTTGTAATGCGAAAGTCCGGGGAAGGGAAGTGACAATTTCTATACTAGAGTCAATCCAGAATCCATAAAGCAAGGGTTCCATTAATGCTTCCTTTTATGCCATGATTGTTGTAAGAGCAAGGCATTTGTCTTCAAAAAGGTATATGAGAAAATTTAAAAGTGTTTCCATAGAAATCTCAACTGGGTTCTCAGCATGGATATAATCTAATTATATTTTCCATACAGATTGGTATGGTCAGATAGATGGTGTCCATAGTTTTTGCACCAGGTACCTAGCAATGTTGGGTGAGTTATTTTCATGTTAGACAATATTTCAAAAATCCACACATGAAGGTCTCGTCTCTGAAAGGAAGATGCTTAGACGACTTTCACTCCTACTGTCTGGGATAGAACAGTGGACGGTATTGGAATTGATCTCTTTGCCCATTGTTGGAGTAATAGGAACCAATGCCTGTTTGGCCGATTTGGGGCTATTAAATAAGCTGTTCGTTTGAAGGTTCGAAATCTGGGACAGTGGAGGAAAAAGGTATATTGTCTTCCATTTATTCCAGTCTTGTAGGAAGGCATCTCTTGCTGTTGCTTGATTGTCCAAGTTCGGAGACACGCTCACTGGAAGTTTGTGATTCTCGTACGTGGCCAACAGGTCCACTTCCAGTTGTGGAAGTTTGTTGGCTATTGTTTGAAAGGAGTGGTTGTCCAACATCCACTCTATTGACTCTGTTTTTTTCCTTGATATAGAGTCTGCTATTACATTGAGAGACCCTGTGAGATGAATTGCAGGCAAGTGCCACTTCATTGCTCGTGCCATCCGAAGGATGGCTAGCATTAACATACTGAGAGGAGACGAACGTGATCCCAATCTCTTGATGCAGAACATTGCAGTCATGTTGTCTAGAACCAACAAAATGTGTCCCTTTTGGAGGTTTGAGTTTTTTGAGAGACAAAATTGATATGATAATGCTTCAGAGTAGTTGACCACCTCCCTGCCACCTGGCAATCCTCCCAATGTTCTCCCCAACCTGTCAACGAGGCATCTATATGTATTGTCACTCGTACAGACTGAGGAGTCAGGGTTACCTGTTTTGCCAGAGACTCCTCCAGGTCCAAGGCTGAAATATCTCCCGAACTCTTTGATTCTTTTGATGAGGTCGGTCTTGCATCTTTTTTCTTGCATGTGATAGCCTGAATTTGTTTACATTTTTTAATCTGAGTATTGGATATATTGTATTAATGATGCGAACTGCACCAGGCCCATCATACATTCTAATTGCCGTCGGGAAACTCTGGGCTGCGCAAGAAACGTTTTGAGGTCTTTCCTTATTCTGTTTAGAGTATTAATGGAGAGAGACAGCTGGCCATAGAGAGAATCCCAACACGGTGCCAGCCACTGAAAACGTCTGCTGGGCGTGAAGCGGGATTTTTTCCAATTACTGTAATAGAAAACCTTTTGACTTGAGTCTGTTGACCACTGCTCTTAGGTTTCTCAAGCACTCTCTTCTTGTGGGCCCCCAGATTAACCAATTGTCTAGGTAGGCTATTAGTTGTATTCCTTCTTGTGTGGTTCTCAAACCACTACTGGTGCTAATTTTATCAAAATCCTTTTTGGGGGGGGCAATGTTTAGCCCAAAGGGCATGACTTTGAACCTGTACGTATCTTTCCCTATCCTGAACCCTAGGGACATGCCAGTATGCATCTTTCAGATCTATAGAAGCTGTCCAGGTCCCTTGTCGAATGATTGAATGTACTTTGGCAACGGTAGTCATCTGAAACCTTTGGCAAACAATGTGCTTGTTCAGTATTGGTAGATCGAGGATCACTCTTCATTCAGAGGAATCCTTTTTGGGATCACTGAGGAGACGTGCTTGCTGGCGAATATACATGTGTTTCTCCATGGTTCCCTTTAACAGGGCCTGCTGCGTGTAATCTTCCAGAGAGGGGTATGGTTTTTGGAGGAACCCCTTTCAAGAAAGGGGGTAATGAGACCATTTCTACCCCAGCCCATTGAAAATAATGCTGTGGTGTCGTCGAAGTCGACCCCGGACCGTCCAGTTCCTATTGGGATCCACCTCTTCCTCTTCCTTTGCCCTTTTCCTTTTCCCCTATAGGAGTGTCTTTGGCCCCTGTGAAAGGGATGTCCTTGCTGTTGTTGTTGTCCCTTTTTAGGAAGTTGTCCCTTTGACCTCCTACCTGTTTTTGAGGAAAACTTTTGGGGGGTGACTGAAGGCTTATATGATTTTTGTTCATAGCGGGCCTTTTTTGGGTTGGGTGAAGAGAAGTTTTGGGTTTTTTGTTTCATGAATTTCCCTTTTCCCAGGAGAGTGTACACTGTACAGTTCTGTTGGCCAGCTTACTAATTGAGCCACAACAGACTCCTCAGACAGGTCCTTGCAGAAAGGGTTAGAATGTTATAATGAAGTGACATTGGGGAGTGACTTGCTAGAGTCCTCCAGTGTTTCCATTCACGCTTTCATGCGCCATTCTAGAAAGTCACTAAATGCTTCCCACAGGTTTCTCATAAGACTTTTGGTCACAACAGCAAAAATTGTTCTGGAATCTTCTGGAAGCCTTTTGGTGGCAACTTCCAGCAAGGTGGTAGAGGATATAATACTAAGGAGGCAGATCCTAGCAAGAAATTCTGCCGAGACTGTCCCCTCTGAGATTTTTCTCAGGGGTCCCAAACTGTTGAGTGGCTACATCTAGAGGGATCTTTTTCCTTTCAAAAAGGAGTTGAAGTGTTGCCCCTTCCTTGGTGGAATTATCCGAGACTGGGATGACCGTGGCAAATAGCTTTAATTCTGCCATTGCCTCTCATTTTCTAGTCACTGCAATATTCTGAAAATCTGCCTTCACATGATTAATTATTTTAAAAGTGAAGGGACAGAAGGCTGGGCTACTCGGTGAGCAGTTTGGGTCTTATCCATTTTCCGTTGACTTGGTAAAGGGTGTCTTCTATAGCTTTAAATGCTATAGACACAGGTAAGAGAACCATTTCTTTTAGTGGTTTGTCAATGTCTGCTGAAGGTGGTACCAGGCACCATTCTGTATTAGGGAATGCTGCCCTGTCTCTAAATTCTACACATATAACTTTGATTATGGTTTTTTCTCATTAATTAGATACTTACCATCGGGAGAGAAAATGCACATTGAGGCATCTCATCAAGGATTAACAGTAGTATCATCAGGGGTGAATATTGGAGCCCCTATTATGTTTTGATATGAAGTTTTGTAATCCAAACTGGCCATTTTGTTGTTTCTAGTCAGAATTCTAGCAACAGACCTGGTTTGGACAGAGACTGTACAGTAAACCCCTCGTATTCGCGGGGTCACTATTCACAGACTCAAGTATTCGCGGATTTCTCTGTGGAACGTATCTACCCATTATTCGCAGAAAATTCGCCCATTTGCGGTATTTTTCAGAGAAATATTCACGAATTACTGTATTTTCATATCATCTTCATGACTAAATGCACTTTTGTGATAAAAGTATTAAAATACTCAGGTATAAGCATTTTTAGAGGGTTTTTTTTGTGTTTAAACTATCAAAATAGGCAGTTCTAAGTGTTTTTAGAGGGATTTTAAGTATTTGCAGGGTATAGCTATTTGCGTGGGGGTGCGGTACACATCCCCCGCGAATATGGAGGGTTTAATGTATCCGCTCTCACTTTTCGGTTACAGGATGCAGTACTCTTATACTTTGGGGTGTACAGGACTGATCTAATTTCCCTTTCGGAATCATGTATTATGTCCCTTATATATTGCCATTCTGTGTCAAGGACATCTTTGATGTTACCCATAATTTCCTTACAGAATTGATCAAATATCGCAAACCGTGTATCCCTTTTGGGGGAGTTTGTGCGATGTGACTGAGTTTCAACAACTAAACTGTAGCTGCTTGTTAACCAAGGCCAGAAGTTCTAGGTGAGTTACTCTACCCCTCCGAGAATATAGTAATTTCAGTTAGGTGGATCTTAGTACAGTCTTCCCTTTCGGGGAAAGATCCTCTTCAGCACCTGATAGCTGCATGGGGGATAGGTTTCCTTCTGGAAAGTTTCCCCCATGATTAGCTGATATTTGTGTCCCTGATCCTTCTGGGTTCAGCAGGGCCATTTCAGTGGCAGTGTCCACTTCATGTTCATTAGTAAGGATATCACCCCCACGTAAAGATTCCTCTGTTTTCTCTACAGGGTTAACCTGGGAGGTACTGAGGACTGATGTTACTGGGTTTTGGCCCAAACATAGATCTTGTTCTGAAAAGGGTTACATATCTGCTGCTGGAGTTCTGCCTGAAAGATATAATCTCCCCCTTCCTCATCCCTACTGAACCCTAGGACCCATTGAGACACCTTAAAACGAGCTGTTTTGTCTTGAAAACTTGCTGCCAGGAGAATACTACAAATTTTGCACATATCTGGTGTTTGTTTCAAGGACTAGGCTAATGGCAGGGGCTATGGCCTCTACCCATTGGCAAAAAATGAACCAAGCAATTTGCTGCGGAACATTTGAGCTGAGGGTCCTGCATAATGGCAGCCCTCTAATGATATAAAACAAGTTTTTATTGTAAACTAGTTGTTAGTACTAATTGTCTTTAATCTTTATAGAGATAGTATATTCGATATTACAGCTAACTTGATTGCAAGTGTGTAGCTGTAATATTTTATTTACCAAATTGTTATATGTGTTGAATATCTATATTAGCTTAAACACTCTAAGATTTAGGTTAATTTTAACACGAGTATATAGCTGTATTACTATACATTGTTAGGCCTTTGCAAGGGCTATGTGAAATTTAGTTTTTTGAATGCCTTGCCATTCTGGCTAACTGTTATAAACTAATTTGTTTACCTAACCCAGGGTACTGTTTTATATGGCTTAGGTTAATGTTTCCAGCATAATCTACGTTTGGCTAAGAATAGAGGATTTCTTAGAGGGTTCTCGCTTAACCTATTCTAGGCCACTGCCTAGTTTAGGCTTATTTAAATCACACTTAAGGATATAAACTACATGGGAAAAAAACTACCTTATAATCTGGTTTACTGGTTTATCTGGCCGAGATTACACTTTTATCTAATATTTGGCCACTGCTCTGTTTAATCTAAACTACTGTTTAGGCTAATAATAGGATATTCCTTAAAAGGATTCCTATTTAATCTAGTTAGGCCACTGCCTGGACTAGGTTTATATCACCTTTAAGGATACAGGTTACATAACACTCCACTAATATGTAGCCTTACAAATAGGCTACCGAGCTGTAAAGGTTACATTTAATTTAGCCTAGGTTACTGTTTATATCTAATCCTAGGCTATTAGGTCTAAACTACTAGTTAGGCCAATAATAGGATATTTCTTAAAATTTTCTCACTTAACTTAGTATAGGGTATTGCCTAATACAGATTATTTAGATCACCCTTAAATGTATAGGCTATGTAAAACAGAAACTCACTGATATGTAGCCTTATAGCTTGGTTACTATTTTGTCCAGCCCAGGATATTGTTTTATCTAATCCTAGGCTTCCTTGTCTAAGATACTACTTAGGCTAATGATAAGATGTTTTAAAAATGTTCTTGCTCAACTTAGTACAGTACTGTCTAATAATAAGGGGTCTTGAAAATGTTCTCACTTAACCTAATACAGTACTGTATAGGTTATTGCCTTTATAAAACAAATTCACTAGTGTGTAACCTTATAGCTAGGCTACCATTTTCTGTAGCCCAAATTACACTAATCTAGGCTGCTGGATAATCCAGGTTATTTAATTCACACTTAAAGGTCTGGGTTACATAAAACAAATTTACCTTAGTATGTAGCCTTAATGCTAAGCTACCATTTAATCTAGCCAGGATTAATGTTTCATCTAGCCCTAGGCTACCTGGTCTAGGCTAACACTTAATCCAATAATGGTATGTTTCGTAGAGGGTTATCACTTAACCTAATATAAGGTACTGCCTGATCTGGATTATTTAGATCACACTTAAGTGTATAGGCTATATATAAAAAGAAAAATTTTACTAATATGTAGCCTTGCTGCTAAGCTACCATTTTATTTTGCCCAGAATATTGTCTAATCCTAGGGTCCTTGGCCTAAGTTAGGCTACTGTTTAGGCCCATAATATGATATTTCTTAAAAGGTTATCCTAATTTACGTTACTACCAAATCTAGGTTATTTAGTTCACACTTAAGGATATGTGATCCTAGGGTACAGGCAACATCTATTAAGCCAGTCTAAATTATTCTCAATCTGATCTAGGCTACTGCCTAGATTATTGTAGATATCATATAATCTGAACAGATTTTCTATATTAATGATAAATTTTCGAATATTTCATTTAGTTAAAACATCTAATTGAAATGACACATTTTTTAAATAATATGCACTTTTCACAACTAACAGTAAGTGATTATGACGAAGCACTGGCCATGTGTTAGCAAAAAAAGCCGAGTTTTTGGCTTTCACACACAACTTACAGTAACTATTAATTCCAAAAAGTTTAAAACTAAAACTCTAACTGGAACTTAAAACTAGGCGCAAGTTACAGTAACTATTAATTCCAAAAAGTTTAAAACTAAAACTCTAACTGGAACTTAAAACTAGGCACTTAACTTGCTTTTATAGGTGATTCCTTTATGAAATATGGAGCACTGACAAATGAAACTGATCCAAAGTGACCACAGAAAGCAATTGTTTTCTGCTCTTCTGCGCCAGTCCGTTGTCGACAATATGGTGGACTGCACATATGCATTAATCACTTCCTCTTCTCGCAAGTTTTGGGGAAGGAAAGAGCAGGGTACAGCTTCACTGTAAGATAAGGGAAAGAGCCCTCTTATCTATGAGTCCATTACATACTCCATCATGTGTTATAGTGTTTATCATTACAACACAATACCTGGCCACGAGGCCAACCAAAAGAGAATTCTTTAATATTAGTTTGGTCACCATGGAGCTCTGGCAGACCCATGGAAGGTAACACTTTGAGGACAAAACAGGCAACTACGCTATCAAAAATGTGTTATAAAAATATTATAGAATTTCCTCTAAAAAATATTGTTGGGTTTCCTCTAACAATTTTGTTATTCAGATGTCATTAGCTCATTTCTTCATATGGAACATTGCTCTCATCTTCTGAGTTGCTGTGTTTTGTGTCTTATCTCCTAGATAGTATTAAATCAAAGGCAGTTCAATTGATGAGTTTCCTTGTGTTTAGGTGAATTATGTCTTTCAGATCTCTTATCAGATTCAAATTGCAGAGGGTAGAAAGAGTGTTGAAACTTAAATGTCATTGAAACCACATAACAGTTTAATGAGAAAAAAAGCAGTGATTTGGCCAAGATTTTGGTGCCACAAAGTGCCAGATATGAATGTACTGACTTCATTCAAGAAAATATATTCTAGTAGATCTAATTTCTACCTTATTCTTACTCCCGTTGACCAGCGCACTCTTCTTAGACTTTTGGTTGCTTCTCAAGATCATTCTTTTTTTACTGTTGGTATTCCTCATTTAGAAGGTTTCTTTTAGTTGTTCGTGTTCTTAGGAAGTCATTGAAGGATATATTTTTTTATATTTTTTTATCTCTCTCTCTCTCTCTCTCTCTCTCTCTCTCTCTCTCTCTCTCTCTCTCTCTCTCTCTCTCTCTCTCTCTCTCTCTCTCTCTCTCTCTCTCTCTCTCTTTATTGATACACCTTTATCTTTTCATCTCTTCATTGTTGGTATAGTGGTTTTGTTCTGTATAGTTATTCTTCCAAGTTTAGTTTGGTTCTTGTTTGTTTTGTACTGTAACTCTGTTAGTATGTATTACTGGAAGAAAAAATTATATAAGAAGGACTACGCTGTAGCATTGGATGCCTTCAGTTTGACATGGTAAGTTACAGTGAATAGGAGATTGATTGGTTGTTTGAGTGAGAAATAAGAATAAAGGCAAGGCACTGAGGCATGTGAACTTTCTTAATTGATAGATAGCCTAATTGGTATGGAAAACTGTTTAAAGGAAACTTTGATTTATGTAAAGTACTATGCTTTTATAACAAGTTTTTCCTACCCTTTAATCATATATATCTTTTACCAGTATCCCCAAGTTCACCACAATTTTGGTATACTGTAATAAAAGGTTTTTAATTCTTAAATCAAAATTAAAATATCTCTTGGGATCAGTAGCAAAGATGCTGCATTTTGAAACATTGGGGAAAGATGCCATTTGAAGAAAGCAAATATAATTGTTCAGGTCATCGTGGCTTAGTCTAAGCACCTCTTATTTTCCTGGATTTATACCATAGTATAGATTAATGTTGAAGGACAGAGAATAAAATTAAAAGGAAAAGAGAGCATACATTGTATTTTGAAGCCAATGAAGAACCTAGACTCATGATGTAGAGTGGTTTAATCCTACTTTCTAGGATATCGTGTACTTGTTCATGGGAGAAGTCGTAAGTGTTTAGTGTTGCTAGATGGTCATTGATAGGAAACTTTTCACTGTTAAAGTGTGTTGTTTGTACATTAGTTCTATATTTGTATATGTGTATGGCATTTTTTGTAAAGTATAGTTTGCATGCTTATATTTTGGACTTTTCTGGACCAGCATGAGTTGAAGGTTTCTTCTATGTATTGTTTTTCATTATAATACCTTTCTGTATGTGTAAGATAGTAATAATTGCATGTTTTTCCTTTATAGTGGGGCGAAGAGAGCTATTACAGCGAAATTATTGATGAAATACAGTTAGTGCAGGTATACTTGGCTTGTAGTGTGCTTTTGCTTCTTTATTTTGCCCCCCTATAAAAACCTCACAAGTGCTTTTTCTTATTTATTACTCGTTTGCCTCGTACAAGTAAAGAAGACCGGTTAGGAAGATAGTTATGGGGTGTCCAATGTGAATCATACTTCCCTCATTTATAAATGATTATTTCATAGTTACTTTTGATGACAGTCTGCTTAAGGATTATACTTGCCACTGATATGGTTTGGTAAGAATGAGATTTTCTTCTGCCTAGGATCAGACTTGAATCTTTTTATGGTCTAAAGGTCTTAACTGGCTTCTCTGTAGCCCCATAACAACTGATTGACATTTAATTTTTTTTTTTTTTTTATCCATCTTTAGCTTTTTTCTTAAGGATTCAGTGTAAATTATTTCCAAATATTCACAAGGGGTATACAGTGTATTGAAACTAGCTAAAAGAATTCAAATCTTTTTAAATACAAAAATAGCACATAGCTTACAAATAAATACAATTATACCATATAGTTATTCAAATAATTCTTATTGGGTCTACATTTAAAAATTTATAATGTTTTTTTTCTGTCCCTCATAGAATAATGATTCACTTACTACTAAATCACTTTATTTCTTTTCCCTGTTCTCAACTCTTTTAGTTGTGAAAGAAAAACCACTAGTACAGTACTTTCACAAAAACAGTGTGCTGAAATTCTCACATGAAAATTCCCCGCTAGTAATTCCATCTTGTGTTGAACAATAAGCTATAAAAAGTTATAAAACTCCTGCACCATCATCCAGTTCAGGATTTACTCAGTGCATCCATGAACACTTCCAGTAAGATCAAGAGCCATCCCTCAACTGCATCCTTAAAATCCATTTGCAAATTCTGCCCCACAGACAAAGTAAAGTGTCCTTATGAGAGAAGGTACTGTGCTTTACAATCTAAATAAGGAAAACTCTTTTTTCCTCAAAGATGATCATGCTGATCCCGGCAAGGAAAGGAAAGCTTGGCTGAGAACAGGACGCCCTTAATGCAACAGAATGTACAAAACATCCAAAATTTATACAAATCAAATTTTAAAATGAAAATCAGATTTGAAAAACAAAATATGTGTTAAAACAAAAATATTAGGTAATAAAAACTTAGGAAAAACATAGGAAACACCAGGGCATTACAACAGGTTGGTCATGTTATTCAAATTCTCAGGATGTCAGGGGTAATCAGTGTTTAATGATGGGGTAAATCATGCAGATTTACAGTATTAGTAAGCTTTTTATTTTAACTGTGTTTGCTTTAAGCACGGTAGGCATTCCTGAAATGAAATGTTTGATACTTGTTGAATGCCTCATTTCACAATTTTACTCACAGCTAGTTATCGTACATTACATAACATGGAGCTGTATATGTCAGCTACGCTTGTAGTTTTCATATTCGTAATAAGAAAGATAAAAGTTTTTGTGTTATTTTTTTCTTAGAATAATCTTCAATAAGCAACTACTATCATGGTTAACAGGATGACACTAGAAGTTTTTTATTCAGATTAATTTCATGTCATTCCATCTCTGTGGCATAGTTTCTCTCTCTCTCTCTCTCTCTCTCTCTCTCTCTCTCTCTCTCTCTCTCTCTCTCTCTCTCTCTCTCTCTCTCTCTCTCTCTCATATGTATGTTGGGTTTATCCATTCAGTTAAGAATTATGTTGGGTCCCATAAATGCACTTTTTGTTGTGTAAGGTAGTAGACACTTCATTAAAAAGTTGTTTACTGTTTAGTTAGGCACTTTACTTTCAAGAGGCAAACAAATTATAATAGTAAAACTTTCATTAGCAATTTGTAGATTGTACACATCCTTTATTGCTTTATCAATGTTAACAGGGCAAACATACAATATGTAAATGGTAAGTACTATTGTATGCTTGTAAGTTTTCTTGTGCCCTTTTAGATTTTACAGTTATATGGCATATACAGTGTGATAAGATTCCCATATTAATCCTATGCATTACTTAAACTTTAAGAATTTACAGTAAATCATTTCTGATTCCTTAGCAGCAGTAAGGAAAGACCAGAAAAAATAAGTGGCAATCAACTGAAACTAATTGGGAAGATAATCTTTTGAGTAAACAGTAAAATTGTTTACAAGAACTGTAGTAACTGTGCTTCTCTACAAAGCATAGGCATGAGCATTTGCATGTACAGTAGCTCACCGAGATAGTGGATTAAAGCATCCAAGCCTACCCCGCTACAAAAGAAACTGATATTTCGTTGTATATATATGTGAATGCGTGTTTTTACTATAAAGTACAGTTATATTTATACCATGCACCCCTTAAACTACTGTAAAACACTTATAACTGCTTATTTTAAGAGTTCACTGTCTAATTTGATAGTTAAAACAAAAATATACTAAAACAGTTTAAAATCATTTCAAACAAAAATACACCCCCAAAACACCCAATTCATTGTATACTAGCACCTAATTAAGTTACCCCTTTATATGTAAGCGTAGTTGTTTTGTCTCATAGTACCATTTCGTTTCTTTGTTGAGATAAAGCGTATACTATTTACATAAACAAACATCACCCGTAAAGTAAGATAAAAGCTTTATTGTTAATATTAACCCTTAAACGCCGACTGGACGTATCATATGTCGACTAAAATTGTCTGTTGGGTGCCGAGTGGACGTACCATACGTCAACTACAAAAAATTTAAACCTTCGGTCAACTTTGACTCGACCGAAATGGTCGAAAAACGCAATTGTAAGCTAAAACTCTTACATTCTAGTAATATTCAATCATTTACCTTCATTTTGTAACAAATTGGAAGTCTCTAGCACAATATTTCAATTTATGGTGAATTTTTGAAAAAAACTTTTTCCTTACGCCTGCGCAGTAACTCTGCCGAAAATTTCAGAAATTCTTTCGTCATTTTGTCGTAAGTTTTGCACTGTTTTATATTAGTCGTTACATAAAGTTTTATATATGAAAATGTGTGCAATTTCATGTAAAATACAGCAACATACAACCCATGGTTGTAGCTTTTATCAGTTTGGAAATATTTTCATATAAACCACAATAACTGCCAAAATTTCAACCTTCGGTCAACTTTGACTCGACTGAAATGGTCAAAAAACGCAATTGTAAGCTAAAACTCTTACATTCTAGTAATATTCAATCATTTACCTTCATTTTGCAACAAATTGGAAGTCTCTAGCACAATATTTCAATTTATGGTGAATTTTTGAAAAAAACTTTTTCTTGCGGTCCGCGCCAGAAATTCTTTCGTCACGTTGTCGTAATGTTTGCACCGTTTTATATTAGTCGTTACATAAAGTTTTATATATGGAAATGTGCGCAATTTCATGTAGAATACAACAGAAAATAACTCATGGTTGTAGCTTTTATCAGTTTTGAAATATTTTCATATAGATCACGATAACTGCCAAAATTTCAACCTTCGGTCAAATTTAACTCGACCGAAATGGTAAAAAAACGCAATTATAAGCTAAAACTCTTACATTCTAGTAATGTTCAATCATGTACCTTCATTTTGCAACAAACTGGAAGTCTCTAGCACAATATTTCGATTTATGGTGAATTTCTGAAAAAAAAAAAACTTTTTCCTTCTGCGCGCAGTAACTCGGCCGAACATCTCAGAAATTCTTTCGTCACGTTGTCGTAATGTTTGCATCGTTTTACATTAGTCGTTACATAAACTTTTATATATGAAAATGTACGCAATTTCATGTAGAATACAACAGAAAATAACTCATGGTTGTAGCTTTTATCAGTTTTGAAATATTTTCATATAGATCACGATAACTGCCAAAATTTCAACCTTCAGTCAAATTTAACTCGACCGAAATGGTAAAAAAATGCAATTATAAGCTAAAACTCTTACATTCTAGTAATATTCAATCATGTACCTTCATTT
This sequence comes from Macrobrachium rosenbergii, assembly GCF_040412425.1. NCBI lineage: Eukaryota > Metazoa > Arthropoda > Malacostraca > Decapoda > Palaemonidae > Macrobrachium > Macrobrachium rosenbergii. The sequence continues at coordinate 42,306,238 of NC_089746.1, forward strand.
TGCAACAAACTGGAAGTCTCTAGCACAATATTTCGATTTATGGTGAATTTCTGAAAAAAAAAAAACTTTTTCCTTACTTCTGTGCGCAGTAACTCGGCCGAACATCTCAGAAATTCTTTCGTCACGTTGTCGTAATGTTTGCATCGTTTTACATTAGTCGTTACATAAACTTTTATATATGAAAATGTACGCAATTTCATGTAGAATACAACAGGAAATAGCTCATGGTTGTAGCTTTTATCAGTTTTGAAATATTTTCACATAAATCACGATAACTGCCAAAATTTCAACCATCGGTCAAATTTAACTCGACCGAAATGGTCGAAAAACGCAATTGTAAGCTAAAACACTTACATTCTAGTAATATTCAATCATTTACCTTCATTTTGCAGTAAATTGGAAGTCTCTAGCACAATATTTCGATTTATGGTGAATTTTTGAAACAAATATTTTCCTTACGTCCGCGCGGTAACTCGGCCGAACATCTCAGAAATTCTTTCGTCACGTTGTCGTAATGTTTGCACCGTTTTATATTAGTCATTACATAAAGTTTTATATATGAAAATGTGCGCAATTTCATGTACAATACAATAGAAAATAACTCATGGTTGTAGCTTTTATCAGTTTTGAAATATTTTCATATAAATCACGATAAATAGAAAAAATTCTACTTTTGGTCAACTTTAACTCGACCGAAATGGTTGAAAACTGCAATTGTAAGCTAAAACACTTACAGTCTCGTAATATTCAATCAATTAGCTTCATTTTTCAACAAACGGGAAGTCTCTAGCACAATATTTCGATTTATGGTGAATTTTTGAAAAAAAATATTTTTTTATGTCCACGCGTTACGAATTCATGCATCATTTTGTGGTAATATTTTCTCTGTGTTGCTTTGATCGTTTTACAATTTGTTATATACCAAAATCATCGCAATTTAGTGTACAATACAAAGAAAAAAAATAACCCGTTAGCTTTAACCGTTTTGCTCACAGCGCGATTTGTATAAAATTATATATGAAAATTTTTTTTTGCGCTGTCATATATTTCAATATTTATATGATAATGATATTTTTTTTCATTTCTGATGGTTGCATACTAAACTTCAGGCAATGACAAAAAAAAAGGAGCCAAAAATGAACTCTTAATCTTAAAAACTAAGCGTGCTGTGATTTTTAAAAAAAAACTTTTTTTCCACTTCGGCGCTAACTCCCGAACGCCGCCGGCATACGGGAGACAATTTTGTAAATAGAGGCTCGGCGTTTAAGGGTTAACTGCAGGACAGTAAAAGCTTTAGTATAATTTTTAGAGTTCAAAGCAGTGTAAATTAATAAAGAAACAGTAACAGTAACAAATTTTACCTAGCTGTACAATAAACATTGAAAATATTTGAGTAAAGTAACATAAAAATTACTGTATACACTCATGATTTTATCATTTATCTCTTGTACTAACCTCTTTCCCTCCATTTATCCCATCTTCTAGTATTGTAAACAATTACCATATACTGTAGTTACGTTACAAATGATGTTAAATAGAATAGGACTGATATATTTTTACATTATACCTGTATTCGCTATGGAGAAAAGATCAGCAAGAAAATATATGCGTACTACTAAATTCAAGCTGCAAGTTGTAACTGAAGCTGAGAAAATAATGTTCAAGCTACTAATGACAATAAGTTATCGTGCATCAGCAACATGGATGAAATTCCCGTAAACTTTAACATGCCATCAAACTCCACTGTAAATAAAAATTGGAGCTAAGTATTTTAATCAAAACTACAGGGCATGAAAGAACACATTTTACTGTTGTTTCCACGCCAATAAACAATAAATACGTAAAGCTCATAAACATATGATGAAATTAAGTGAAAATAGCGAAGGGAATCTGTTGATATTTTTACACAATGACCCCTCAGCTGATGAGTGCTATGTTTGTATAATACAAGAGTAATATGAGATACATACAATATTATTGGATAAAGTGAAGTAAATCATACTAAATTTAAGCTGCAAGTTGTAGCTGAAGCTGAGAAAACAATATTCAAGCTGCTGATGACTAAATTATCGTGTGTCGGCAACACATAAAATTCCTGTAAACTTCGATATGCCATCAAACTCGACCATAAATAAAACTGCAGAAAGTATTTTAATCAAAACTACAGGGCATGAAAGAAGAGAACACATTTTACTGTTGTTTTCACGCTGATAAAAGATAATTACGTAAATCTCTAAATATATGATGAAATCAAGTGAAAATAGCAAAGGGAATCTGTTGATATTTTTTACGCAATCACCCTCAGCTGATTTCAAACCAAAACATTGATCGCTATGTTTGTATTTCATGACACAAGAGTAATATGGATAGATACAATATTACTGGATACAGTGAAGTAAAGCATAACTTTTTAAAAGAGCCATGGAAAAGATGCATATTTGTTATGTTTGTATTTTATAATATGATACTAATATGGGAGTATTACATACACTAATTTTATATCTTGAGTCGCATGATAAGCGAGTATATACAGTAATGAAATTAGCTTAGGCCTAGGCTGTTTTATAATGGCTATACCCACTTTGGAAGTGGAATGAAGATCTTAAGTCTCTGCGGTAGTGGGAGGCGAAGGACAAATTCCCATGTGGTAGTGGCAGGCGAAGAACAAGTTCCCATGTGTTAGTGGCAGGCGAAGGGCAGCAATTTATTCAGAATCACTGCCCTCAGAGTACCTGAAGCGTTTCAGGGAGGGCCTCACAGTAGTCTTCTTGTTCGGCATTGTCAGTGACAAGGCTAAGGATGTGGATGCTGGGGGTGTGGAGGAAATGGTAGCAGCAGGACTTGGCATCGGTGTCTTGGGCCTAAAAAAGGTGTTGATCCTTGTCTGCTTTCTTTCAAAGCATTATGATGTAGATCAAGCACAAAATCTTGTAGCTGACGAAGGGGGTAGCGGAGGCTGGAGACGTGTGGCTCAGTTAGGTCCTCCACAAAGCCCATTAATACTTCCAGGTACTGAGCCATCTCACCCAGCAGTACCTTCTTTCGCTATGGCTCTTCCTCATTGTCATCGTCGCTGCCTTCTGCAGTAGCACTTCATGTATTACCTGCTCAGCTATCTCTTCCTCTGTTAGTGTCACATAACCTGAATCAGCTGTTGTTTCCTCCATCCACTCTTCAACATCCTCGACCTGTAACTCCTCTTCAATTGCTGCTCAAAGTTGGTCGAGGATGACATCGTCCTCAAACCCATGGAAATTGGAGATGGAATCTTCATTCTTCAGCAGTTTATTCCAGCCATTTTGCAGAGTAAATACTTTCACGCCTTTACCCAATCATGGGTAGCAGAGTGAAGATTGAAAGTCTTCATATTGGCAAGAGTCTGTTGTCCTCTTGTTTCTTCGGTGACCTCCGTCACACAGAGCACTTCCTTCAGGAAGAGTTCGGTATAGAGTCTCTTTGCTGCCACAATTATTGCTTGATCCATTAGATGGATCAAAGAAGTTATATCAAAGGAAATAAAAGACAATCAACCTGGTCATCTTCACTGACTAATTCTTTTATGTCAGGATGAGCTGGTGCATTATCAAGGATCAGCAGGGAATGAACACGGTCCCAGGAAATCTTAAGGGTCTTCATTTGATACTCGATGGGCTTCAGGGATAAAATAATTGAAGAACCAATGCCTAAAAGATACACATGGTGAATCATGCATTCTTCGAAAAATCGTACAGAATGGGCAGGTCATTCATGTTAATGTTTCGGAAGCACTGTGGCCATTTTGCCTTGCCGACACACAAAGACTTGAGTCGGTGCATCCCATCAGCATTTGCACAACAAAGGATGGGAATTCTTCTTGTGCTTATCTTGTGGCCTTTTGCCCTCTTTTCTTCTTGCATAACATATGTATAATTAGGCATCTTCTTGAAATAAAGGCCAGTCTCGGCGTTGTAAAGTTGAGATAGCAGCAAGCCTTCATCCTCAATCACCTGGCAAATCCTTTCTTGGAAGTTTGCAGCAGTATCTTCGTCAGCAGACAGTGTTTCTCCTGACACTTTTACTTTTCGCCGTATGCCATGCCTCCATTAAAGTGAAAAGGCCAGTCAGTCGATGCTGTGAATTCTTTTAGTCCAGCATGAACACTCAGTTTCTTGGCAGCCTTGATGAGCTGTTCAGCACCGATGCTGACTCCTGCTGTATGCTGCTGCATGTACCATCTCAGTACCATTTCTTCAAGTTTGTCGTTTTTCGATACCCTCATAGATTTTCAAGAAGCACCAGCTTTGTCCCCTCCATGTTCAATATCATAGTCTTTATTCTTAAATGCTGTCAGTTTACCTTTAGCTTTTTTAATGTCAGACATTGTCTGTGCCCCGGTACCATAAAGTTCAGCCACACTTTTCTGCGACCAACCTCTTTCTACTTTTGCAGTAGCATCCAGCTTTTCCTGGATGCTTAAACTCTTTTCTTGGGTAGGAGCCATTGCACAAATCACTATAAATCACGAAAAAGCTAAAAAACACGACATACTGCACATAGAAGGTTAGACGCGTTAACACAAGGAATGCTGGCAAACAAGTGACCCATCGAGAGCTTGGGTGATGTACTTTCACTCTCGCTCAAACTCCCAGCATTCCTTTTGGCGTGTAATTTGAAAAAACAGTTCGGTGCTCGATCCAGAGGCGAAAACTCTCAAATTGGTATTTCCAATTTGCACCAATATATCTAGAGGTACAGTATACCACAGTCTGTTATCTTGGTGTGCTACTGTATTGTATATACGAGAAAAATAGAAGATTATGTAGAACAAAATGCTGAAAAGCAAAGTGGAAGATTTTATTGTAAATGAAGCAACTGAGAGACCTGTTGTTCACAGACTTGAAGTGGACTGAAAAGTTTCAGGCCTGTGATGAGAACACTAAAGGAACTAAACTAAATCAGTTGTATTCAAGTTTTAAATGAATGCGGATTTACTTACCCTGTTAAGATCACTTATTCTTATATATGTAAATGTCACACATTCTGTATAAGAATTTGAGGGCTAGGCTTAAGAATGCATGGTTAACTGAAGTATTTTTGATGCATGCCTTTCTCCTTGTGGTATCCTATTCAGTCATTAGAAGTAGAGTAAAACATTCCAAGTGAAATCATTGCAGTTTAGCAAACTGTATACCTTTATTGTTTGCTTTGCTTTTTTCTTTCAATTTTATTTAAATTTACAGTATTTCTTATGGCAATTCTTGGCTTTTTAATCCTACAGTCTAGTAATTGGACTGTATCCAAGCATGCTGTTTGTGGGTATTTTATTTCCCACAATGTTTCAGCTTTTATAAGTTACCTCATCTCTGATATCTTGAGTTGAGACGTGAACATTTGATATATTGTGAAATAAAGCTAATACATGTAAACCTTGAAGTAACACCTTTATAACATCGTTGCGTTTTCAGGTCGTCCCTGTGAATAAACCACGAGAAAAAAGAGATTTGTGCTTGGAAGAGTTAGTGGAAACCGAACATAATTATGTAGATGCACTAGAAATGCTCACAAATCAGTTTTATAGACCTTTAAGAGAAGTCATAGGAGAAGAACAGTGTAAAAGGATATTCAGTACTATACCCGTAAGTTTCATTTACAAGTTCAGAACATGTTCCTTATTGAATACTTTATAAAACGGAATGTAGCAGGATCCTAAATATATAAATCTTTACGACATAATCAGTTGGTTCCCCTTTCTAACTTAAGGCTTTGAACCCCCTTTTTGTATCTTCTGTAGTCAAGGGATCAGTGTACAGTATATTCTTTGATATCAGTAGTAATTTGTAATGAAGAATTCATACCACAGATCCAGAACATTTAAATTGTTAACATTGTAAGTCCTGACTTGATCTTTTTTATATAATGTGTAATACTTTTGTTTTTATTACCATCCATTAAAGCTTAGGCTTACTCAGGAAATGTTAATTTATAACGCATTGTAATGAACACCTGTAAGTAACAATATATAGTTTGTTCCCATTGTCAGAGGATAAAAAGTTTCAGGTTTACTGCAGAAAGCTAAATTATTCTACCAAGAAAATTATATTTAACACTATTGTTTTTCTTTTATTTTTTGTTACAGAAAATGGTCAGAATTCATAAAATACTCCACCAAGGCCTCAAAAAAGCCCAGAATAACCCAGCAAATTATAGTGTATCTCAGGTCTTCCTAACGAACCAAGAAGAATTACTCATATATGGTGAATACTGTGCCAATCTTTCCATTGCTCAGCAAGAACTAGAGGACCTAATGAATAATAATGATTCAGCCAAAAATAAAATTCAGGTAAAGTATATACAAACAGTATAATGTTCTGGGGTCTCTAACAGAAAATTGAAGGCGTTATTGAGGTACATTACTCTCACATGTTATTATAGACAGAATTTCATACATTCAGTAATTAATTGTTGTCTGCCAAGAAAAATATTAAAATTTACCTCAGTCTTAACTGCAAAACATGCTTTTTAAAGTCAGATGTTGAAATTTGCTATTTTCAAATTTTTTGCCATATTTAGAGTTACTGATTGCAGTTTGCATATGTATGTATTTGTGTAGGGAAACATTTAGTTGCACGATAAATAGGATGCCAAAATAAGTAGTATGTTATGGAGTTATGGGAAATTCTTTATTGCGAGTAAATTAGTTGATTGCATGTAGTATTCCGTTGAGGGTATTGCCTTAGCTGCTGTTTATATCAATGAATTAAGACGAATTTTGCATTTGACCATAGGATTTTTTTAACATGGTTGGCTTTGATTTATTACAGGAATTGCAAAATAATGTCAAGGAGGGGAAGCATCAGCTTCGTGAATACCTACTCGTTCCTCTTCAGAGAATTCTGAAGTATCACCTCTTGTTACGAGAGCTCATTCGCTCTACTTCACAGGTAATTCCCAACAACTATGGTTTTATTTTTATTATTATTTTTTACTTGTCATGTAGAATATAATATAAAAATGGTATCTGCATATCATATGAAGGAGAAAAAATATTTCAGGTCTCTTGTGTACAAATAAATCTGGAAGGTAGTGTATCAAAAGAAATGGATACAAGTACAAGTATGGCCATTCCCTTTGCATACATACTTCCATTTTGATGTATAACTTAGCATAGGGAAAGTATTTCATTGGTAATCTGGTTGCTACACAGTTTTGTAAAAGGTTGATTTGTATTGCTTCCATTGTGGTTAAGCCTCAACCTTATTACTTCATTTGCCTATTTTGCATTTTCTCAGGACATATGCTAAAAAAGAGCATTAGATGGACAGTTTTATTGTCCTTTGCTCTTGGCTTAGCCTTAAGACACAATGTTGAAAAGCTTATGTTCACTTCATAGCGAATCTGTTTTGGTACATCCAAGTGCACCCCGAACATGTCTGTACAAATTAAAGGTGGTGAATTGTCACTCTTCTTCTTTATTTAAAGCCAACATAAATTTTGTTTTGATAATGCAGCCAAAGCAACTCCTAATGTGTAGTTCAAATGTCACTGATTTTTTACTTTTTTTAAAACCCGTCATCATTAGTAATTGTCAAGCTTTGTGGTATAACAAATCAAATACAAATTCAAAGAGATTAAACTTCTTTTTGGATTTTGATGGTGTTCTTTCTGACAAGAAATCCATGCTTGAACAATATCATCCTGCTTCAAATTGGTTATAAATGTTATACCCATAGACATTTAATGAATACAGTAACCCCACTTGACCCACCCCCAGAATGCATAACAGTTCTCAAGTGAACATTTTTTATGTGTCTGTTCATTTTTCACTGCACAACAAGTGTGTTTTGGAAACAAATCCTAAAAAGAACAATTTTCTGAATCTTCAACATTTTCAGTTTGTGCAATTGTAACATTTTTAGCGGGGTTGTCATTTATAAAACAAGAACAAACCCTTCTGCCCAGCCACAGAGAGTTATAATGTTGATTCAGTGGTTTGGTTGAACTGTTAGTTAACAATTATCAGTTACTTGAATTTACTTTATGTCACTTTCTTCATTCAGACCCACAGCGATCATGACAACTTACAACGAGCCCACGAAGCCATGATGGATTTGTCTGATTTTATCAATGAAGTGAAAAGGGATAGTGAAATGAAGCAGATTATAAAGGACCTTCAGGTAATCCTATTAATGTATGTCTGAAGACTGAGAATGCGTTTGCAATGTAAGCTTCATGTGAAATCACTTGAGATTGCTATTAAGGGCTTTGTTATATCAATGGCTCTTTCTGCAGTTTTGGCTGTGTTGTATTGGGTGAAATGAATTGATTCCTCAAGCCTAATTTCTTTTCAATATCATTACAGTTTTGTCATTTGTACAACAAAGTTGGCAGTTAATATTTTAAGCAACATCCATAATTCAGGATACAAGCCAGGAGATCATCTAGAAACTAACATATTTTGGTAATTTATTACTTACAGAACAGCATAATGGACATGCCTTCAGAAATCAGTAACATGGAAGACCTAGGAAAACTCAGACATGACGGCGATATAAGAATTGAGTGTCACCCACACCCAATTAAAAAAAGGCAAGTTTATTTTCCAGCTCAAGTAGAAATGTGTAATTAAAGCTCTCTACTCGTAGGCTACATTTCAAATGCAATCTGTGATTTTCTCAGCAACTGTGTTCTGATCGATCATGTGTGGTGATTATGTTGTCATGTTATTTGTTAATTTCTGTATTTGTTAGCAGAACTTTCCATTCATTAATATATTGAACAATTACTTATTTCAGATACGTGTTTGTGTTTGACAAGGTCATGATCATGTGCAAGCAAACGAAAGTAAGTGTAGTCGTTAATATTGGTTCTTTTCACATTTACCAAAAATTTTTATTTTCATCTGTTGGCAGGTCAGGTATTTTAATTTTATATGAAGGGTTGCCATTTTAGGTGCTGTTAATTTTGCTGTAACTAGCAGCATATCTAAATTCACTCAGACTTTGGTGCTAGTGGATATTATTTTACTATTTTGTTACCTCGTCTTTCCAAATGGCTGACTGCACACTTAATGTGTAGCTAAAAACTTCTTTCCAGTTGAAATTAGTCCTTGAGTTCAGGTGAGAGTTCATTGGTGTTCTTTGCGTAATGTTTTGTAAAAAAAATATTTGGAATGTTTGATTTATGTAATTATTTTACAGTTTTTAATATTTCTCTTAACCCTTTAACGCCGAAGCCCTATTTTCAAAAACGTCTCCCGTATGCCGGCGGCCTCCGAGAGGTAGCGCCGAAGCGGAAAAAAAGTTTTTTTCAAAAATCACAGCGCTTTAGTTTTCAAGATTAAGAGTTCATTTTTGGCTCCTTTTTTCTCATTGCCTGAAGTTTAGTATGCAACCATCAGAAATAAAAAAGATATCATTATCATATATAAATATTGGAATATATGACAGCGAAAAAAAAAAACTCGTATATAATTGTATACAAATCGCGCTGTAAGGAAAACGGTTGAAGCTAATGAGTACATTTTTTTAGTTCTATTGTACACTAAATTGCGATGATTTTGGTATATAACAGATTGTAAAACGATTAAAGCAACACAGAGAAAATATTATCACAAAATGATGCATGAATTAAATGAGCGGATGTAAAAAAGTTTTTTTCAAAAATTCACCAAAAATCAAAATATTGTGCTAGAGACTTTCCAGTTGTGCCAAAATGAAGGAAATTGATTGAATATTACTAGGCTGTAAGTTTTTAGCTTACAATTGCATTTTTGAACCATTTCGATCGAGTTAAAGTTGACCGAAGGTTGATTTTTTCTATTTATCGTTATTTCGATGTAAATATAAAACAACTGTGAAGAGCTAAAGGAATGATATATTTTTTGTTGTATTCTACATGGAATTGCGCACATTTTGATGTATAAACTTTATTTATGTAACGGTGAAAAAATAATATGAAATGACAGGTGAAAAATTTCTACATATTGTGCTGACTTTCCGTTTGTTGCAAAATGAAGGAAATGATTGATTTTCTGAAAGTAATAATTAGTCGGATCGTTTTCGATCATTTCGGTCGAGTCAGTGTTGACCGAATGTTAAAATTTTGTCAGTTATTGTGATTTCGGCGAAAATATTAAAAACTGTGAAGAGCTAAAGGAATGACATATGTTTTGTTGTATTTACATGAAAAATTTTGATGTATAACACCAAAAATCAAAAAAAGCTAGCGCAAGAAATGACAGGATTTTCATGGAGAGAAAATGAAGGAAATTTTTTTCAAAAATTCACCAAAAATCTAAATAATGTGCTAGAGACTTTCCATTTGTTGCAAAATGAAGGTAAATGATTGATTGTTACTCGAATGTAATAATTATGGCTTACGGATGCATTTTTCGATCATTTCGGTCAAATCAAAGTTGACCGAATGTTAAAATTTTGTCAGTTATCGTGATTTCGGCGAAAATATTAAAAAACTGTGAAGAGCTAAAGGAATGACATTTTTTGTTGTATTCTACATGAAATTGCGCACATTTTGATGTATAACACATTATGTAACTAATATGAAACGGCGAAAAAATTACGGCAAGCTGACGCAAGAAATGACAGGATTTTCAGCGGAGTACGCGCACACGGAGCGAAGGAATTTTTTTTTTTTTTTCAAAAATTCACCAAAAATCTAAATAATGTGCTAGAGACTTTCCGTTTGTTGCAAAATGAAGGTAAATGATTGATTGTTACTCAAATGTAATAATTATGGCTTACGGATGTGTTTTTCGATCATTTCGGTTGAATCAAAGTTGACCGAATGTTAAAATTTTGTCAGTTATCGTGATTTTGATGTAAATATTAAAAAACTGTTAAGAGCCAAAGGAATGATATATTTTTTGTTGTATTCTACATGAAATTGCACACATTTTGATGTATAACACTTTATGTAACGAATAATATGAAATGGCAAAAAATTAACGCAAGAAGTGACAGGATTTTCAGCGGAGTTATGAAATTTTTTTTTTTCAAAACAAAAATAATAATGAAATTTGGCAAAATGAAAAAATTGATTGTTTTCACGGAAAGCTTCAGAGCTAAAAGAAATGACAAATTTAAATGAAATTGCGCACATTTTGATGTATAACACATTATGTAACTAATTCGTTTAGCTGACGGAAATGACAGGATTTTCAGCGGAATTTCAGCGGCGGAGGAAGCCATTTTTTCAAAAATTCACCAAAAATCTAAATATTGTGCTAGAGACTTTCCGTTTGTTGCAAAATGAAGGTAAATGATTGATTGTTACTGGAATGTAATAATTATGGCTTACGGATGTGTTTTTCGATCATTTTCGGTCGAGTCAAAGTTGACCGAATGTTAAAATTTTGTCAGTTATCGTGATTTCGATGTAAATATTAAAAAACTGTTAAGAGCTAAAGGAATGATATATTTTTTGTTGTATTCTACATGAAATTGCGCACATTTTGATGTATAACACTTTATGTAACGAATAATATGAAATGGCAAAAAAATTACTGCAAGCTGACGCAAGAAGTGACAGGATTTTCAAGAAAATTTTTTTCAAAATTCACCAAAATTCTAAATATTGTGCTAGAGACTTTCCGTTTGTTGCAAAATGAAGGTAAATGATTGATTGTTACTGGAATGATGGCTTAAGTCAGTGTTGACGAATGTTAAAATTTTGTCAGTTATTGTGAATGAAAATATTAAAAACTGTGAGCTAAAGGAATGATATATTTTTGTTGTATTCTACATGAAATTGCGCACATTTTGTTGTATAACACTTTATGTAACGAATAATATGAAAAAATGAAAAAAATTAATACAAGCTAGCGCAAGAAATGACAGGATTTTCAGCGGAGTTAGGCGTGCGGGAGCGGAGGAAAATTTTTTTCAAAAATTCACCAAAATTCTAAATATTGTGCTAGAGACTTTCCGTTTGTTGAAAAATGAAGGTAAATGATTGATTGTTACTCGAATGTAATAATTATGGCTTACGGATGCGTTTTTGATCATTTCGGTCGAGTCAAAGTTGACCGAATGTTAAAATTCACTTTGGTTGCTGGGTCCTTCTCCAGCATCCCAGTCTAAAACTCGCCTCACACGCTCACTTCCGACAGGCAGTATGCGCCTTTCATGGTCCTGACGCCTTTGTGACATATCTACAAACGTCCTGTTGCAGCACGAGTACGCAAACACTCGCCAAAGTTCTGCAAAACACGTCTGCGTCAAAATATCGATCCCGCAAGGCCCGACGCTGATGCTATCTGGCGTGCGTAGGAGGGAATTCGCGCATGCGCGTCTGGGTGATGCTCAAAAACAACACAACACCTGGATCCGTGAACTCCCAGCATCCGCCAAGGCGCGTGATTTGAAATCTTCCGCAAACTAGGCCTATAATTATTTTTCCGCGAATATTTAAAAAAAGCATTTTCAGTCGACGTTTGCAACGTCCACTCGGCATTCGACAAACAATTTTTGACGACGTTTAAAACGTCCAACAGGCGTTTAAGGGTTAAGTGTAAAATTGATCACTACAGCTGTACAGCAGTAATATTTGTGGTATTTAGTTGAATTTTCCCTTATTCAGTTCTTATAATGATTTAACAAAGTCATATGCTATTGCAAAAACAATACCACATTAGTGGTGTTCTGTATGTGAGGGGTGCTTGTGATATTTTTCTTGGAGAGGCACTGCTAACTGTCTAACTAATTTATCTTTACCTTGCTTGGGCATTCAGTTCTTGTCTAAGAACAGTCTATTGAGTGAGCCCCGTAAAGGTCTTAAGAAATGATTCTGTGGTTTCATTTTTAATTTTTTGCAGCATAAACTTCTTGAGGTTAATATGCATATTTCATTGTAAAATGGGTACAGTAACCTTTTGGCATCTTTTGTAGTTGCAACAAAACTATAAGAGGTGATGGCTGCTCTTGGGCAGTACAGATTGCCAATGTATAAATTGCTGTCTGTTAACACATTATGCTCACAAAGTCAGAATTTTGGAAATTGTGGCTCAGGTCGATTGCAAGATACTGATGATGGTTAGTAGATTATTGTTTTGCATTACAAGGTCTCCTGTAGTTCGTGCTTATTATCAGCAGCGGTAACTCGTTCATTTAATAGAGATGAAAAATAACGGCTCTAAATACCTGTAGGATTTCATAAAAATAAAGATCATTTGATATTCTTCGACAGAGAATCTTGCTTTTAAGTGAATGATTGGTAGTGAATGATATTGGCTAACAGAATTCACATTTATACAAAAGACACTTTATAACTACAAATGTCCACATTGCCACTGCCAAGATAAAAGTTCCAATTACAATTACATTTAGGAAACCATGAAGAATTATACTGTTTCTCATTTTAAACTTGTAATAAATCTGCTACCATTTCTTAAAGAGGACTAGATGTTAGCAACTCTCTTGACCATGTGTTCTTTTCATCTACTGTTTTCTAGAGTTTTATTTCGTTTATATTGTATACTGTATGTTTGAATGTGGGAGAGACAAGGTTAACCAGAGTGACCTAGTGACTTGTCCTGCATGATAGTAAATCTAAAAAGATCCTAATTTCATGAAATTCCAGACTTGTGTGGGTTTTTTTTATATAGAAACAAAATGTAATTAAGGATAAAGATAGAAGTAAGGAAAAACTAATGTACAGGGCCAAACTTTAAGTAACAAATAGTCAGCATGATTTCTTACTGTCAAGTATCATTGTTAAACCATAGTGAATAAAAGGTAAAAACATTAGGCAAATAAGTAAGTTTTAAATTCATCTTAAAATTTTAAAAGTGCCTATTCCAGGAAAATGCGAGATTATGATTTAATAGACTAGCCAATTATCAATCTTTGCAAAGACTTTCCTCCACCCCATTAGTCCATATCTTTGAAGATTTAAGGCCAAAGTTGATGAATTTTGTTTCTTTGCAGGGAGCAGTAAATTTAGTAAAGAATAGATTATGTCTAGGTCTGTGCATGGCTCTGAAATAAGTCTATTCTGTTCATAAGGCAGTCTTTTCAAATGTGTCCTGAATCATAAAGTGTGAGATAATTGAGTTGGATGCATTAACCCTTTTACTAAGTAATATGTAATTGTTTAGCCCATCCATTGGAAGATGTCATTCTATTCCAATTACAGTCCTGATGCCTTAACGTCCGTGACCACCAAAGTAATCAAAACTCTACTTGACACTCAATTCTGTAAACACATTGAATCTAACTCTCTCGTCTTTTAGATCATCAGTATAGCTTTGGTAAGACAGTTCCTATATGCAGCTTTCTTTCCCATCTCATTAGTGTTTATTCATCTGCTCTAGAGAATTGTATTCAGTCTTTATATCTTTGGTATTTGACATGCTTGCTACAGTCAAGAAGATACAGTTTATGGTAGATTAGGGTTCAAGGGTTTTTCCAGTTCTATTTTTCATCTTGCTACTAGAACGGTATTTTCTGTTTTAACATGCTATGTGAAGGTAGTTGATATGACAGAAAAGGCATTGGTATTTCAAAGAAATATTTAATCAAATTTTGTGCCGTTGATGTCTCTCTGTTAATAATCACATGTTGGAGAAAGTGTAAAGGCCTTTCAATCCTAGGAATGTTTTCTGTAGTAACAACTTGCTATGGGATAATAGTTGACACGTTATTGTAAAATGGTTCAGTTTCACATTTGTAATTTAAGGTTCATGTTGTAAGCAATAAATGGTGCTCTGTCCTCTCAGTGATCTCAAGTAATAAGCATCTTCTTTGGCAGAGAATATCGCAGTTGTTCGCAAATAATAATCCCAATAGATGGTCGTTGGGAGATTCTACAACAGAGGTATAAAATGAGTACATTCTTTTTCATCGTTACTGTGTATTGTGAATTTGTCCTAACTGTCCTTTGTATAAAATGAGAGGTATTTCATACGAGTTCGTTCCTCTTTGATATGGGAAGGATGTATAAAGAGATAATCTGTAAAATTGTTTTATAGCGGAGCTATTGTTGGTTTGAGTAGACCTCATATCTTGGTAAACTTGTATTCATGTATTATGTTGGGTTGTGCAATGTAGTCTGTTTTGCTTTCAGTGTTTTTTCAGGAGAGTAATACTATATATGGTTACTTCACATTGACTGACTGTGGTATTGTTGATTTATGTTAGTTTTGAAATTGCTGTAGAGTTGTATTCACAACTGACTGGCTTAGAAATCTCTTAAGTCACCAATTTTAAAAAGTGTATTTTGCAATAAGAAAATAGAAATCATGGTTGGAGGTGTTCCTTTAACTTGTAATTATTGTAGTTACTAATGTTATTTTGTGCTTTGTGTCTCTCATAAAATGGGTCACTTTTTTCTTTAGTGGAGTGAGAATTTTGTAGTCCAATATTCTTTTTATTTTGCATTCACATAGGAGTCATTTTAAATGATTATACCCAACTGAACATGACTCAATACCCTGTATCATATATGGCCATCTTTAACCAAATTGCTTTGTCTCATGTTGAGACCTAATTGCCTCAGTCTTTTAGATTTAATCTTCCACGGTGTTTTGCACTATGTACTCGTGTCTGAAATTCACTCATTTGTTTTTGTCACTTGTCTGGTGTTCTTGCACCATAACCTTAATGTTATAAAACTAAGCCAAAATACCAAGTGATTTTTAAGTCACATGTGTACTTGGTTGTAGTTATTAGGTGTATGCAGCTGTTACTCCATGAGCAAGTCAGGGATCAAAGTAAGTCCCATTGTCCAGTTTCGTACAGCTATGAAATATAAAGATTTTTCCTTTTTTTTACTGCGCGACATTGACAGTCCAAGAAAATATAGTTCAAGACAAATCAGTTGTAAAGAAATAGTCATAAGATAATTTGAGACAACCAGTATTTTAGTTATGGTTTTTGTGCCAAAAACAAAGAGAACTTGTTCAATGTTGATAAACTGGTGGGTAGGTGGAGGTTACCAAGAGCAGTTACTGTTTGTGTGGTTAATTCAAACATAAAGAGGAGGGAGCCTACTGCCTCACGTAAACCTTCTTTTCTGCTGGTGTTACCAGCAGGTTTTCTTTGGGTGGTAGTGGTAAACGTTTTCGTGGGATTACCTACATGTCACTCTTCTTGATCAGCATTGTGTAATGATCAGATGATTTCACCTGTGTAAGGCCTAGCTTTTTAATGTTGAATAATAATTTTGTATACACATGTTGGTTTTTTAATTGTGTAGTCAGTTTATAAACCCCAGTGTCCTTGTCTTGCAAGCATCCCTAGCCTGTGCTCCTTGTTTTGCTTTGATGGTAAATTCCATTCTCCTTTACTGCAGAAGATATGAAACACTGTATCAGAAATAAATATTTATTGAACTTATGTATCTTCTCCTCCAGTATCAATCTTCATTATTCTATACTGTCTTGTGGTAAGGAATTTAAAAGCTCTTGTACTGGACTTAGGGGTGAAAGACTCGCTTTTCAATCCATTACCTACATGGGCCAGAGAATATTACTAGAGAGCATATTCACTGATGGAGTAGCATGCAGTATCATCTTCATCTGCCTTGTTACAAGTCAGGGTTTTTGCCTTTGGTTAAACATCTCTACCTCTGTTGATGCTTTATCAACATAATAAGGATTTATACTTCACAGAATGATGCATTTAGAATTATATTCATGCTTGGTGATCTCCTATCCTACCTTCCTGATATATCAAATGTGGCAGTAGAATAGATTTGTGATATTGAAAAACTGGAGGTAGGTTCATATGGTGTTGCTGTGTGATGAGGAGGAGAAGCACCATCCTCTAGATGAATAGTGGGTGTGGAAGTGACAGGGTGCCAATCTGTGGAACCCCGTTGGGGGTTAGTGCCATCACTGCACCTTACTTAGTGCACTGTAGGCTTTTCTTAAGGTTCTTTGCAGCATCCCTTCAGCCCCTACCCCTTTTTTTCCTTTTACTGTACCCTTATTCATATTCACTCTCTTCCATCTTAATTTCTACCCCCTCCCAACAATTGTTTCACATTGCAGCTGCGAGGTTTTTCTCCTGTCACACCTTTAACACCCTGTTACTCACCATTTCCCTTTCAGCTGTGAATGACCTCGTAGGTCCCAGTGCTTGGCCTTTGACCTAAGTTTTATATTCTAATTCCAACAAATTTGGTGGAAAGGCCCAGGCAATTAAGGACAAACATTATAAATTAGGAATTAGACTAGTTGGGAAATGCATAAGATAGAAGAGAATGGAAAATTTGGGGGAAAAAAAATACTTGAAAGGACTTGTCAGACATCTAACCCATTAAATTATAAACCTAGTAAAAAAAAATATGATGGTGGTAAATTGACATGCTAATGCGTAAGACAAAGGCTCCCTTCTTTTAGAGTTGGTTATCCACATTATCAGTAATAAGTAACAACCTTTGCTTGTCCCAGTCATCATGAAGAGTGAGTGAAATCACCTTTCTAGACACTGAAGTTATTGAGAGTTCATATGACTATGAAGTGTTTAATTCCTGTGTTCTCATGTGGGTATGACCACCTTGTAAATTTGTTCTTCTTTTGTACAATTTTCTTTAAGGTTAAGGAACTGTCTGTGGAGAAAAATCAATAAGCTTGTTTTCATTCTTCAACTGATGACTGCACACACTTTTTCTCAGGTTTTATTAACAGTGAAAAGCTTATAGAACTGGTGGATTTTTCTCCTTGAATTTTTTGTATATTTTTACTAAATTATGTGACTGTACTACTTTTACCAGTCCGTTTTAATTGTGGACTCTAATAATAGAATTTTTTGTTGGTGTGTAGGAATGAAGGTGAAGGCTTTACATCAGTCTTGTACATCTGCCTAATAATTATACTGAAATCAGTAGTTTTCCATTTAGATTAAATTTAGATAATCAAGAGAACTATATGTAAATAATCATAGTTTAAATAAGCCCCTTATTTCATCTATGCAGTATATTAATGTTTGCAGACACATTTACTTGGCTAGATTGGCATTTTAAGACTTTTAAGTAAGTAGATATTAAGTTAAGATTACATATGAATGATTATTTTCAACCTTTCTTTCATGTCTGTCTCAGATTATGGACAAGCTTCTTGGGGTAAATTTGTAACTTGAGTTTTATTCCAAGTATTGCAAGAACTTTAATTGGTTCTAGCAGTGCTGCTTATTATTTTGTTGTACCTGTTTTCCATTACAATGGATATCCTGTATTTGAGATTTAGTTTTGCATGAAAGGTAGAAGGTTAGTGGAGAGAGTTTAGTCACCAAAGTTTCTTCTGTTATACTGAAAACTTTGGAACTGTTCTACAGAGGCTCATGATCTCAAGGTCTGGATATACGTTGTAGGTGTATCAGATATTAATACTCATAAATGCCTATTTTTTTGCTAAACTGCTTGAATTCTGAGGTCCTTGAGAACAGTGTATTGTTTATCGTTTTCAGAATAGTTGTTTTTCTCCTGTTCCTTTTCCATTTGTCTCTTTTAAAACACGGACACGTCTGCATATGGTGGGAGTTGGGTTCCAGCATACCTTTCATAAATCAAAATCATTTGAGATTGAAAATAGCTACAGCAATGATGTGAACTCACTTGTTGGAATTGCCTCTGCCAACTGACTTTTGGGCTGGTGAACCTTTAATAAACACAATACACAGATGGTCCCATTGTACAAACTGAGTCTGCCTAATATTTCAACTCACTTAATTGGATAACCATGTATATTGTACTGTGTGCAGCCCATTATAAGCAGTGTTAGAAAGGTTATTAGTAATTCAATAAAGCCCTTTGCACCATTCATATCTATCTCTACTCTTAATGAGTTTCCTTCTTCCTACCAAGTATTCCCACTTTCATTTTTTCATGGTATGGTCATTGAGAACCTACTCCGATTGTAATTTTGGATTATCATGATAGTCATGTTAAAGGATTGGAAAATATATAGAATATATATAGATTATATTTCATGTAACTATAGTTACCTCTTGAATTTTATTTCGTCCCTTGAAAATTCCTAATATTAATAATAAATTTATGGTAAGGATAAGTAACTAAGCACAGATACAAAGGGTTTTATATCCATCACCACAACTCTGTGCCTGCTTGCCTGCAAGAATTGGCACACAGGACATAACCAACTTTATTAAATCTTGAAATTCCTATTTCCTGTTTTCGGATCACATTTTACACCTATTTTCTAGTCAAGTTGTAAGTAGAAGCGATTCGATTTATATTTTGCAAAGATTATTTTGTTATTTCTTAATGTGTTAGTGATATATGTTTTTGTATGCACAATAACAATGCATGATGTTTTTGCATATGCTATGTTATTTTCAGTTGCAGTTTCTTAACTGAATTTTTGTAGAAAAATGTTTCAAATGCAGTTAAATTGTTGTAGACATATTACTTCCTTTGTTATTTTTTTGTGATACAAAACATTTGTTGAAGTTTTAATATGCTTAGCAATAAGAATTTGATACAACATGTATTAGGAACTTGAATTCTTATGCTAAAATCAGAAGGTTTGGATATGGTAATAACTAAAGAAATAGTTATTTTATGAATCATATGTTTCTCATCTGTGCATTGTTTGTCAAAGTAGCACATTATGAATGTTAGATCATAGCTGCTAATATTTGGAATAAACATTGGTGACCAACAATATTTGTCAGTGATTTGATGTACTTAATGGTGAAAAACCAATGATTTCAGTAATGAAACCAAATAATATGGTTATACATTTACTTTCCATTTCTAGGATGAAAAATACGTCTTCAAGGACTGGGTAAGCCTGGACTGCTGTAAGGTCGACAATAATGTCACTGGTGGGGGCGGAATCACAAAAAACAAGCAGAATAGCTTTTATTTAGTTTTGGGAGAGAACAAGGCAGCCTACACCATCATCACCAAAGACAGTGATGCTAAAGAGAAGTGGATGAAGAGTATTAGTGAAGCCATGTGAGTTTAAACAATCAAATTAATTGCCCTAGTGTATGGTTGGCCTACTACAGCACTTTGCATATTTGCCAATGTATATTTGATGATGTCTGTTGCGAGAAAGATTTATTTTGATGTGGTACTTGGCGTATCAGAACTTTTGAACACATTTTTCAACAAAATTAAGGCTCAGTCATTATTGGAAATGCCTGACCTTGGCTACTTATTTTTCAAAATTACTGTACTCACTACTGTTACTTTTATTAGTTTTAATTTGTCAAGTTTTCCTCATGATCATATTTTAAGTACATACTTGAGAATCATTTTTGTAAAGGTTTGATTAAGCACCAAATTTTCTTTTCAAATTTCAAAACCTGTCAGTTATTTTCATACATCTACAGTTGATTATTGGAATGTAACTTTCATCAGAATATTTCTGTAATTATGATACTGACGTCTGTAAATAATCTCATTCTCAGAGAGTTCCTGAATCCTCCAGAAAATTTATCGTTACATCATGTATTTATTGTCACCACATTCCCAAGACCCAATACTAGATGTGAAAAGTGTAATAAACTACTCAAGGGCTCCATTTTTCAGGTAAGGGTCAGCTTTTGTAGATTGATATAATGTGATTGTTTTTGCAACGCTGGGAGCAAATTTCCATCCAGAAATAATTCTTTAGATATGAGAGATAAAATTATTGGAAACATTAACAGTTTCGTTACCATGCATTCAGTTGAAGTCGGAAGTTTTTACTTGAATATTCATTAAGTTTTGCAATTTTTTTGTTTGTCTCGAGAGAGGATATAAAAAATGCACAGTATTTATGGCTTCACTAAAAGAGGCATAAAACCTTTGGAATGCACCAGTGTTAATTCAAGTTACAGAAATTGTGGAAGAGAAGAAATCTGACATTTTTATTTATTCAGGCTGCATTTTACTTTTGTGTATTTTTTTTTTTATCCTTATTCATTTGTACCTTTTTTCTTCTCAGGGTTATCAGTGTGCTAATTGCAAGATGATCGTCCATAAAAATTGCCTTGGAGAAGTTACTCGTTGTCAGGGCTGCCCACCTCCACCACTCATAGATAGAGGGCCATTGAACGATGTGGTACGCACATTTCGAGTTACAGTATAAACGTAGATTGTCCTCTGCGTGGATTGTAGGGAATCTTTTGTAAGGCACGAATATGTAGAGACGATAGGTACAGAACATATCCTACTGTACCACACAAAAATATTCATTTGTTATTTTCCTACATGGAAATGAGAACACATTATGTAGATCCACATGGAATTTTTGTTTCAGCATTATATGGGTGTTTCTGCATTTATAATGATTGAGAATTTAATATTAGTGCTGAGATTGATATCAGCATACCTTACATAAACTTCAGACAAGTAAAATATTTTCCCAGCATTAGTGAAATGCTTTTCATCCACTTTTCCATAATGTCATACCACTTTTCGAAAATTTCTTGGCGACAACTCATTTTACTGGCTCTTGCCTGCTGTTCTGGGCCTAATACACAGTGTAAAAGAGACTCCAACTTCGAACCAGCACTACAGGTGGTGGCTACACAAACACGAGTTCATTTTTAAAAGTTTTACTAAAAAAAATACTCTAACACAGAAAAACACCCAAGCTATTGAACTTACGTTACTACAAACTACAAACTAACCACAAATTACGGTAATGCATGATTTATCTGGGTTCATAACCAAATACACTGACAATGAACAAAGAAAGAATTTCTGTAACACCTAGGAATCGGCAATCAAGATTCAAAAAAGGTTACCTCATTTCTATTACAGACCACTAAAACCACAACTTGATCAAGCCTGCAACCGTAGTGTTACTACTTGACATGATACCCATGAATGTAAAAGCAAAGATTGGCGTTGGTCAAGTTGGATTAAACAGTGGTACAATTACCTTATGTTTCTAGAATGATCTGGTCTACCCCAAACAGTAGAAGAATTTCCAAATCTAAACTGTTGCTCGGCCGATCAGTGGATGAGTTCTAGGTACCTTCTCATCCATGGAACAATCTGTTACTGTACTCTGGAAAGACTTCACCTGAGACCTCTCCAGTTCTTCCTCAGAGCCAGCTGGAACAGGGAAAAAGTCTCCGGACATGTTTGTTTTCCCGATAACAATGGAAATCAAGGAGGATCTTTGTGGTGGAATTCCAGGGAGAGACTATCAGAAAGGAAATCTCTTCATCATCAGATCCCCAGCCTAGAGTTCTTTTCAGATGCGACGAACGTAGGTTGGGGAGCTCTTTTGGGGTTAAAAGAAGTGTCAAGAACCTGGTCCCAGGAAGAGCAAAACTGGCACATCAGCGTAAAGGAATTACAGGCAGTATTTCTGGGCCTACAGTGCTTTCTTTCAGAAATACAGGGGAGGACAGTAGCAGTGCATTCAGACAACACAGCGGGACTGGCGTACATCAAGAAACAAAGAGGAACCCAATCTTTCTCCCTGTATGAAGCGTCAAGGGACATACTTCTTCGGTTGCACCAGAATGAAACTTGAGTGACAACGCATTTTATTCTGGGAAGACAACATTCTCGCGGATGAATTGAGTCATCAAAGACAGATCCTCTCCACAGAATGGACATTAGACCTGTTGGTTTGTCTGGATCTGTGGAAGCTCTGGGAGAAACCAATGATAGATTTGTTCGCGTCCTCCAGAAATCACCGACTTCCTCTCTTCTGAACTCCAGGAAGTATCTAAGGTTTGTGTTCCAGGACAGTCTTCCAATTTCGGGCCCTTTGCTTCGGCTGCTCTACAGCTCCTCAAGTTTTTTTTTTTTTTCAAGTGGCTCCATCTCATGGGGATCAACACTTGTCTATATCTAGACGATTGGCTCCTATGCTCCCCCTCAAGAAAAAGATCCATGGGTGACCTTCAGAAGACAATTCTCCTGGCCCAAGAGTTGGACCTTTTAAACAACTTGCACAAGTCTTAGTTAGTCCCGACTCAGTCAATTCTTTATTTCGGAATGAAGATTGAATCCCTGAGGTTTCGGGCTTTTCCATCCGAGAAAAGAGTCCAGTCCTGCCTCGGGACAGTTCAAAACTTCCTCTCTGTCCCTTCATGCTCAGCCAATGAATGAATGAGTTTGCTGGGCACTCTCTCATAAATAGAGAAGTTCATGCCTTTAGGGAGACTCCACACGAGCGTTGCAATTCTTCCTAAAGGCCAGTTGGCGCAAGAAGACTTCCAGACTCTTTTGTTTTCCCTGATCACACCCGAGATCATGGAGGACCTTCGATGGTGGCTCGTAGAAGGAAGGTTTTCAGAAGGGAAGTCCCTGCATCCTCTGAGCTCCAACCTCACCTTATACTCAGATGCATCGGATCTCCTCCTGTGGGCACAGGGCAATCACACCAAGATTGTCACAATTTATCCAGGACAAATTAAAAGTTCTTGTGGACAAATTAAGTTGTTGCAAACAGGTCCTACCTACGGAATGGACACTGAATCCGCAGGTGTGCACCGACCTGCAGAAACGGTGGGGAAAACTGTTGATAGACCTGTTTGCATTGTCAAGGAATCATCACCTTCCCTTGTATTTTTCGCCAGTCCCAGACCCTCTCAACGGATGCAGTGCTCAGGAATGGTCGAGCCTTGATGCATACGCCTTCCTACCGTTCAGTATGGTGAGAGATGTCATCAACAAGTTTCTCTCACACAATAACATGTCGATGACCCTGGTAGCTCCCCTTTGGCTGCAGGAGTGGTTTCCGGCCCTCTCAGTCTACTGGTGCATTTCCCAAGACTTCTGCCACAGAAACTGTCTACTCAGGCAACTGCATTTTCATTGGTTCCGCCAAGAATTATCCCCTCTTGCTCTGACAGGCTTCAGACTGTCAGGAAGCTTGTCAGAATGAAGGGCTTATCGAGACCAGTGCAGAGGTGATTGCAAAGTGTAGACGCCAGTCTTCCTCTAAGGGCTACCAGACTAAGTCATGTAGAAGACGTGACATCTCTTCTCTTTCTACCTCTGTAGTGCAAATAGCTGACTCTCTTCTCTTCTGAGGGTTAGTTACACTTACAATCAAGAGCTACAGAGCTATGCTAAACTTATTATTTAGGCATAGAGGATTAGATTTGTCTGCTGGTAAAGACATCAGTGATCTGATTAAGTCTTTAGACACTTTGAAACGAGAAGACAGCTCGGAATTTAGATGTTGTTCCAAGATGGTGTTTGGGCCCCCCATTGGAGCCTCTTCAACCCTCATCCCTTAGGGATCTAACTAGGAAGACCCTCTTTCTGGTAGCTGTGGCTATGGCTAAGAGGATTAGTGAACTGCAGGCCTTGAACAAGAAAGTGGGTTTTGTGCAAGATGCAGTCTGCTCATTCATTATGGGTTTCTTAATGAAGAACAAAACTCCTTCCAATCCCTGGCCCCGTTCGTTCATGATCAAGAGGTTGACGGACATCCTCGGACCAGCGGACCAAGAGAGAGCTTTTTGTCTGGTAAGAGTTAAGACATTACCTTGAGAGAACTAGAGAATCAGAGGTACATCTCCTAACCTCTGGTACTCAGTCAAGGATCCTTCCCCTCCCCAGTCCAAGAACGCTTTGGTATTTTTCTTGGAGGATGTAATCTTTGAGTCTCACCCGAAAACTTCAGAAGAGGACTTTCCTATTTGTAATGTCAAAGCCCACAAGATTAGGACAATAGCCACTTTGTTGGCCTTCAAACGCAACTTATCTCTTTCCATGATTGTGTGATCCACCTTTTGGAGGTGCAAGTCAGTGTTTGCCCATTTTTATTTATGTGATGTAGAAACAGTATGTGATAACTGCAGTACCATAGGTCCGTTATCCGTGGCTGGGATGGTATTGGGGGAAGGATAGGAGGTATTACTTCTATTCCACATTCTCCTCACCTTGGTACATTTTGAGTTTTGGGAAGCCTGGGCGTACTGTGTACCTGGAGTACCCACCAGTTGTTGTGTATTTTAATTGATGGGTATTGTTTAATTGATTTTATGTGGTGTGTGGGTAACTTAATTATCTGATTGTTTTTGTGGCACTGCGCCCAGGGCAAGGTTTCTTGTTTTTATTATAATGCTTTAGCAGCCATCGGAGTATTCCTTGGCTGCAAAGCACCCACTGAAGTAGAGGCGCCACTTGGCTTCACCACCATGCCACTACGGGTCGAGATGAGCACCGACCAGAGGCAGTGTTGTCCTGCTGTAGCTCTCTCACCAGGTAAGGTTACAACAAGCATTTTTACCAATGCTAGCTACTTTCCTATTCCAAATTCTTATCCATTACTGAGTGTTTTTGAGTAGTATACAGTAAACCCCCCGTATTCGCGGGAGATGCGTACCACACACCCCCGCAAATAGCTAAAACCTGCGAATACTTAGAACCCTTCTAAAAACACATAGAACTGCCTATTTTGATAGTTCAGACAGACACAAAACAAACTAAAAATGCTTATATAGGTATTATCCTACTTACGATGGGGTTAGGTTCCAAAAAAACCATCGTTTGTTGGAAAAAACATAAATACCGAAACGTATCTCGGACATAGCCTAGCCTATACTAGGGTATTCGGTACGATGTATACATATATGGTAACTTCTCGCTGCTGGGAGGAAGGGCGCTGGTGACTGGTATAAGACATGTACTGTACATGCGCTACCGGGGTCTAAGAGATGTCAGGCAGGGCAGCGATTGAGACCAGGGTCTACCCCAAAGCCAAATCAAAGTCCTTCAAAAGAAGGCATCGTGCTTACCCCATACAAAAATTGGAAAAAAGCACGTTAAAAGAAGAAGTACAGTCATACTTCGAACTTACACGAGGTTAGGTTCCAGAACCCCTCGCGCAGGGTGAATTTTCGCGTAAGTTTGGCATGGTCTCTAGAAATGCTAATAAATGCTTATTTCTAAAGTTTAAACACTAAATATGACCCTAATCATGCTCCCAAATTATTAAGTTAACTTTTAAATGGAATTAAAGTTACTGTAATTTCATTTAAAAGTTAGCTTAATACATTGCCCTTAAAAAAAGAGAAATAAATGGTTTACATAAAAATTGAGAGTTGTAAGAGATTTTTCTCTCTCTCCCCTTCCAACCAATCTATTTTTAGAATCATCTCAACCTCTTTTTAGCAACTTTTTTATTCTGCGTCTCTTTCTCTTTGTTCTGAAATGCTTTTTCGTGAACAAACAATGTTTTATATTTTGACTAATACAACTCTCAGTTATTATGTCTCTGTGTTTTAGAACGTATTTGCAACACTAGTGCATTTAAACTTCATAGACGATACAGGTCAAATTAGATCAATTTAAACTATCTACTGTACAGGTAAAGATGTACAGAGAATTAATAAGTTGTAAAAATGTGTGAGCGCTAACTATGAGAGAGAGAGAGAGAGAGAGAGAGAGAGAGAGAGAGAGAGAGAGAGAGAGAGAGAGAGAGAGAGAGAGAGAGAGAGAGAGAGAACCAACACGAACGGTAAAAAATCGCCTGGTTCAAGGGTTGTCCTTACTTAAGAGAGTGAAATTATTTATCAGTTATTACGGAGACTGAGAGAATAACACGAGAGAGAGAGAGAGAGAGAGAGAGAGATTGTCCTTACTTGAAATGTCAAGTTATATTATTTATGAATTACAGTATTACGGAGAGAGAGAGAGAGAGTTAGCTTAATACATTACCCTTAAAAAAAGAAATAAGTGGTTGACTTAAGAATATAGTGTGACTCTCTCCCCCATTCCACCAGTCTATTTTTAGAAGTCTTCTCAACCCTGTTTTTACAAACTTTTTTTATTCTGTCACTTTCTCTTTGTTCTGAAATGCTCTGTCTCTCTATGTTTTAGAATTGCGCATTTACAGTTTGTAAACGGTACAGGTAAAATTAGATCAATTCAAAATTATCTACTGTACAGTTAAAGACATACAGAGAAACAGTGCTGTAATACGTAGGTTGGCTAACTTCGAACGAGAGAGAGAGAGAGAGATAACAGTTGTCCTTACTTAAGAGAGTGAAATTGTTTATGAATTATTACGGACAGAGAGAGAGAGAGAGAATTACAAGAAAAATTTGACCACTGATTAGCAACACTCTCATTCTTGTCATGTTAAATGACATGTCTGACAGCTTTTGCCTTCCACCTTCTTACAAAAGATGAGGGAAGAATTTTTGTTCAAGATAATACAAATTTTGTATTACAGTTTTATTATTATTATTATTATTATTATTATTATTATTATTATTATTATTTAATTTTATTAATCTTATTAATATTTGAGAATTAGTACATATTATTACTTAAAAAGTTTGTTTATCATACAAATAAACATACCTGTTTACATGCACCATAAAAGCTTGAAAACCTATAAATTACATAAAAAAATTAAACACTTTTGCTGGGTTTCTCAGTGTACGGAAATGTTCGCGTGTCTGTGAAAAACTCGTGTATGACCATTAGTTAGGTTCCAATAAAAAAATTTGTGTGTCTGTGAATTCGTGCAACTCGAATCGCGCAAGTTCGAGGTATTACTGTATACATATATGGTAGCCTAGCCTACACTATAAAGTATATTCTGTACATACATGGTATAGTAATTATTAATATCCGCTAATTCTGGAGGCTCATGCAAAGATACTTATGATAATTTGCCGTATTTAATTCAGTTCAGAGTGCTTTCTTGCTTCTGGTTAGCGTAAATGAATCTCTAGATACTTTATTTATATGGGGCAAGGTTATTTCTTGTTATACGAAGTGTTTTTAAGTCGAAATGTAACTAAAATACGTCTCATTGTGAAATTAATTTATCTGTTTTTTTCGTTAATAGATGATGATGGCCGATTGGGGATGTTTGTTTTGTGTAAAAAAAAAATTCAAGATTCCATTCACTATTTTCACTTTATTTCATCATAATACGAGCTTTTATCATTTATCGGCGTAAAGATAACAGTAATGTGTTCTTTCATGCCCAGAAGTTTTGATTAAAATACTTACTCTCCAATTTTAATTACGATCGAGTTTCATCCATGTTGCCGATGCACGATAATTTACAGTATTGTCATTAGCAGCTTGAACATTGTTTTCTCAGCTTCAGCTACAACTTGCAGCTTAAATTTTAGCAGTATATTTCCTTGACAATCTTTTATCCATACCGAATAAGGGTATAATGTAAAAATATGTCAGTCCTATTCAACTTAACATCATTTGTGCTATAAGCTACAATACAGTAATTGTTTATTACTGTACGATGGTTGAAATACCAGGTAAACAGCTGTTGTTATCCGATTCGGTTATAAGCAAAACAACAGTTTTCGGTTGGTTGTTTATGGCTGTACACATTTACGCAAGAGTATAACGTTACTAACAATACTTTTATCATTCTCTTTTACTTTTTTAACTAGAAGATGAGATAAAGAGATGGAGGAAAAGTTGTCTATTGTAATTTGGTCTCTCTCACTGCCTGATTATGCTGCTGCCTGTGCCCGCGTGAAATTTAAAAATATTTTATAAACAATTTTGTTTATCAGTATTAATTGCTTACCGCATTGCAAAATCGAATTATGATAATGTGAATTATCACAACTCGAGCATTACCTGAGTATTTTAATAGTTTTATCACAAAAAGTGCTTTTAGTCATGACAAGGAGATGAAAATACAGTAATTAGTGAATATTTCTCAGTGAATAATACCGCAAATGGGTGAATTTTCTGCTAATGATGGATAGATATGTTCCACAGAGAAATCCGTGAATACATGAGTCCGTGAATCGTTAGACCGCAAATACGGGAGGTTTACTGTATGTCCATGTATCCCACCTCCTGTCAGTGTGGGAGTCAGCTATGTAGTTACTTGGTAAGTTATTTATATAAAAAGGACATTTTTATGATAAAATAAAGTTTTATATATACTTACCAAGTAACTACATGATCAGAGTCCTCCCTCTTTCCCTCTCATGGACATAGGGCACAAACGAATTGGGCTCCTCAGCTGTGTTGTACCTATCCTTCCCCGAAAGTAGGCAGGGCAAGTGACTTACACCAAAACAGTAGAATGCTACCACGAATTTCAAATTTAAGCTGCCGCGATAGTTAGAAACTAATAACTATATTACTTGGTAAGTATAGTCAACCCTCGTTAAGACGGACTAATTGGGGGGCCAGGGTTTCCGTCTTAGCCAAAAGTCCGCTTTCACCGGCGAGATATATATTTATATACTTATAAATATACTGTATTTCATTATTTTTATAAAAGGTATGAATAATAAACCAATGTAGAAATGTTTGAATTAAAGCTCATGGTAAAATATGAAAAATGAAGAATAAAACATGATCAAAATGATAGAATTCAGCCGCATATGTAGATGCCTAGGCCGAGACATAAACGCATAATTGGTAAGCAAAATGAAGTAGAGTCTCCAAAATGAAGAGAAAGATTTTTTGTTTTTTCATGTTTTTTTAATTTAGTTATTTATTCATTATAGTTTATTATTATCTATATTAATGTACTGTTAAATAAATGTGAGATGATTAAGATCATCAGTAATGAAATAGTGGGACAATTAAGACCATAAGTTCACCAACACATTTTGTTTTTAAGAAAAGCATTTAAAATGCAAAAGTATACAAGATCAAAATGATTGTAATTCAACTTGTAAATTTTAACGATAAGTAAGACTATAAAATACATTTTATCATATCGATCTTGGAGAGGGTTGTTTCTTTATTGTTACTGACGTCGTTATCAGTTTGCAGTCGTAAATCTGAGGACGGTCCGGGAATAGGATTCGCAAGTGATGACGCTTCACCACAACAGACTGTTGTGGGATTTTTCATACCACTATAATAAAGTTGAAATTATTGTTGAATTCATGTTTTCATGAAGAAATAATTATGTAAAGCAAATTATTGAGTAATTTTTGCCATCAGCAGTCAAATAATCACGATCATGGCAACGTTCAAACTTAGTGTGGTCACGACATGTCTATAAATAGAACAGAAGTAGAGGGCTGTCATTGGCTAGCAGATCTCCATGGCAACCAGCCAGCCAATTAGGTTTTAGCTGTATTCTATCTGAGAAAGAACTTTTGCTTAGAGAAGCTGACGATGACATAAGTGCATGTATTTTGAATACAAAACTTAGTTTTTAGTAGTGTATGTATTTTACTGGTTACATGAAAAATAGAATGAATTCCTTCTTATTACTTTGAGTGCAAAATTGTTGGTTCAGAGATTCTTCAGCAACAAAATATAAATTTTCTTTCCTTCGGAAGATATTTACGAAAGCTGCGTTGACATACATATAAAACAAAATTCTTCTCTTTGATCTCTCGAGGATAGAATTACGCTGCATAGGGGGAACTGGCACAATTCTCTCTCTCTCTCTCTCTCTCTCTCTCTCTCTCTCTCTCTCTCTCTCTCTCTCTCTCTCTCTGTCATTTGCTACATAAACACAAGTATTGTTCAGTAACTCGGCTTTTGTCTTCATAAAGTTTACCTTTGTCATGTCTTTTCTTTCCTACAAAACATACAAAGCATTGTACTGTAGCTACCAGTCGGGCAGCAGATGGGTAAAACTGTTAATGCTCAGTGATTGGCTACAATGCTTCCAACCGTTCCAGACAATAGCATTTCTTAATGATGGCACATACCGTGCGTAAGTTAAATTGGTTACAAGTTAAAAGCATTTCAGTTCAGTACAGTATAAATACAAAACAGTATATATATATATAAAATAAAAATAGAAATGAAAATTTTTTATTTACCTTTGGTAAATAAAAAGGAAAACGGTACACGACAAGCAGAGGAACAGTAGCTATCTTAAATTGTGGTCGAACATTACGAATTTTCAATCAGCTGACCCTCTTCGGTGTCCATCTTATCCGATGTCCAGGCTAATGAGGTCAGGCTTAACAAGGGTCGGCTGTATATATAAAACTTTATTTTATCATAAAAATGTCATATTTTCAGCATGCACAGATTAGCTATTTCGTTTGCTAATTTACTTTTTATTTATCTTCAACATCTCATAGTATCCGGGGTACTTGAATCTCCTCTTGGAATACCCGTGGTGGGCCGACAGAATGTCTCGCGACAACGCTGAGCATCTTTTATCAAAAGCTGAAGAAGAAACCTTTCTTCTTCGATGGTCAGACCGTCACAGAAAGCCAGTGTTGTCCTTAAGGTAAGTGGGTTCCATTTTCTCTTTATTTAAGACTGATCAGTGGTCAGGGCATTTTATCTTTGGGTCAGTATCATATCAGTTCCTTGGATGTACAAGTTGGATGGATTTGGGATGCATATATAGGACCTCTCACACTCTGGATATTTCACATTTTTGCCAACCGTCTTGCCTTTTGTTTTGGGCATTTATTACAACACAGAATTATTACCTCATTCATGGTGCCTGGTTTAAGTAGCATTTTTTCAGATTTTCTGCTTTTATTGCTTGATTACACACAAGTAAAGATGAGAGATTTGCATCTATGAAATATACAAGTTTTTTCAAAATTTTGCTTTTATTTTCTTGCAGTTATTCAAAATTTCCTGGATTTAGTAAACCCACAAATATGAATTAGGATTATCATTGCCTGAATGCCTGAATTTAAATTATTTTTTAGCTTTAAAAGAATTTTTCATCTTTATTTCTTTTATTTTTTTTCAGGGCAAATGACGAGACTAAGCATATTTCTTTTTTTTTTTTTTTTCAGGGCAAATGGCGAGACTAAGCATATGAAAGTCCACTACATAATGGAAAGTAACCATTTTTTCCTCAGTGAGGCACACTATTTCAGTAGCATTCCAGACCTCATCAACTTTCACAGTTATTCTCCGCTTTCTGAGAGTTTCATCGGGTATGTACCGAATGCTCACCAGTACTGTTATGAACTTTCTCGCTTTCAGAGCAATTTCAGGTAAATATAAAAAAAGTGTCTGAACGCTTAACAAAGTCAGCAAGAAATAACTGTGTATACGTGTTATAGGCCGAGCCATGACTTTTTGCCCAGAAGTCAGTAATTTATAATATATAATAATATAGGTATATGTTCACTGCCAGTGTTTTAGGGCATATGTACGACAGACTGTACTACTAGTAGTAAAGCACCATGGTTTAAGAGCCATCATTGTAATTGACATTCTTCCTTCATGAGTCCACACATCTGAATATTTATCAGTTTTCTAGTTATCTAAATATGTTGCATTCCATAGAAAGTTAGGAACATTTTTTTTCTGCAGCACTGTACAGTAGCATTTTGCTGGCCATGTGTTATTTTCTAGTATCGGTTTTAATACTATTTAATTTGCTGTGAGTTTTAAATTTGCTACAACTAAAATGTGCAATAGTTTGTCTAGTGTAGTTGTGGAATCTTCTGACCAAATGTTTAAACGAGGAGCAAATTCATTCCTTCTCTATGCTGATGTCCCCGGAATTCTTGTATATCAGTCTTATTTTCCATTCCTCTATATTTATTTATATATCACTATTCCTAAAACTTGTCTTTCTCTGCAGGCTGATTTCCCTTCAGAGCCCTTTTGGGATCATAGTGTATGACTATTCATAAGCGTTTTCAGCCAAAGATTTAAAGAAAGAAATGTATCAATTGTCATTATGGGTGTATATGTCTTATCCAGGAAAGAATCCTTCAGCATATTAAACAAATAACATCAAAAGGTACTCAAGCAACCATATGAAGATGAGAGAAGAGATCTGTACATTGCACATGTGGTTGTACATGTAAGAATACTGTAAAGGATGGACTTGGGATAATAGAACATTCGCCATTCTTAAGCATGGATTGAAATGTAACAAAGTTCTTAAGTTCTGTAACAAACTAACCTTTCCTTTTCAGAGTACTTCACATTATTTAAATTTTCAAGGTGTTCACCTGTAGATTTGAAATCCTGTGAAATAACCGGCTTCTTGCGAAAGATGGGTTCTGAACCAAACCGTCTTGCTATGAAGGCAGTTCAGAGAGAAACTGGTATGATGATGCATAGCGGGGGTAAAGCAGATCATGTAGCTTCCTCCTTCTTCCCTTTTGGCTAACGCCAAATTCCTTGTGTAATTATTAACTGGACTCCAGCTGGCTCCAGAGAATTTATTCCTATGTTAAGACTGAAGGTTTGTTAGTTATGAAAAATACAAATTTATTTAAAATTTGTCATGTTTGTTTGTATATACAGGCTGGATTGTGTTCTGCGCCGTCCAATTTATGACACAGCTACTGTTCAGTATCCATACGAAGGAAGCAGTCGTACTTACTTATCGCTAATGGAGGGTGAGCGTGTCATAATCTTAAGCAGAGAGGGGGAAAGCCGGGGTTGGTGGAAAGGCCGTATTGGCAATAGGGTGAGTTTTGAATTTGTATATGGTTACATTTACAGTAATGTTTTTACTTTAATGTTTTATAGTTATAAAAAAGTAAGTTACTAGGACAACCAAAATAAGAATCTTAATCTTACTGGGCTGTCTTACAGGATTTGTAATTATAACAGGAATTAAGTAGACTTGCCAGATTTTATCAGATAGATTACAGCTTCATAAAAACTTCATACAGTAATTGTGTAGACTGTAAATGTTTTAAGAACATGACAAAATTACTTAGTCTATTTAAATTTGGAAATTCATACAGAATATGTTTTATCATCAGTGTTGCATTGCATTTTCAACAAAGAGACCCTAGCACATGAGGAGTGGGCCATTAAGTAACCTTGTATTCAGCAAATGTGCCCAGTTCTCAGATAGGCTCGTACCACTTGTACAATTCTTCCTTTTTCTATTGATGACTGCCGCAGCCTTATTGTGGGTTTAATGTTATATTTCATTGTTCAACAGATCCCACCATTTTTGTATTATAATGATAGGTGTGTCAGTTATTTATTGGAATTGGTAGGTTTGATCTAGTTACATTACTTACAGACTTGTCTTCTAGATATGTGCCTGAGTTGTTTAATAGGACTGTACCATACATTTTTTTATTGTTTTGAAAACCTTGGTATTATTAATGCCTGCAGTACTCAAAAGCACAAAGCACTCTTAATTGCTTATAGTTCACATGACATTGTATACACAGCACATACATAAATACTTGTGAGAATATTAACAGTCCAGTATGTATGATATAATTAGGTAACTGATCTCAATCACTAACTGTTTATTTTCACTTTGCCTTAAATGCTTCTTAATTAGGGCCAGTTAAACTGAGTGTAGATTATTGCTTAAAACAAGTGAAGTCTTCCATTAAACATAATGCAGATAAAGCAGCCAAAACTGCAGGTCGAGTAGATCTATCATAAAAATTCTCATAGATATGAATCTAGCACTGGTAAGATCTCTTGTAATGGATTAGTGACAGGCTTGGTATGTTGACAAGAAATTAAATACAGTTGAAGCACACAGTAGCGTTATAGTGGTTCTCACAGTTCAAACCAAGACATAGATTTGGTATCATAACATCTTGAAAAGGAGGTCCCTGTTTGACTTATGGATACTGAGTGACTGTGTTGTAATTGTGAATGATAACAATAGTAATTTACTTTGCTCTCATTCCCCCCTTTTTCTTTTCCTTGACTTCCTAATTGTGGGAATTGGCAATTGAAATATTCTTTCTTCCCTGGTGATTGGCAAGGTGGATATAGGTACGTAATAAGTGCATCCTACTTTTTGTGTGAATTTTGTATTTGCGTAAATCTTTTTACTGTAGTCTCAGAGTGCTTTGGTTTTATCTTTCTTTCCAGATGGGATATTTCCCCAAAGAATATGTCAGAACTGACCCAATCATGTGAGGAACAGGTAAGATAGGAATTTCACTCGGTTTATATTGTATAGTGTTGTATATTTTTAAATAGGGATAAATGTAAGATTTGGAGCAAGGTAGGCTGGAGTTTTTCCAAGTGAGATCTTTATAAACTCCTGCATATGGAATGGATTCATTTTATTGTGTTCCGTTGCTTTTGATTTGAAGCATGCAGGTGATAGTCAGTTTCTAAAGAAAAGAAAAAATGTTTAAAAGTAAAATATTGATAGGTTTGTGTACTCTATTTTTATATATTTGTTTTATAAATTATACAGTGTGTTTTTTAGATACCAGTGCATTTACACTACATCATCTGTGCTTGCTCAAGTTTGTGCAGTCATTTTCTTGCTTCACTGTGCCATTTTAGGAAAAGCAAGAAGTATTTGTTTTATTTTGTAGTGTACTTAAGGTACTTTTTTTAAAAAAAGAATCTTTAGACTTTATTAGGCCTTTTATATCAGTGATGTTTGTAAAGTAATTGTTTTTATAACTTACGAATTTTATTATGACTAAAATCTGAGGTGTCTGACTAGTCATTGAATTATGTATTGTATTCCTCTCATATTTTACTCCTGTCTTTCTGAGCTGATGAAGAATTCAATTGTGTGTGTGTATATATATATATATATATATATATATATATATATATATATATATATATATATATATATATATATATATGTGCATACACAAGCACACACACACACACAGGCAGTCCCTGGTTATCAGCGATCCGGTTTTACAGCACTTTTCTAGCGACAAAAATCAGCGATTTTGGTGCCGATTTCTGCTTATCGACACCGATAATCAGAGCTGCCAATCACCAGTTATCGGCATCGATAAGCACCAAAAATCGCCGATTTTTGGTTATCAGCAATTTTCGCTTATCGTCACACTGTCAAAACAGACCCCCTCCGATCACTGGGGACTGCCTGTGTATGTATATATATATATATATATATATATATATATATATATATATATATATATATATATATATATATATATATATATATATATATATATATATATATATATATATATATATATATATATATATATATATGTGTGTGTGTGTGTGTGTGTGTGTGTATATATATAGAACTGGTTTATAGTGTAAACCAAAGGTAATTCACTTTTTTAGAAGACTTCAGAATTCATTCAAGTAGTTTGTTCATGCATAAACTGGTACTTGCAAAGAGAGGCCTTTAGTCATGCAAGGGATGCAGTATTATTATACTCAAAATGTAGGTTATTATTTCATGAAGGTCTGTTTTGTGTCAAAACTAATGAAATTTCATTTCCTTCACTGAGAAAACTGCTTGTCTGTGTTAGCTTTCAGAGCAAAGGATGCCATCCATTAGTCTGTTAATCAAATATTCAGGATAACTGCTAAAGTAAAGTACAGAAACATGGAAAGAAGAGCTCTTTTGCTAAACATGAAGTGTGCCCTCAGGTAAAACTCAGTTTGGTCTGATTCACGTAACTTTTTAGGACTGATTTGTCTGGTAATTTTAAGACTTAATTCTCGTCAGTACGTGTTAGGGCTGTATAGCAGTAATAACCTTATCTTTATGGGTTATCAAAGCAGTTTTGAAAAATTTCATGTATGATTCACATCTGGTACTGTGACAGAGGTGTAGTGAATGTGAATAATCTTTTATTCATGGTGCTCCTTTTAAGTAATATTATGTTCTTATATAAAAATTTTTTTATTGAAGTTTTTTAATGGCGGTCAAAATATTATTCATTGAGTATGACCAATCCTTTCTCTCAGTCTGAACTGGAGTGGCCATATTCTCTGTTCCTGAAGTTCTGTGATATTATTACAAGCACTGTAGCAGGTTGAGCATATTCCAGTAAGGTGCTGATGCAAATTCTCTTATAGGACTTAGCATAATTTGGAGTTTCTTTTGCCTTTTGCTATTTTCATATAAAACAAGGCCTTTGATAAGCAAACCCTTCCAGTGGCTTGGTAGTCTGACTAAACTATTCAATAATAACTTAATTTTTCATTGTATCACTCACTACCTTGAGAATGCCCTCAGTATTGCTTGTATCAGCAATAAATTCCTGAAAACTGTCTCGCTTAGCTTCATTCCTGGAGTATTTTGTAGATTTCTTGTAATTACTTAGGAAGCGGCATCCACCAACCTTAAAGGAGTCAGGTATGGTAGATTTCAGTGAATGTGATAATGAAATTAATACCATATACATAAAATGTTGCTATTTTGCTATGAGAAGCCAATCCTGAACAGAGATATTTGAAGGAAGGCACAGTTTACTAATGAGATAATTGACATGCAATACAGTAAGTAATGATACTCAGTGTTCATGTTTAGCAAAGTGAGTTTTTTTTTCTAAGTTCCTTAATTATACTTAAGGGAAGGGGACATGCATAAAAAACAGACCCTACAGTTCATGGCTTCATATTTTTCACCTTCAAACAATTAGGAGTGGTTAGAAAAACATATTTTCTTGTTATCACACTTTATATTTTGGAAATACAGTAACTGTTATTGGTTCAATGAATCTGACCCATTGTTTTTACTGTATTCCCATAAATTGGGTGTGATTTCCAAATAAAAGAAGGAAGTTTTGTTTATATGTTAAATTTTTGGATTGCTTTGTGTCAAATCTTCCATCCTTGCAATACTAAGTCATTGTTCATTGTTGGAATCATATTTTATGGTTTTACTGTATAACCTAAAGTTATTTACATATAAAACTTTATGAATGCAATTTTGTTCTGAATTCAGTTTTAAAAATGGATTTAAAAATGTAAATTGGTACCTACACCGGAAAGGTTAAATTTCATGGAAAACCATAGAAGTTTTTCAGTGTAAATACATATCTTGATTTTTGTAAACATTGTTTTTCATGCATAATATTAACAAATGATTTTCATTCTGATTTTTTCCTGTCATTTCTTACTTGTTCTGTAAATAGTTTATCAGTTTCAACAGCACAACGTATCAAGGCATTTTTATTAAATAGACATGTAAATTAGGGTGCTACATTAAACTGCTTTATCTGTTAAATAAGAAATAGCTCAGTAATCATGTTGTTTAATATTCAGAACTTTTCAACAATGAGAAGAAAATAATCTGTGAGATTGAAGTGAAGTAGAGAGAGACAATAGTTTTTTTTTATTTTCAAATTGATATTTATAAGCAGTTTTATGCGACTGAACAGAATTTTTTTACTTCTCGTTAATTCTGTATATGTTAATGACAAGTCCTGTGTTGTTTAGCTTTGATGATACAGGAGCTAGGGTATGGCTTGTAACCTTAGAATCATCTTTACATGAAAAACGAACATTCCCAAAGGTGACAGTAGAACAGCAGGTGTGTATATAAATCGTCTTTGTCATTAAGGTTTCCTGTCAGGTTTTCATGAATTGAGATTTCTCCACGCTTAGATCCTCCCTCCAAATTGTCACCTATTTGCCTTCTCTGTGATTTTTCTAGGACTTCCTCCTTATCTTCATGGTACTTTCTTGTCTGCTACTTCTCTGGCTATTTCCTCCTCCCTCCTTTTCTTTAACCCTTACTGGACAGACATGATCTTGTGAGGCATAATACTGTAATTGCTCTAGAGTGGGGAGCAGACTGCCTCAGGTTAGACTTAATGTTATGCACCATACATTTTTAACAAATTTTGCGGGGGAAATTTTCATATCACGTCAATGGGCCATAACTGACTTACGGTAACTCTTACGGCAACTCTAGTAGCTAAGTACAGGGTAGAGGTGGATCAGTATGACTTGAGATTTCAGGGGGGAATGTACTGCACCTCCCTATCCCAGGACATCTTTTTATTTATTTTATCACAAATATACCCATGGATTGTTGTTGGTTTTAGTTCTTATCTTTTATGATAGTATGTCAGCTATAATTGTAATTTTACAAAATAAAGTGCAAAGAAATATTAGAAAAAACATGTATTTCTTACAAAAAGGTATACTGTATACGTAGAATTTGTTACTGATTTTAGTTCTTATCTGTTATGACATTGTGTGAGCTGTAATTATAATGTTACAAAATAAAATAAAAAAGATTATTAGAAAAAATTATCATATTTTTATGAGTGTCTTGGAAAACAGGCCCCACACAGGGTTGGAAATATTCACTTTCGACTTCCCATGTGCATTTGCATTTCATCCTCTTTCCATTGATGTGTTTTTTCTTAAATTGGCCAACCTTAAAGTTTGCGTGGTCTAGGGGTGTGCTTAATATATATTTTAGCCCAGCCTGTAAAGGTTAATGCTTGAGCCATCTCAGTCCATTTTCAGTTCTGTGTGCATCACATCTCATAGCAACTTCCTAATTTGTGATATACTTGGCATTTTGTTGTCACATCTTTTCAAAACCTCTGATCTATGGAAAATTACTGTCCTAATACATGTTTCCAGAATTTTGCTTAGTTTGTTGATGATATTCTCTTATTTACCTGCAAGCCAGCAGTCTCTCCCCACTTCACAAGAGCCTTGCCACTTGCTCTCTTACTACATTCCCATTATTGCAAAGTGGTTGCCTATATATATTTTATGCCAGAATTTTACTTCGTTTTAGATATGTGTGGTAAGGTAATACTTCTGGTGTGTGAGTTTCTGTGGGCAACTAAAGCTTTTGAACGAAAAGGTCTTGAATTTCAAGATGTCTCACCATAAACCAATAGTGTATATTCCAAGCTGTCAGTTGAAGAGTATCAATAATCAGTTACAGCATCAAAGTTTCCTTTTTACAGTCAGGTTGTTTAGGCAAGGAACAAGTGTTGCATCATGTTGGAAGAGGTGGTTCTTTCTTGATTGCTTTCAAAATTACTGTACCCTCTTAGAATCTTCTCTGTATGTAACATAGAAGAAATCCTCATGTGGGCTACCACTTGAAAAGTGTTTTATACAAGGCACTTATTAGATGGTTCTAAAGGTTCTTTGCAATGTCTCGTCAACTCTAACTTCATTGCTCTTAGCCTTTTGCTGCCCATTCATTCCCTGTGGTCTCTTCTTACTTTACTTTCCTTCAATTTTTTCCTCATTTGAGAACAAATCTTTCAAGGGAACTCTAATAGTGTCTTGAGGTGTGACCCATTGGTTTTGTGAAAACGTCAGAAAGTTTAAATGAAAATTCATTATATAAGATTCCCTGTAACTTTAAAAATCAATTTGCTGACTAGGGCTTGGGCTTGCATCATTTTTGGAGGTCAATTATTTAGGTAAACAACAATTTAAATGGCTCAGTAGTCTTAAATAAAATTATAACTTGCAAGGATGCTAAAAAATAGCACTGTTTTGTAGCTTCTCAGTCTTATGCCAAAAGTAGGTGGTAGCCACTTAGAGTTAGCTTTGTATTTCTTAAATTATAATGCCAGTACACTGTACATATTTTTTTTATGATACTGGAGACAGGTTTTATTTGAATTTCATCATAAATTTGAAATTTCTTCTGTACAAAATTGCATATTTCTTTTCAATACTGTACTTCCATTTGTGAATATATAAACCTTTGAACCATTGCCCTATTGAGCCATACAGTATTGGAAATCTGTAATGTACAATTAAATGGCAAAGACTGTAGATTTGTGTAATCAGAGATGTTTGTAAGTAATCACCCACTACTCTTCCCTATTACCGTAGATTTTTTTTTTTTTTTTTTTTTTTTTTTTTTTTTTTGGCCTAATGAGTCTATCAGTATGGACTGCTCCTCACTAGTTCACTGGTGCTTGGTTTTTTTGGAGCTCCACTGATCTTACTCTGGTTAGCAGAAAGTGAAAACAAAGCAGGAGGATATACCTTGACAGGATTACCAGAGAGATTCATAATTTAAGAGTATGTCCATCGTACTATTAGGTGTCCCCTTGCCTCCAAAATTCACCTGCTGTTCATGATTTCTTTGGAGAGCAGCATTGGAACTCACTTGTAAGATTTGAGAATACAGTACTGTACCAGGTTGTTGATCATTTAAGAATATTATATATGCCAAAATAATAATAACAAACAATAAGTACTGTATGTCATTCATTCTCGGATAAAAGGTATACAGCCTGTACAGGAAATTGGCATTAACCTTCAATTCCCATATGTTGTTTTCCTTTGTGGTTTGATTAAACCACTTCATAATGGAATGTGCTGCCTGACATACTTGTGAAAAGAGGTTGTTTATTTGCAGGCATAGTGTTATTCTTGCAGCCTAAGGAATGTTAATGTTTTAGACATTAATTTTTTATAAAATAAAATATATTACAGATTGCAAATTTTATTGGGCATGTGAATAAATGGCTCTGCTCAGTTAATCCTGCGTAAAAATATACTTTCATTAGCCACCCTTCTCCTGTGGATCAATTGTTTAAACAAGCCTGCTAAATTATTTTGTCAT
Organism: Macrobrachium rosenbergii; assembly: GCF_040412425.1. Lineage (NCBI taxonomy): Eukaryota > Metazoa > Arthropoda > Malacostraca > Decapoda > Palaemonidae > Macrobrachium > Macrobrachium rosenbergii. The sequence goes on from NC_089746.1 coordinate 42,347,309, forward strand.
TTTTATTGTGAATAGAGTTTTCAAGATTAATCGTTGTTTATTTCTCCTTGAATTTTAGATTTAAGTATTTCTCCATTGTACTTACAATTTTATTTTTGTGGTCCAGATAAACTATCTAGTGGTAATTTTATTGCTTCAGTCACATTGTACCCTTAAGATGCCAGACTTTTGTCAGGTCCAACAGGCTTGAATTTCATAACTACCAAATGCAGTATTACTTCCTGTGTAATACCCTCTGGTATTATGGGTTGAAATTTGACAAAGTATTATCAGTGGCAAGTAAATACAATAAACTACATGCTGCCTCCCATAGGGAGTTAGTTCCATCAGTGCACCTCAAGTATAGTGCACTGTAGGCATTACTATAGGTTGTTTGCAGAATCCCTGTAGCCCCTAGCTGCACCCACTTTTTAGCCTTTCACTTTACGTCCATTCCTGGTTTCTTTTTTCCACCTTGCTGTCCAACCAATCCACCACCCTCTCTTCATTGCCTTAAGCACTAAATGGTGGGATGTACCTCAGCTCTTGTCTTTGTGGCTAAATTTTCATAAATAATAAATCACAGTACAGTATTCTGTCTTCTACCTATTACAAAACTGTCCAGTTTATTGTGTCTGCAGCATCCCTTCGGTCCCTGACCACACCTACTTCTTAGTGTTTACCTAAATGTCCATTTCTGCTTCTGTTTTTCCATCATGCTGCCCAACTTCAAAGTATTTCTTACTAGTGGGCTTCTCACTCAGTTTCACCTTTAGATCCTTGTACATCTCATTTATTATCTGGATCTCTGCATTGCAGTCCAACTACTCTTAACTCCCTCTTTTTGCTGTCTTAAGCACTGATAGGCTGAAAGTGCCCCAGTGCTTGGCTTTATAGCCTAAATTTCATGGTTCATTCAATTTATGGTGTTGAGTGACCCTTTTGTAGCCAAACGGCTATACTTTCTTTGTTGGATGAGAATAGGGTTATGTGATTTGGTACTACTTCAAAGGCTTGGTTTACTACCAGTTGCTTTAAAATTTTGTCATTTTTCAACCATTGCCAGGAAATCTTCCATATCAGACACTGAACTCAGGATTCCTCGAGACTGACTAAAGTCACTCTTGCTCCTAGTCATGTGCCTTCACAGTCTGCTGAGGAGGAATAGGTGGTGGAGAACAAACATATTACTGTATTGCATTATTTTTTTTTTGTATATAGTTGCTGTCCTTCAGTTAATGAACAATGGTTATGAATGTGTCACTTAATACACTTCTTTAACATGACTGCATGGAGGAATTTTAAGTGAAAATGTATTTATTGTATTGAGCTGCAAGTGATAGTATGTACTGTGTACCATAAAAAAATTGCTTCGTTGGTACGTCTCTTTGCTGAAAGACAGTAGGCTTTGCCATGTTGAATTCAGTTTGGGTTGCACTCTCTTATATAAATGGGATGTAGCAGTACTTGCACCAGTTGTAAAATTTTGTGGTAGGGTAGACTCGAGTAAGGGATAAGTACCCTACATATACAAAACGAACTGTAATCTTCAGTTTTATATTTTGAGTCATCAGATGCTTAATAAATACGTGCTTGTATTTTTACCTTACTGATTGTCTGTCTAAGGTAATTTTGAGCTTTGTTCTTTTGGCTGGAAGCTGCCATGATACAGATAATTTGCCCAGAACAATTCCTTAACATTATTGCATTGGTTGGGAAAAAAAAAAAAAAAGTCTTATTTCTTTGTGAATGGGCTTTTAATGATTTAGTGTGTACATACAACAGAAAGAGGGTCTTGCTGTAAAAAAATAAAAATAGGAAGATTACCTTTGGGTTGGGGGTAGCCTATCCTGGCCTAGTGGATGAACATAGGTATACAGTAGTCTAGGTGCATTTCTTTTATTTAACCATGGTGTTTATTATCTATTATTTATCGAATATGTTGCATACTTTACAGTACTTTGTGCATACTTTGTTGAACAGTTGTGTTTGTGATATATTATTGTAACCAGCCAATAGTTTATGGATTGCTGCGAAAAAAGGGGACAGGACAGACATGCAATTAAGACATTTTAATTCTTTAAATCTTAGTATCTTCTCTTGTCAATGTGACACCTCTTCCTCAAGGCAATACAGTACAAGGTAAAGTTTGTGAAAAGGTAAGTACATCATTAATGTTTACTCATAAATGTGTTCGTTGTTGTAGTATTTGTAACCGTTCATATTAAACAAACATTCATTTGGGTTAAATAAAGGCTGTTTAAGAAAACCAGCATTTTAGAACAGGTGCCATTTTACGTAATTTCAGCTCAACTGAAAAAGTACAGTTGAGGAAAGAAAATATGAAGGTACAGGTTGGGAAGAAGGGACACCTATCTATCTCTTCTTAAACAAAATACACTTATGGGAAAACTGGGTCTTCACGGCAGTTGTCTAGGATATCTGGATTTTTTATTAGTAAAACATGAAGGCAAATTTTTGGTGACAGCATGGAATGGCTTACTGTATAGGGATGAGAATACATATGGTACCTTAAGGATGGTTACAGTTTTCTATCAATAGTCAAGAAGAGAGGAATAATATACAAATCAGACGCAAAGATATGTCTTGTATGGTATTTATTTGAAAGATAATTTTTTATAGGAATTTTATCAAGTTTATATGATTTCAGTAACAAAGGCTTAAATTTTTGCATTGAAATCTACAAAGAAAAGCCCCTTGGCCCCTAGCTGCTGCAACCCCTTTCATTCCTTTTACTGTACTTCCATTCTTGTTCTTTCCATCGTACTTTCCACCCTTTTCTAGCAATTGTTACACCTTTGTAAAATTTTACTCTCGGCTCTCCATTCAGCGCTGAATGATCTTATTTGTATTTGCTCAACAGAGAAAAAGGAAGCAGTAAATCTAACAATATTTACATCAGAAATATTTTTAACATACAAAACTTGACACAGTGGTCTAGAAATTCTAGCAATAAGTCTACATGATGAAACTAGTTCACTGGATAAGCAAAGAAATCTCTCCAGTATTGCCACATCAGGTCCACATGAAAAGTAATGATTGAAATATGGAATTACAAAAGCAGAGAGCAAGCTAAAGAATAAATGCAAAGGAATGTATTTTCCTATTAATCTAACAAACCAACTTGCAGTGAAGATGTTTGCATGGCCTGGTTCAGGGACTATGGCTTAGGCCTAACAGTCAGTGGCCTTAGCACGTTGAGAAAACCACTTGTCACCCACCAAATGTAACTACGGTATAGTTATGTTAGCTCTGTTGATCAGAATTTAGTGTTTAGAAATTTGAATTTTGAAATGCTACAAGTTCAAAGCACCAGTTTTTCAAAGCACTCCATAGAGCAAGAAATTGTAAAAAACTTTTATTTCACACTATTGATGAATTTAAATGTGCATACTCAAAGGGATTAATTTACTTGACGTAGGCATTTTTAACAGCTCAGGCAAGAGTATTGTAAATCTCTCTTCATTAAGGAAAAACACAGTAGATTACGAGTAATAATTAAGAGAGTGAGAAATGCGACTAGCTTACTATACACACGCGCACAAAAATATTCTATTGAGAAATACACCAAAAGCTAAAACTGACATTAAAAAGCGGCATACTTTGTAAGTAAGTGGATTAGTAGGAAAAATAAGAACTCGCTGACAGATTTATTTAATGGAAAACGTATAGTCTGAAATCAGTCTAAACAGATCCAGTCTGTCAGACTGATTATGCAAAAACTTAAAAATTGTGAGGTTATCCTTAAAAAAAAAAACGAGCTATAGTCCATTTTCTATTGGGAGCAATAGCATAATACTGAAGAAAATGGTCATGAATTTTTATGATAAACCATGGAAAGTTTATAACAGCTGCCTACACAACATGACCATCCGGCCCCTGAGAAAATGTCTAGGTATAAACCCAGCGGTTAAGCATAAAGGAAATACACAAGCCATAAAATCATAGTGAACAATGTATAACTTGTCATATACATTGATAATAACGTAAACAGTGGGGAACCGTCAGCATTTTTTTAACACCTTGAAAGAACCAATGCCTTGCCAGAAAACCGGTCTGCTTAAAGAAAATGTACCCGTCACAAATGAACACTGTAAATATGGATAATTTAAAATTAGTTGTACTTATTACGCCATCACAAAATTAGGTTATTTTGACAAACTTCATAAAAATCAACCAAATTAGTACTGACGGAAGTCACAAGATTTAATCAACAAGGCAGCCAACTTAATATGAATAAGCCTCCAGAGGGTGTCATTCCCACCCCAATTTAGTTCATTAGCTGCCTATTAAAAGGAGACTTAAATATAGAAATATATCACCAAATTAATTAATATGAATAGGGTATGGACTAATATGGAGGAAGCAGTATTCAGCAAAGATATTTAGAAACGGACCCTTGAATTTAACTTTACTAAGACTGTTCAGTCATTTTCCCAAGAGACGAAAAACTTTTTGAAACCTCGAAGCCATTTAAGGAATAAGGAGTTGGTCAATGAAGCTTTGGGAAGTCAACCATAATAAAATGATGATGAGAATCCTAGACATCATTATGGCAAGTGGCAGAATTCTAGAATCAATAGGTCATATTTTAATCATTCCTAAAGACCAGATTCTCTAGATCATATTGTTATTTTTATATTAGTAGTTTTGGTATCAATAATTATCGTTTTATGGAAGCCAGTCTACATAAAAAAACCCAATCAGTCTATTTATTATTATTATTATTATAAAAATAGTTTAGCTTATGATGTGAATGAATTGAATTTTTAAAAAAATTTAGGTATATAAAATTATCACATGAAGCCGAAGATACAGCTCTCCATAATATGGAAAGCAACAGAAATAAAAAATAAATCATCCCCACAAACTCCCATCTTAGAAGTGGACATTCTAAGGTCTGACACTTTTTCTAGGTGAAAGTGATATGAGGATTATAAAGCCATGTTTCACAATTGCCATAATTATCATATAAAAAATCACTAACTCATTTCTTTAATTGCATTTTTCATATATTTTAGATATTTTGATCAGTGGTTGGCACAAGTCACCACATGTATATACTTTGCCCTAACTGATATTGACATTTTGAGGTGATTGGCACATTTCACATATTTTCGTCTTATTTTCATTATTATATATTATTTATTCGTACAGTATATGATTAGATGATGTTAAAATTATTATTTTAGAAACATATTGGGGAATTTGACGTCAGTTTAATTGATTGAAGATGACGAGACATTTCTTCAAAAGCGAAGGCGAAGGTTCATCATTAAGGACAAGGACGGGCGTTTCGGCATAACCCTTTAAACTCCGCTCCGTGTTGGTAAGCATTTTTGACAATTTTTATCTTAAGTTATCCCAATTGTTGGGCCAGAAAATTATTTTTGGGATGCCGAATCTTACACGTCCAGAAATTTGACGAGGAAAACTGTTGTCAGTGATAAATATCGATGTAAATAGGGTGTCAAAGAAAATTTTTTTGGGTGTCGCCTTAGAGTAGTGGATGGATGTCGTGAAGACAGTCGATGCGTATTTTATAAATATCATGTCGGGCTTCATTTTATGAAGCATATTGTGCTAGGGATAATTTGTACATTAATATTTGGCGATATTATTCGAGGCTATTTGTAAAAAAGTCCTAGTCTTCCGATAATGTCTAGTCTCATGAGATAAGCCCTAGGCTAGTTTTAGGCCTTAGCCGGGCCTAATAATTATTGAACTCTAGCCAACGATAATTAGAATTTAATTCTCCTTAATATCGATAGTCTTTATGAACTGCTTTGGTATATGTGAGGTAATTATGGAAATGTCAGACTAGACCTAGTAGGCTAGGCTAGGCCCTGTAGCAAGGTAGCCAGCCTAGGCTAACCATAAGGCTGGGTGGTAAAACTGCAGAGTACCTCTGCGCCCCTGCGGTTCGGTAACTGCCAGTTTACATGTTAAATGGGCGTTGTGTCTAGTACCAGTCCCTCTCCCATAGGGGGTTAGTGCTGTGAGTGGCACATATGCAGAGTAGGGAGACGTGTTGGCTTGAGAAATCTGACTGTTAAAACTAGCATATCAAAAATAGATCGGCGGGACTAAATTTCCGTTTGGACACGTGGTCTGGCACTGGCTACGAACTAATCAAAACAACCTTGACCTAACCTTTCCTAGAGCGTCATGCCCTAACCTAACCAGATCTTACGATTCTAACCTGACTTAGGGCTTCATGCCCTGACCTGCCTGGAAGGGCTTCACCCTCCTTGGAGCTCCCCAAGTAACACTCAACATGGACTGGGGTAATGTGGTAGTAGGTTCAGACTCTTGAGTTTTGTCATACTAATTTAACAAAAATAACAAATGAACTGCTTACCAAACTCGAAAGCATTGTTTAGCATTCTTCAAGTGTTTGGGGGTTGATCATGTAAGTGCTAGAACTGGATCATATTGTATTCGGTCAGGATGGTGAAATGTATTCTGGAGGCAGTGAACATATTTAACTATTTCAAGAAACATCAGAATTTCACACCAAACACCTTTCACATATCGTTTCTACAGCATCAAATTCATCACGCGTTTTAACAGTAAACAAACATTCACGTCACTGCTTCCACTTTGGAAGATGGAACAGGAAAGAACAGCTGCATCAGGATCAGAGCACTTAAAGTAACTTTTATTCTATTGAAGTTTTCACTAGGAGGCAAAATTACCAACATATAGCCCTGTTCAGAGCAAGTCTTAGGCCTAAATGGTAGTCCATAAAAATACTTTAAAATTCTTAATACGTAATATGGAATTTTGGGACGTTGTAAAGATCAGCAACCCCAGAGTACCTGAGGGTTGTTTATCTTAACAAGCTAGTATTTGGGGTGGCTGATGTTAACAAGCTCATTCTGATACTGGCGGTGCATCTGTTTGTTGTCGGCCAAATGGAATGTCCCTTCGCCGTGTTCAGTACTGGGGGGTGGCTGATGTTAACAAGTTCATTCTGAGGATAGCCAATCTTTACATGGGTATTCTGGGGTTGCGGATCTTTACAACGTCCGAATTTTGTTAAAAACTAACCAAAATATTTCAAGTTGATTGCTAATTTTGGGTTATAATACAAACAAGAAGGCAACTTTACAAATTCCCTTGTTTTTGAAGTAAGATTTTGTAGTTTAGAAATCATTCCTATTTGTACGAGAGTAGATAGCCTGACTGTAATGAAATTTGTCAAGAACATGGATTTATTTGTATTTTCATTATCCACACTCCTCTTAATAACTAAGGAACCACTGTATAAGACCTAGTTTTTATGATGGGGAAAACAGAAAAGAAATAACACCAATTACAGTGGCAAAATATCCACGGAATAGAGAAGCAATGAGAGGAATATTATCTTTGTAACATAATTAAAAAAAAAAATTCTCTAAACCAAGAGGTTAAAATGACATTTAGGTTTATGAAATTCTCTAAACTGAATGAAATTTTATAGTCTTTTGCAATATTTACAGGAGGTGATAATCTCAAAACGCACAATGCCAGCTAGAGGGCGGGGTTGCCCCATCTCTCAGGGAGAGGCACTACGAAGGCCTGGCCAGATAAGTAAGTGTAACTGATGTGCATTTCCACTAAATGGTTACTGTAACACAGCAGATCTATGATGTACAGCAAGCAGATGTTTTACTTGCACTTTATTTTTCACATGCAACCAGCTAGTTAATAGTTTACAGGCTTTAAATAGGTTATTGTTATCAGTAATCTCAGGACAGAATATTGGAAAAGGATTGTGGAGGTAGGCACAATGGTAGGAAGGATCATATATTGGTGGAGGTGCAGGAAAGAAGTGGCTAGTGTCCTGACACAAGAAAAGTAAAAGTTCTAGGAGGTGAAATTGAAATGCAAGAATGTGGGTGCCATTGAGGAGATTCAAGCTTCAAAAGGATATGGTGTTCATGAGAAAGAAGTAAGAGGAGGTAAAGGGAAATGCAGAGAGAAAAAACTATTGCTTTAAAAATTCTTCTTTCATAGTGCATTGGCTGACAATCTGAGAAGCAGGTGGAGCAAAGACGTAATACGCCCTTCACTGAGGCTGCTCCAGTTGCTGTGTATTCACCACCAAAACTAGCATAGCAAATATGAGGGTAGTTTACAGTTTACCGGGGCAACCACGCATCAATCAAATCCCTCCACATAGGTAAGTAGTTCGACCTTGACCCGACCACGCGACCCATTCATTCTAGCACAGAATTCAAACTGTTAACATGGCATCTTCCCATCCATCTCAAGTTCAATTTGCTGCTGCAAATTTGGTCACTATTATTGATTTGGTTAAATTATGTGATGATGAAAGTGAATTGCATTTGTTTCTGGTGAAAAATGGCCTTTTAGGCGATTTTTGTGGTCTCTGTGAACAGTTTAAGGAAGGAACAGTTAGTTTTGTGAAAGATGAAACACGGGACGTCACGGTACAAACGGAACAGCCATTGCCCGTCGTCCAAAACAAAAGAAGAAAAATCGACTTGCCAGAATGGTCCGACAATTCTGATTTAGAATAAGGCACATGTGTTTTTTACATATATAGTATGAGGGGGGTATGGTAGGATTTTCTTGGTTAGGATAGTAAATCGTCAATAACTAGAGGTTAGGGGTAAAATTTCGTCCCCTGTAACCCCTGTGGGAAGCGCGCAGCGCAAAATTATTGCTTGCCAGGACATACATGCTTGCCAAGAATCTTTCAAAATGCAGATAAGGCGCGAAGCGCCGTTACGCCACACCAAAACTGAAATCAGAAATGTGTAAAAAAAATGACCGCTAAAATTTTGTGGTAAATATTAGTTTTTGTCTTGTCGCCATTTTTGTTGTGTGTCCCTCCACCAGTTTTCTTGTCAGAGCTTACTACCATCTAGTGGTAGGTTCTGACTAGAAAATTGGCCAAAGTTAGGGTTGCCTAGGTAAACTGTAGCCGCTCCAATTATGACATAAAAAAAAATTGTATAAAAAAATTTCCGGAAGATTTACTTTGCCAGCAGTAGTTGCAGTGTGCGCTACATGTGACCTATTTATTACTGTATTTACATAGTAAAATATCACATGGTAAGTGCTTTACTTTGGTATAGAACTTTACGGTAGGCATGAGGCCTCTTACAGAATTTTATATTTCATTTTGGTTACTTTATTTGTTAAGTTTCATAAGTAATTGCTCTTTTTGTGGTGTTTATCCATCTTTTAGTAGAAGTAATAACCTCATTATCAGAATAAGACTATAAAAGGCCTTTTCATCTTGTAATATTTTCATTTGTTCTTACATGAATACAAACCCTTGGTCTTTACATGTGGAAATACCTTCACTGCAGCTGGAAACCTGCCATTTGTTCTTAACAAGGTTGTTAGGTAGTTAACTACCGCCAGTAGAGTGGGGAGTCCCACCCTTTCAACAAGCATCCACTACCTTTTGGCTTCCAGATGAGAAGTATGATCATGCTTGCATCTGCCTGCCAAACCAGGCCACACTTGTGATCCTGATTTTTCTCTGTTGTGATAGTTCTTGTGTGCTATTTGTCTATATTTGTGTTTCTGTGCATATTGTAGTTTGATATGCAAATCCATGAGTCATCACAGCCTAAGGAGAGGAAGCCTCATACCATGAGGCATTGCCCAGGCACAGGAAACATTCCTTGCAAGCGCCCCCTTGAGATTGATCCGCACTTATTGTGTATGCAGTTAGCCATAAGTGCAACAAAAGTAGCCCCTTGTGTGGTTTGGCAGTTGGATGCAGTTTGCTTGGAAGAGAAAATATAAGAGGAAGGCTTCCTGCATGCCGTCAGAGGGCCCCCCCGTGATGCTTAAGGTTGCCAGTCCATCTAGTTCCTTCCTCCAGTGTAACTGCCTGTCATTGCTACTCTCCTCAGGGAGAAGACCAGGACGACAGCTCGCATGCTGTTTCTGTTCATTTTGTGGGCAGGCGAGGAATCCCCCTCAGAGCATAGGGAGACGGCCCAACTAACCCGACTTTTTCAGGTTTGGGGAGATCCAGAAGATGTTTGGCCCTCCCTAGGTCTCTCTGGGAAACTCCATGTCGGGGGTTGGTATCGCACCTTAGTGGTTCAGACTATGACTACTGCTTCTGTAATCATGACTGCAGCCAGGGTTGCAATGTCAACTGGGACCAGAATCGCACATTCTGCTTTGATGTCATTGACCTCCGTGCTCCCTCCGACATCCTCCTTCTCAGAGGATGTCCTCCTACAAGCCTTAGTTGAGAATTATCAATGCAACTCAAGAAGAGATGTGTCTGATTGTCTTCATTGTCATCATCTTTGTCTTGTCAGTGTCTCCTCCCTTCTTCTAAAGGTCCTGTTACTCGAACAGACCAGACAAAGAAGGAGGAGCTTCTGATAAGAAGGCCCATAGGCCTTTGTACAGTCAGCCTTCTTCCATGGAAGAGGCACTGGGATCTCTCAATTACTCTCCCATGCCTCCAGACACTGGAACCATGGCACAGACCCCATGACGCAGGTGCAACAGGCGCATGGGTCTCCACCAAGAGCCAAAGCTGGGCTGTCAGCACCCATGTCACCAATACCGGTACACGGAAGTCACCCTCCAGTGCCGGTAAAGAACCTCCCTCCACGGAACCCCATGTAGCAACAGCAACTGTTGTACATGTCTCCATGGACCCCTGTGCTACGGAGGCTACATGCATGCGGATCTCCACGGACACCCACGTCACCGAAGGTGCACGAGTTTCTGTGAAACCCTGTGTCACTGATAGCAAAGACTCAGAATACATTGGTCCCTGACACCAGATCAGAGTCCTTCTTGATCCCCTCCCCAGAGGACTTTGTTGGCAGTGAACCAGACTAGATGCTACTGTGTCCAGTTAAGAGTACTGCAGTACTGCCTCAAGAGGGCTTAGCAGCTCAGGCGTGAGTGTCAATGACTCTTCGTTAGTACTGGTTCAACCAAGAAAGATGTGTCCAAGAACACCATTTCTTTCTGGCTTCACGAGATGATCAAACGGGCGTATTCTACATCTTACGAAGAGAGCAACAGTACGTTCCGAGCCAGAGCTTACAAGGTCAGGGGCAGTGGTATGTCTCTCACATTCGGGAAGAACCTGTCTTTTCATCAGGTACTGAAGGCAGGAGTTTGGTCATGACAGACCACATTCACCTCCTCATACCTAGGGATGTTGCCCATTGGTCCTTGGACACTTTTTCCTTAGGTTCTGTGGTGGCTGCTCAACAAGTTGTGTGGCTCATCCAGTTTCCCTAGCGGGGACAGGTATCATTTCACCTAAGATGTATGGTTGCGAAAGAGAGTGTGTGTGACTGGTCTCCTCCCTATCTCTTTTATACCCCTCCTCTTCCCACGGGCAGAGGATCGGTTGGAAAGCCGGCATGTGCTGGAACAGGCTTGATGCACGAGTTAAATTTGTAAACATCTTTTTATTATCTAATGTACTGTGAACTTACAGGAGCAGGGCCTACCTTCTCTCTAGCAAAGGGAGAGAGGGGCTGACAATAAAACAAACCTGTTGTTATCTTTAGCTTTATTGTCTTCGACAATAAAGGTTCATCCAGACCTTTTTCGAATCAATGATGCTTCCCAAACCCATTAATTCAAAAGGCCCAGAAGTCTGACAGCTGAACACTCATATGTTCAGGGGGCAGAGGCATGGGACTCCTTCCTTTGCTCTAGCTCTACACAACCAGGGAGAGAGGCCCAGGTTAGGTGAACCACCAGTCTGTTTAGAAGTAATGTCATTTTCCAGGTGTGCTGAAGGTATTTCCATATGTAGAGACCTTGGGTTTGTATGTTAGGAAAAATACAAATTACTTTAAAATTTGTCATTTTGGTGTTGTTCCTCCAGTGTTATGAATGCCTGGGATCCTTTTCAGTTTTTGTATAGTATTTCTGCTGAAATAAACCAGTATGGGTGAATGAGATGCTACAGTATTTGTTAGATTGCAATTTAAATTTGAACTCCCTTTTTTTATGTTTCAGATGATGAAATTAATCCTGCTCTAGTCAATCTCATTGATAACATCACTAGCATCAAATCTCCAGATGATATCCAGGTTTCAAAAGTGGCTGTTGAACTTAAGGATACTGTTAAAAAGTTTGATGATCTTCAGTGAGTACAGGAGATTTTATTTCTTGCAAAATTAGACACTGTATTGCCATGGTTGTTTCAGGAGCACATTACTGTAAATACCTAGAGTTATGGGACTACGGTATCTGTTGGAAAAATGAAGAGTGATCTTAGAAATTTCTTTATTATAATATGTATGTGTAAACAATGAGATCCTTTTTTGTCATATTCATTAGGTCATGTGGGATATTGGATAACTGAATAATTCTGATAATGAAGGATACAAACGCTTCTCAACAACTCATTTCCATTCCTACAACTCATTAAGCAAATTGTTTGATAACTAGGAGTGTGGTTTTAATATATAACGTAAATTAGAAACTAAAACTTGAACACTGTGTAGTTAAATTACTTTTAAAATATGATATAGCCCCAAAGTAATATTACTATAATAATTAGGAAATATTAAAATTTCAATGTTTGTTGATATAATTTCCTTAATATATCACTGAATTCTTGATATAATTTCCTTAATTTAGGACAATTCTACATGATCTGGAAATGTTTCAGGTACTGTGTTACAGAGTTATGCAACCGTGGACTTAGAGATCGAACCTGTTCACCTGTAGTGGCCAAAGTTTTTGGGTTGACTGCTCAGCATTTTGTTGGGGACTGTAAAGTTCTTTCTTTCTTGCTTAGGAGAGTACAAACTGAATACCAAAGTAAGTGTATTTGAAATCTTTATTATTTGGGATGAATCTTACCTACTGTTAAAGTTAGCTTACATCTTCACACGATAGGTGAGCCAGCATTCAAATAATAGATTGAATGGCTGCCCGGATGACTGTCGAGTTTACCTGTTCTCCACCAGGTGTTTAGAATGTTTTAGCTCTTGTCAGAATTCTTCTTGTCACCATTGGGTATAGGCACTTGTTGGTATTTCATGGCTTTTTGTTGTGGTACTATTATTTTTCCTAGGATGCCTCCACTGGAATCAAGGCTAAGAACGTCAGGTCCTGTAGGAATGATTACTGTGTTAGCAGAATGTTTCTTTGAGGAGATGCACATTGTTTATGCCAGCTGCAATGGTTTTAAGTGTGATCTTCAGAATAGATATGAGGAAGTGGGGATTTCTGAAAGACTTTCTGCTTAAGTTCTTTAGTATAGGAAGAGAAGGGAAGCAGTTAGATTGTAAAGCAATTAGTTAAGTCAGACTCAGCTTATCAGCCTGTCACTTCTCCCCCTTCTCCAGGTCCTTCCTCTGTAGGTATCCTCAGTCTAGGCTTTTCCTTTGCTAATACTTTACTTAGTACTGAGATTTTCTCTTTAGCTCCACCTTCCACTCCCCTTTCGGTTCAGGAAAAGCCTATTGAGAGTTTAGAACAAGACATAAACCTTATTTTGGTCAATAGCATATGGAGAGTTTAGAACAAGACATAAACCTTGGGTTAGGGAACTGGTCTGGGTCCCCCCATTGTGCAATCATTTTCACATTCCCTTGTAAGAGTTAAGGTGTCAGTGCCCTCGCTCGCCCGTGGCTCGAGCCTAGGACTGCAACAGTTGGATTCTGAGGAAGAAGTTTGCTGCCAAGGGACTGGGTCAGTTCTCAGGGCGCTGTGGTTCTGTGCCCTCCGTCACCTGCCTATCGTTTTTTCATGTTCATAGTCTGGTATAATGCATTAGCCGAAAGATCGTTTTGGTAAACGTTAATCTTCGCTAACTATGCGACTTCTGCTGTCATCGGCACCTAGTAAGAGGTTGTTAGCACTGATAGGACTAATATGTGTATACAGTAAACCCTCCAGTATTTGTGGGGGATGTGTACCAGACCCCCGCAAATAGCTAAAATATCCTAATATTTACAATACCTACAGAAATGCTTATAACTGCCTATTAAGCGCAAAAAAAAAAAAACTAAAAATACTTACACATCAGTATTTTAATAGTTTTATCACAAGAAGTGTATTTAGTCACAAAAATTATTAAAATACTGAGGTATAAGCATTTTTAGAGGGTTGTTTTGTGCTTAACAGGTAGTTTTAAGCATTTTTTTTATAGGGGTTTTAAGTATTCAGGGATTTTGCAGAAATAATGTAGGCATTATTTCCACAAATAATGCTTACATGTGTTCCATAGAGAAACTTGCAAATGGGTGAGAACATGAATCTCACGAATGCAAATACGGGGTGTTTACTGCAGGTACAGTGAACCCCCCGTATTCGCGGGGGATGCGTCCCACACCCCCCGCTAATAGGTCAAATCCGCGAATGCTTAAAACCCCTCTAAAAACACTTAGAACTACCCATTTTGATAGCTTAAACCAAGAAAAACCCTGTAAAAATGCTTATACCTGAATATTTTAATAGTTTTATCACAAAAAGTGCATTTATTCATGAAAATACAGTAATTAGTGAATTTTTCTCAGTGAAAAATACATGAATGGGCAAATTTTCCTTGAATGATGGCTAGATATGTTCCACAGAGAAACCCGCGAACGCGTGAGTCCATGAACCATGAGAACGCTGAATCTGGGGGTTTACTATAGTTTTATTAAAAATAATGTGTCATAGGGAGTTTTACTTATTCTGATGTTATGTCAACTCAGTCAACTGTTTAACCAATCTCTTCATCTTGTACTCATTCTAAATCCTTGTCTACTAGCCTATTCCTCTTTCTCCATCAAAATGCACTTGTTAGTTCTTTATGAAGCCTTTTCTTTGGCTGTTGGTAAATCTCTTACATCTGCCTTGATTAATGTTTTTCTTTCCAAATCTATCTTCTGTTGTCCCAAGCTAGATGTTATTTTAGCTACATAGCTTTCTAAGGAAGTGTCGTATGGGAATGCTCTAAGTCTGTTGACTCCCTTTTGGATGAGGCAGAGGGGTCATTGTAAACACCACCCCCTGCCTCCCAACTTTCCCATTTTCTTTTGGCACCTTGTTTGTTTTCTTTCACTCAGCTGAATCGCTTCAACTGCTTTTTTCCCGTCTAATAAAGAAGCATTTTCCTGTCTACCTTTCATCGAGTCGAGGATGTGAAGCAGGTGCTCGGCTGCTGTTGTCTCCTGTCGCCAGTTGTTTCTGGGAGACAGCTGTCTTCTCCTGTTGCCAGGAGATGGCTGTCTCCTCCTGTTGACCTCTGACAAAAAAAAAAAAAAAAGTTTGAATTATAGGACCTCCTTCGGTTTGATCGCTGTTCGCTAGGGCTTTGTGCTTCACTGTGTCCTTATTTAGTTGAGGAAAGAGACCACATAGAGTACAGGTCTCAGTTGTCTTTGAGTATTGTGGCCCCCTTAAGTATTTGGAGAAAGAGAACCCAAGCTTTCTCCTTCAGTTAGAGCCGCTGGTTTTTTAGGAGTTGCGGAGCACTGACTCTTGCGATACAGGTGCTTAAACCGTCTGCGGTGGAAAATTCGGTTTTCTTTTCTCTTTCCTGTGAAGAGGTGAACTTGAGACTGACAAGTGCTTTGGACATGCTGAATCAGTTTAGATTGTTGAAGTTTCATCTTTTATTGAACATTTTCTCAGTATAATGCATCTTCTCTGTGTCAGCTCAGAGAGGTTGAGGCTCCAGCTTTGTGTGTTTTTGGCCCCAGCTTGGTGTTTTTAGTGTCAGCTTAGGGAGTTTGTGAAGCCAGCTGTAAGGGTTTTTGGCACCAGCAGGAGTTTAGTGAGGAAGAGTGTTAGTTTTTAACTCATTTCTGATGCTAATGGCTAATATTCTCATACTTATACTAACTCAGTTTGAAAGAAATGAGAACAGTTATACTCCTATCTGTGTAGTAAAGGCTTATGCCGCACAGGTAGAGGCAAGAAGGGAGTACAGTATATATTAGTGCAAGTCTTATTTTATACCTTTTGGGGATAAGTTCGGCCCTATGGTTCTGGTAGATGGCCAATTGCAAGCCTCCTAGCATGCTTGGGGAGGCTTAGGAGCAGAACCTTACATGGTGGAGGCAATGAAGGAGTGTTATGATTCCTGTTAGGTTACCCTCCATTGGTTTAGTCTCTTATAGCTGTTCCTTTGTCTTCTCCAGCAGAAGTCTCTCTTTGTTTAGTTGGAGGTTGTAAATTAGAGAGAAAGAAATGGACCAGGCAGTAATTCACTGGGATTTTTGCCTCTTGACTTTTTCCTAGCTCCATAAGCAACTGGAGATTGGTAACCACTGTTGGACACATTGAGACTGAATGACTTTACATGTCTGTCTCCCTGCTTTTTGTTTTTCCAGCATGGTTTTAGTGACTTACCGAATGAACGATCAGATGTTTTGGTGGACTTGCAGGAGACATTTTTCACATACCAGTATACTCAATCACCCAAGTTCCTTCAAGGTGTATTTACAGAGGAGGTATTGCTGTTCCAGGCGCTTTGTTGGGGCTCGTGTACAGCACCTTTATAAGTATTCACAGGGAATATGTTGCCCACAGGTAGATGGGGTCAATTTTTAGGAGCAAGATTCTTTTCTCCCAGTCTACTGGTTCAAGTTAGCCAACTCTTGACAGTATGCCAAAGGCTAAGGATCAGTTGCTTCACCTGGCTCATTCTCTGTGCAATATGATTTTCAGTCGACTTCCCTAACTCCTCCTCATTGCTATCTAGTGATGTGGTAATGATACTAGAATTTGCAGGCATGTCTGTCATAAGGAGAGTAGGCACTTGCTTCTTGAAGAATTTTAGCCCTGAAGGAAGCTTCCTAAGTGGTAAGGGCTTTCTTTGTTAAGAAACATGGCCTCACTGGGGATTTATCAGAATAATCAGGCCTAATTACAGTACAGTCTTAAAAGATTATGACCTACAGCTAATGTTCATTAATCTTGTAAATTATCCAGGACCATCATTGTTGCCAGGTTCTGTAGGAGGGACTCAGAAATCAAGTGTTGACCATTTTATTCTTAAACCTACATCCAGGTTTTGTTTTTTCCGTGTCGTGTAACACGAAAGAAGGAATTTTGACTAGTGTCATTACACTTGCATACAACATAGAAGGGTCAACACTACATCTGGTAAAGCTTACTAGATGTCAGGGCAGTGGGAAGACCATCGAAGATGCCTAGCAGCTTTATCCCTGATCAGAAATAAAGTCATAATGGAAAAATTGCTGCTTTGAGTAAACTGAACATGATGTTGGTTTGATAATTCATTCTGTGGAGGGGCAGGGTTTTTGGCAGTTTGGGATTCAGAAGAACAAAACTACCTACAGAGTGGCCATTATATCCACAAGTTCAGCAGTTGCTGTGGGGTTAGAGGAGCACTCAAGTGTAAACTTACTAGCATGCAGACGAACAGGAACAACCAATCGATTGCTTCTCCTTTGAGGGTTCTCAGGGTTGAGCAGTGGATATGTTTCTTTAAGTTTGGCCTGATTCAGACTCAGGCCTTTTCCCTCTATCTAAGGAAATATTGAGCAAATTTCATGTTCAAGAATTGCTTGGTGACTCTGGTAGAACTCTAGTAGCCTCAGAGCTAATGATTTTCGAACTTTTTAGCTCTCTTGGTACATGTATCTCTTACTCTTCCATTAAGGGGAAATCGACTCAGACTACTAACTTTCTTGCACTTCCACTAACTACTGCATCTCACCACCACTTGGAGATGCTCGGTTGTCTCCTCCCAATAGGGAGATTTCCAAAGGTATCGTGGGTTCTACCCTCCCTTAACCGGGTGAAGAACAACCATTATGTCAGAAGCAGTGGTTTGTGTATTAATCGGGGTGCCTTTTTAGAGGAATTTTCAGCACCTGGTGGAACCTTGTAGTCAAATTTTCTATGCTTTCTTGGATATAGTAAGACTTTTTCGCTGTCTATGTTATTGTTCTATACTTACCTTGGTATTGCATCATGTGCTTTTAGATCTGGCTGATGATCAGCACATAGGGTTTTGAAATCAGTTGAGATGGAAGCTTCTTCAACTCAGTACTGTATAAATCTTTATCTGGATTTAGACACAGGTCAAAAGTTTATCTGCATATTCTTGTGAGCATCTAGAATGAGTTCCATTGAATTGTTTACTATGAAAACTTCTTTTATTTAGTACTGTCAGCAGTTAAAAAAAATTAATTTATTGCAAGCATTCTCCTTAAGGCTTTTGTAAGGGAATGTTATTTTATCATTTTGCATTTTAGCTGAGAATGAGGTTAAGGCTAAGTTTTCAGAGAACTGTAAGAATTCCATTTAATCTCTGGTGGGGAAGAAGAGGAAACAATTCTCTGTCATGTTGGGGCAATTAAAACTTACTTAAATAGGTTAAGCCTGAAAGCGGCAGTTATCCTTTTATTTTGTGATTTTAGAACTTAGAACATCTGTGTCAAAGGTCAAGCCGGGAGGAGGCAAAATTAACCTTTTGTATTGTGGTTTTAGTAAATGTAGATGTCCTTGTCAAGGGTTAAGCCTGCAAGAGGTAAAGTTAACCTTTTGTTTTGTGGTTTTAGAAATCTAGAATGTCTTTATCAAAGGTTAAGCCTGGAGAAGGCAAAGTTAACATTTTGTTTGGTGGTTTTAGAAAACCTAGATGTCTTTGTCAAAGGTCAAGCCTGGAAGAGGCAAGGTTAACCTTTGTTTTTTGGTTTTAGAAACCTAGAATGTATTTGTCAAAGAACACTGGGTTCTTTGTGACATATTTGATTGGGTTAGTGCATGAGAACTAGCTCCATACCATTTACCTTTATTGAAGGTAAATATTCATAATGTGAGAGTTGCCACTACCTTGTTTAGTTTGATGATAATTGTCACATGAGGATGGGTTTAATGCAGCGCAGAAGTGCAATTTGGATTTGCCGATCAATACCTTAAGTATCCAGAATCATGTTTGAAACAGTAAAGCCATTAGTCCGTTACTATTAGCGGGTAAAGTCTTTTCCTGAACTGAGGAAAAAGCAGTCTTTTAGGCTCTTTGTTTTAAATCCCAGGTTTTAGTATTTTGGGGAGCATGAAGGTACATATATTGTATAGGAGTGTACCTTTATATTGTAAAGGTATTGGTTTTTAGTGATTGTCATTTTGTAGGGCTTTTGGACCCAGGCACAGGGGTCCCCTCACACAGCTTCTGTTTCATTCCAGCTGAATTGAACTGGTTTTCTCGGCAAGGTTGCTCTTCGCTGCACGCATGAGAGCCTTACCCCTGAATAGAATACAACTTCCGGCAGCGGTAAGATCCAGAAAGAATTCCAGATCAGGTAAGAATGTTTTGGGTTTAATGCAAGAAACCTTTAGCTCGATTGGCTGAAAGGATTTAGTCTACCTGCACTACCCACCATCCTCTTCTCAATGTGGGATTCAACTTACTTTAACAGTAGGTAAGATTCATCCCAAATAAATTTTCATAATAAAATTTATTATTTTGGATACTTACCTACGTTAAAGTAGACCCCACCCAGCCTCCCCCAACTTAGTGGGCTGTCAAGGAGAACTCTGACAAGCTTAAAGATTTGAAACACACCAGGTGGAGAACAGGTGAACTAGACAGTCATCCAGGCAGCCATTCGATCTTTTGTTTGAATGCTGACTCGCCTATCGACATGGAGATGTAAGCTAACTTGAACAGTAGGTAAGTATCCAAAAAATAAATTTTATTATAAAAACTTATATTTTGTTACAAATCATATTTGGTGTTCATTTCTGGAGTCATGATGACGAGAATTTGGCAACTTCAAGTACAGGGAGACAGTTTCTTTGCACACTTCTCAATAGCAACACTAAAATAAGTCCTTGGGTTTTTCAGAGAAGGACGAGTTAGCCAAAAGTGATAGAAATAAATTTGTTACTTCTGCACTTTTCCTTGGAGAAGTTTTTCATCATGTTCAGTCAGAGAAAAAGACCCCTTTCAAAGTAAGTAGATATTAAACATATTAAGTGTTTTTCTATTGCTTGTAGAATGCAGTAGTTATTTTAGGCTCCAGTGTGCCAACAAAAATGTTGTCATTGTCATTTACACAAAGGTTTTTTTAATGATGTTTTCCCTCTAAGGTTAGGTTAAATGTGGAGTAAGTTTTTCAGTTGTATTCATGTTAGTGCTTTGTTCCTGAGTACCAGTCATTTCTAGTCTTCATCCATGTCCTTTTTTAATTTTCTGGTCCTTCCTGTGGTTTGTTTCCTACTACTTTACCATATGCTTCCTCTCGAACTCACTGCTCCTCTCCCCTTCTCAAAAGAAACAAAGTTATATTCGGTATTATATAATTAGGTTTCATTTCCAAGGAACATGTCTGGTCAGGAACTTCCTAGGAAGCTTTTAGAGTGCACATATACAGTAAAACAAAAGTACAGAATGGGAAACTATAATTTTCATGAATTTGCAGTAAAAAAGAATGGAAAACTTGTGATTACTTGCCAGATTCAATGTCTTTAAATTAAAGATTAGGTAATAGGTAGATAAGAAATAATAGACAAGGCAAAGGTCATTGTACTTTTATGTACCCTTTATCTAGGAAACATAAATCCCAGACTAGAAAGCCAAGGTACAGAGATCTGAGTATGGTGGTTTTGGTTGTCATCCAATGTGAAGCACTAAAGTGTTACTGAGCATGACTCAGTATCACAAATAGAATAGATGTTCACCAATTAGTCAGGCAAGACAAATAAGATTTGGAATTGTTGAGCCCCATCAGTTATAACCTTTTGTTCCACAGTAAAATATGTGGTGTATTGTTATAAATCAGTGGATTCTGTAGATTAAGTAAATGTCAAGGTTTTGAGTTTAGGCTTGGGGTAACCTACCAGATGCTAAGCATAGGACTTATCCTTTATTTCAGTTTTCTGTACCCTTTATAGACTTAATATTGTGGTGAAGAGAGAGAGAGAGAGAGATTAGGATGTAGGAAGTGCAGAATGAGTGTCCAGTCTACAAAATTATGTCGGTGTGTTAAAATTGTAATAATTAATTTATTCACTATGCCAGTTTTATTTTATTTTATAAACAGATTCTTCTTCAGGCACAAATTTCAATATGCTGAAGTTAAAATTTCAGCATTGATTGGCTTTTCTAACTCTTGTAAGTTACATTTGTGCAAGAACTTTTCGTATACTCGAGTAAGTACTTCATACTCCTAAAAGACTATTTTGTTATTGAAAGATCAAAGACATTAGTCATCTTTGGTAGTACTGCTAGCTGTATTGCGTTTGAAATTTGAAAATTTCACATGCAATTGTGCCCATTGGAAATATAAGAAGGATAACGAGTTTTGTTTGTTGATGTTCAGGTTTTGGTTGAGCCTGTGTTGAACTACTTGGACATGATCATGAGACCCCATCTCACTGAAGACCAAAGAGAAGATATAGATGATGATATGAGTGTAGTTTCTAAACAGGTAGGTGTGTTGCTGCTTTTATTTGAGTTAGAAATAGTTTGTTTGCAAGAAATCTGTGGCATCTGGCATCCGATACGTAGAAGAGGTGGAAGCGGGTCAGAGACCTAGCTAGAACCTTGCGATGTATTGTCTTTCTTCAACGAACTTGAAGAGTGGACATTTGTTTTTGCTCTCCTCCCCCCAAGCCGGTTTTTGTCTTAAGCCCGTGATTCCTTTCTCTGGTTGTGTTGTGTTTTTGGGTGTCAGTGTGTGTGTATTGTGGTTTTATCATGGATTCCTCTAATCAGCCAAAGAAGTCCCATAAGCATCAACACGTGTCCCAGCGTTCCAGGGTTCCCATGTTGGCGCTTCCTGGCTTCCTCTGAGACAGACCGCCCATAAACTTGTAGGAGGTGTTGTTTTAATTTTTGTAATATCACCAATCCATGCCTGGAATGTCATTCCTGGCCTGTTGAGCAGTGGAAGAAGTTCTCCAAGGAGGAGCCCAAAAGGAAGTTGGAGTTACCATTTGGACACGTCTTTTTTCCTTCATCACCATTCGTCATCCTTTGATGCCTTGTCTCCTTCCTTTTCTTCCATTGATTCACCTTTGGAAGTATCAGGAGTTGGTCAAATGATTTTATGTTTAATGCTGCCCTGTCTCGCTCAGCGGGGAAGATTGCCCCTTCAGGGAGAGAGGAGGCAGCGCCATCTTGTTCCTTTGTTTCAGGCCGCAAAAGAAGTGGGCCTCCCTAGGTCATCAGGAACCCTCCCTGGAGGGTCTGTTGTCCCATTTCATGTTCTCACGCCTAACAGTGTTGGCTCCCGAGGAAGCACTCCTTCCCCCTCCTGGCCTCCACTACTTTGGGTCTCGTGTGATGCCACCTAGCGGGACGCCATTGGTACTAACTACGCATCATCCTGGGTCGATGTTTCCCTTGCCCACAGCAATTCCATTGGCTCTGGGGCAGACTCCGTCTGCTCCCGTGACGTCACTCCCTGCATCGTCTCTCCCCGTGACGACATTATCCGTGACTTCATTTCCTCCAACTGTTCCCGTGACTTCACATCCAGCTGATACCATGATGTCATCATCTACAGTTGCAGGTCCATCAGATGCTTTTGTATAGACTATGATGGACAAACTGGACTGTTTTTCAAGAAAAGTATAGCAGTCCTTCTAAGAAGAAAAGACGTAGGCACCCGTGTTCTTCTTCTGTGTCCTCTTCGTCATCTTTGTCATCATTGTCGCCTTCGTCTGCCCCTGCTCGTTCTTCAGTTAGACTTTGGAGGATTAAGGACTTTGTCGCTCCGACTTCTGAGAGGCCAAGAGCTGTTGTTTCGCCTTCGTCAGTTTCTTCTCACGGACTTGTGTCACCAATTCGCTTATGCGGACGTAGTTCTGTCTTCACCTCCTCATTCCGTACAAGTTCAGCAGAAAGATAATAGGCTCTGATTAAGAAGTTGAAGTTGGTGGAACCCCCTGTTTGAAGTCCAGTTGCTCCGAGGCCTCCAGGATGTTCTCCTTCCCCTTGATTCAGGCCTCATTTGCTTATGAGGATTAGGGATTCCTTGCCTGATTGTGTCATCCACGGACGTGTTTGTGGTCAGATCCGTGATGTTGGGGATGGACGTTATCTAATCTTGGGCGTGCTTCTAGGACCATACGTGGATCTGGTAGTGACCGTGATTCTCTGATTCCCAGGAGACTGAAATGTCCCATGTCTCATTCTCCTAGGAGGACCCACGTACGTCGTTCATCTTCCAGAGTCCATGGACGTGACTCATCAAGACCGAGGATTCATGCTTCTGTTTCTCATTCTCCCGAAAGGGATCACGTACATCGTTCGTCTTAACACATCCACATACATGACTCTGATGGTGTGGGACGACGCATATCCATCGAGTGAGAAGAGGTCTTCCGTTTCCAGAGTAAGTGATTGGGACCCCCCCCCCCTCCTATCTACTTCAGGACAACAGCCTTCTTTGCAGGAAGCAGAGGAATGGGAGAGTCCAGAATTTCTTTCTTCCTACATGGAGGTTATTGATCTCATTCGTGATTTCAATAATCTCTCTAAGAGGTCTGAGACTCCATCTCCAATGACCCCTACAGGCATAGAGGTGGCCTTAGTAGGACCAAAGAAGGATGTAAGGACATCTTTTGAGTTGCCTTATTCTGGGTATGCTAATTCAATCTTACGGCATGTGAATTCTTTGGTTTTGGGACAGGTTAATTCTCTTTGTTCCCACAAGTCATTTAAGCTTCTTCCCCCTCCGCTTGTTCGTCATAGGAAGTATCATTCAATAAATCTTGTACCTCATGAGTAGACAGATCAACTCAGATGTCATTCGGTTGAAGCTTGGGTTAACCCTGGATCAGGTTAGGGCTGAGGGTCCTTCTCTAACCTTCCAGGAAGCATCTACCTTGGAGTCGACTGCCTCTTCTGCCTTTCAGACTGTCTCATGGCTAGATTTGTGGTCATTGGCGGTAGCTAGGATTCCTTCATCCCATTCTGCGAGAAACATTCGATAGTCTGTCCTTCATCAGGTTACTACAATCTGGTGCTAAGGCCATATCATACCTAGGCCATTTGAATGCAAACTTGGGGCTAACTTACTACTGGTGAGAAGAGATGCAGCCCTCTCTAAAGTGGCTCAGTTAGTTGATATGGATTCTTTGCTGTCCTTGCAGAATGGAGATCTCCTAGAATCCCAGCTTCTCCTACCTAGGGAACAGTTGGACACTGCATTTGACAGAAGACGGGCTGACGATAATGATCGACTTGTCCAATAGGCAGTGACTAAGTCTTCAGGTCAGTCTTGTTCATCTGCTCCAAGGCAGAATAGGCAGTCCCCTGCCCAGAAGTCTTCAAGACCTTCAGCTTTGAGTAAGGATTCTCAGCCAGCTCCAGCACCAAAGAAGAAACCTCAGCAGCGTCCCTTTCAGTCTCGTCCTTAGAAACCAGGGAGGAGGAGTGGGGACAGAGGCAGGGGAGGACATTGGTAGATAGGGTGCCACTCCCCACCCGTTGCCACCATTGGGGGGGGATGCCTGGCAAGCCACTGGGCTATGTGGCAGATGCACGGAGTGGAATAGGATAGTAAGGTGTCCTTCAGGTAGGGTATCTACTTCCTTTTGACTTCCCTCCTCCTCTCTCTGATCGTCCTCTCCTACACCTGACTTACACCCAAGGCTCTCTGAAGCACTTAGCTCTCCAGGAGGTGGTGAGAAAGATGGACAAGGGGGCAGTAGAAAAGGTAGCACGTCCCTCTCCTGGGTTCTACAGTCGAGTTTTCCTGGTACCAAGAGCCACTGGCGATTGGAGACCAGTGATAGATCTGTCAACTTTGAGCCACTTCGTCAGGAAGACGAAGTTCAGAATGGAGACACCCCGGATAGTCTTAGCAGCCATGAGAAACGACTTCATGCTGACTATAGACTAGGACGCCTACTTTCAGATTCATGTCCACTTTTCGTCCAGGAAGTTCCTTCGCTTCAGTCTTGGTGAGCAAGTGTTCCAGTTCAAAGTTCTTTGCTTTGGACTGACAACAGCTCCATAAGTGTTCACAAGGGTCTTTACCCTAGCGTCGACTTGGGCTCATGCTCAGGGGATTTGCCTGTTGAGATTTCTCAAAGATTGGTTAGTTTTAGCAAGTTCCTGTGAAAGGCTGATTTGGGACAGGGACCATTTTCTCCAGTTTTGTCACAAATTTGGAAAAGTCCAATCTTCTTCCCAGCCAGAGGATTCTATACCAGGGAATGATGATAGATACAGCCTTGTCAAGAGTTTTCCTGTCAGACCAGGTGCTCACTCCTTCCTTTTGAGGGAGGAGCTACCAGCTCACCACTTGCAAGTAGTCCTGGGCCTCTTGACATCTCTAGAGAAGCTGGTTCCTCATGGGCATCTACATACTCGATCACTGCAATGGAGACTAAAGGACTTTTGGTCCCCAGCAGGAGACCCCCTTAGCTCCAGATCCCTCTGTCAGCAGAGGTGAGAAGTGACCTCCTGTGGTGGTTGGACAACCAGAACCTGACAGTGGGCATTCCTCTCTATTCGTCCCCTCCAGATCTTCTTCTGTTCTTGGAAGCATCCTCCAAAGGTTGGGGTGCTTGTCTGGAAGAGCTCCAGGCTTGGGGGTTGTGGAACTCTCAGGACAAGCAACTCCACATCAACATGTTGGAGTTGAAGGCTGCCTTCTTGGGTCTTTAGGAGTTTCAGGAGAGGGTGATAGGTCACTCTGTCGTTCTGATGTCAGACAACACTATGGTGGTAGCATATGTGAGCAAACGTTGGGGATGGTGTCATGCTACCTTCACTCACTAACAGTCGAATTGCACCAGTGGGCGATCAACAACTAACAACTCGATGGAGCTCATGCTCATGGCCAGGTACATTCCGGGCAAAAGGAATGTAGTGGCTAACAAACTAAGTCATCAGGGACATGTTCTAGGTGCGGAGTGGTCTCTGCATCAGGACATAGCGGACAGGCTATTCCATTTATGGGAAGACCCATGTTAGACCTCTTTGCTTCAAGGTTCAACAGAAAGCTAGAGGTCCATTGTTTGGTGGTCCCAGATCCATTCGCTGTGACGGAGGACGCCCTTCAACATCCTTGCGACAACCTGGAAGTTTATGCCTTCCCTCCATTCTGCCTGATCCGCCTTGTCCTGAACAGAGTGATTGGTTCCAAGAATCTCAGGATGACCCTAGTAGCTCCTTTGTGGCCCCAAGCAGAGTGGTTCCCAGATCTGCTGTCTCCTCTCTCAGCAGTGCCAAGAAAGATTCCCCTTGGCACAATCTTCTCTGCAAACCTCATGTAGGAAGGTACCACCAGTCGGAAGGGTCCCTTCTCTTCATGGCTGGAGACTATCCAGTATCTCTTATGAGCTAGAGGGTTTCTCGCAGAGCAGCAACTTAGATGTCCGTCTATCTCAGGAGATCTTCATCAGCCATGTGCCAGGGCAAGTGGGCCATTTACTGTGATTGGTGTCGTCAACAGGGTTTCTCTCCACTCGGAACTTCTGTTCAACAGGTAGTGGACTTCCTGAGCTTTCTCAGAACAGAGAAGAGTCGGAGAGCTCAGTGGTCTAGATTATGATGTAAAACATACCAGAATTTGTGGCTAAGACTCAAAATCCCTCTGTTCACGATGACAGATTTGCCTCATTTTCCATTCCTTCCCTTAGGGATTTTGTTAACAACGATCCTCAGGAGTTACTGCTTTGCCCTGTCAGAGCACTGCGTTGTCATCTAAAAAGGACTCTCACCTAAGACCTAGGTGTCGTAGACTTATTGTTAGTACAGTCCGAGCCAAGAAAGAAGAGTCCAAGAATACTATTTCGTTTTGGCTACAAGGTGTTTAGGCAAGCCTACTCCTCATCATCAAGTTCTGGCATTCAAGAAGAACTTGTCTATTCATAGGATTTTGAATGTTGGTTCTTGGCTTTGTCAGACCACTTTCACTTCTACCTGAAGGACATTGTCCACAGGTCCTTGGAAACTTTCCTTGGGTCCAGTGGTGGCTGCTCAACAAATTGTGTAGCTCATCCAGTGCCCCTGGTGGGACAGTTAGTGTATCTTGCCTAAGGTGATAGTGTGGAAGAGAGAATGAGTGAAATGACTAGTTTCTTTTCTTTCCCTTTTTCCTTTCTTCTCTACCTCCAGGCAGTTGGAAGAATATACACATCATACACTGGCACTGGCTTGATGCAGTTGTGTTGGAGTCATGCTGTGACAGCATTTATATGTTCCATACAACATACAAATATGCATCTCAGTAGCCTTTACTTCTCTCTCCAGCAAGGGGAGTGAGGATGTGGCTGACATGGTTTGTTGCTTGAACAGATATCGTTCTCTTTGACTTCCATGTGTGCAGTGAATCTCTCGTGTAACATTGAATTTTAACCCAGTGGACTGGGTGTTAGACAGCCACATATCTAACAACTCAGAGGCTTAGGTCCTCTTCCTTAGAACCCTAATTTCTAGGAAGAGTGATCAGGTGTGCCGAACCTCCAGTCAGTTCAGGATTCTCATACCTCTCTCCAAGTGTGAGTCTGTCCTAATGTTAAGACCGAAGGTTTGTTCCACGTGTGAAGAAATGACAAATTTTTAATTAATTTGTATTTTTCTTAGCTAACAAACCTGAGGTCTTAACATTGACTGCCCAGCTCTAGCCACCCCTCTTATGTCTTATCCTGGGTTGGAGGAAAGACTGGATATGTCACGAGGTTCTAGCTAGGTCTCTGACCCGCTTCCACCTCTTCTGCGGATCGGATGCCAGATGCCACAGATTCCTTGCATATAAAATTTTTTATTGTTTTTAACTGGTTTCCAGCTGGCACCAGAAGATTTATCCTAATGTTAAGACCTCAGGTTTGTTAGCTATGAAAAATACAGATTAATTAAAAATGTCATTTTTGCTCAAGCGCCATTAAGCGGTTTATCGGCACTATTATTGTCGATTTTTAGTTAGCAGCACTCAGCCGGGAATGGAACCCCCTGCCGTTAACCTGGGACTGCCTGTATTTTACAAGAGGTCAAAACTTTTATTTTTAAGATACAAAAGTTAGAATTACAATATTTTGTATTGTTAAAGCAGTACTGAACAGATGAAGCTTTTATGAAGTGACAGCATTACTTAGAACATGCTATTTACAAAAGATTCTTTAAAGAACCCTATGTCTTTTCCAGTGTGCCATCTGATTAAAATTTAATCTGGTAAGAGCAGGGACCTTATACCATTCACTGTGATAGAAAAATTTACTTTTAAGTGTTTTTGGTATGAGAAATGCTAGAAATGTTCTACTTTTCCATTTTGTTGGTTTGTATTTTTCCCTGTTGTTTGCTTAGTTTTGAGATAACTTGTGTTTTCCAGCTTTTACAGAGTGGTGATGTACTTTGTGAGTTTAATGCGGAGGGAGTCCTGAAGGTTGTTCAAGACGTAACTGAAGTTCTGTGCCGTCGCGAGTTGAATATGTCAACTCGCGTTAACTTATTAACTGCATTAGCTGAACTCTGGCCTCGGCTAGCTACATATTATAATGCTCGCACAATCCATGCTCAACTAGCAAATAGGCTGGAAGTGTCTCTAAAGATCTAGTGTGGATTTTACAAAATGGTAAGTGAAGTAGTTTCCAGAATTATTTGTAACATGTTTAGCAGAAAAATTTTAGTGACCAAACTGAGCAAAAAAAGTTTAATTCCTCTACTAACAATGTTGCAAAGAATTTTTTCCATATCCAATAATATAGTACATTTTTGTTAAAATATAGTAATCCTTTGTTTATGTTTTGTATTGTCTAAAGCTAATGGTAAGTTAGTGTTTATGAATCTTTTCTGTACCCTAAAGAGATCTCTTCTTATAAGGTGAAATTACATGTGGAAATACACATGACACATAAAATCAATTATATTTAGTTTTTTATACAAACTGTAGCTTTGTGTTCCCTGAAAAATGAAACATACATTTGATTATTGATTTTACCAGATTCCAGCTGGCACTAGATATTTATCCTATGTTAAGACCTCAGGTTTGTTATAAAAAATACAAATCAATTTAATAACTTAGTCATTTTGCTTTGGCAGAGGGGGCTGTTTGCATTAGCATGCCTTAAAAATTGAGCTGTGAACAGAGAGGCACCCTGTATCTTACAAGCAATTACTAAAGTAGGACATGATTTCAGTATGCTGCTTAATTTTCTTCTTTGCATATTATTCTCAGGCCATATTCTAAATGTGGCATTGTTTACCTTTTAATCTAAAGGCACGTCTGAATGCTGCAATTAACGTACAGGTAGTAGGTTCAACTGGTGTAATTAAAGGATGCTGATCTTTCAGGTCTTTAGTGTCAAGGTGTT
This sequence comes from Macrobrachium rosenbergii, assembly GCF_040412425.1. Classification (NCBI taxonomy): domain Eukaryota; kingdom Metazoa; phylum Arthropoda; class Malacostraca; order Decapoda; family Palaemonidae; genus Macrobrachium; species Macrobrachium rosenbergii. Next base: position 42,376,517 of record NC_089746.1, read on the forward strand.
CTTCATTACCTTCTTCAGGAATTTTGTCTAACTTCTGCATAGAAATGTCAGTAGCCGGACATAGAGTGATTTATGTTTGCATCTGCCTCAACACTCTTGGGAGGGAAAAAAGTATACCTTAGTTTTACCAGACCACTGAGCTGATTAACAGCTCTCCTAGGGCTGGCCCGAAGGATTAGACTTACTTTACGTGGCTAAGAACCAGTTGGTTACTTAGCAACGAGACCTACAGCTTAATGTGGAATCTGAACCACATTATAGCGAGAAATGAATTTCTATCACCAGAAATAAATTCCTCTAACTCATCAGGCGGCCGGGGAATTGTACTCCGGCCCATCGACTGACAGTCTGCAGCTCTACCGACTCACCCAACAAAGAGCCACTCTTGGGAGGAGATATATTAGATGCTACAGTTTCTTTACCTTATCAACATGGTAAGGACATAGGCTTTCATAATCCACAATATTTTAATTGTGTGGAACTGTAAGAGGAAATCTGGGATATTTGTGTATTGTGTTAACAAGTAATGGTTTGCTGTTGCAGGTGGAAGAGGTCCTTTCTAAAGGTTTGGCTGCCTTGCAGAATTGAGTATCAAATTCAGATTTGTCGTTATTTCATAGGCACTTTTGGCCAGGTTCAATTTATAGGCTTTATTTCATGTAAGACAGTAAGATTATCATTCCTGACAAATTGTGAATCAGTTACTGTGTGGTAGGTAATTGCTAGGTAATTGGACATTTACCTTGTGAAAATGCTTATGCCAGAGCATAAACCTTCTTGTTGCAGTAAATTGTATTAAGATCAAGAATGATGAGTCAGTTTAGTAATTTACTTGGTCTTTGTTACCATTGCTGAAACATTGTGATTTGTACATGAAGGCAGTCAAGTTGTATTTCTGATACTTGAAAATACCCTAGTCACAAGTAGTGGTAACACTCACATTATCAATATGGGCAAAAGTAACTCAAGATGCAGTTTTTTATGTTATGAATATTAAATTAAAAGCTGGAAAACTTTAATTTCAAAAAAGATTATACAGAATATGAATATTAAATTAAAAGCTGGAAAAACTTCTTAATTTCAAAAAAGACTGTACCGAATTTGTCATCTTGCCTTGAAAGCTGTACATAATCCTGCTGGTCAAATGGCCCCTTGATCAGCAAGGTATGCATGTCCAGATAAAGATACAATAGGGGAACGTGTAGCCTACCATGTCATCAGTGGGTGGCAGCAGAATTGCATCCAGTAGAGCAATGGTTTATTGTTAAAGAATAGTCAACTCCCATTTTAGTTGTATGACCTTATTTGAAGCTATGTTTGAGCCTATGTGATACATGTACTGACTAGATGCCACTTCAACAATTTGGAGACTTCCACTCAACTGAAATTCCAGTTTTCTCATATTCTTATTTTATATTAAGTGGCTAACAAATTTCAAGGAAATATATATCTCATATCAAACCTTTTCATTTTAGGTTTGATAAGTTTGTATATCACAGTATAATCCCTCAGTGGCACCTTTATTAACCAAAAAATTCACAAACAGATGCAGTGGTGTAGCTGGCATTCCTTCAGTGGGGGACCTAAGTAGGGCCAAGATATTTTTTTAGGTATCAAAGAAAATTACAAAGAACTAATGTACCAGTTCTGTAATTGGTAAAATATACTGTTCTCAAATGTATAAATCCATGTGAATGAAAGAAAATAATATTATTAGTAATTAGTAAACCTGTATTTGAAATTATAGAGCTCAGTTTTCAATTAATTTTCAACTCTTACTGTATGCAAATGTATCAAATACTGTCAGGGTTTAAGTTTAGCTACAAAGGGAATTTCAACTTCGGGTGCCAAGCATCTGAGCTGGACCCCCCCACCATAGCAACGGCCCTGAACAGATGGTGCAACAGAGTTCAGGTTCAATTTGTCGGGCAGAGTTGTTTCAGTTGGAAAGATCTCCAGGAAGTTGGTGGAGGTGACCCCACTGCTTAATGTCTAGTTTTGTTAAGATATAAATTTAGATCTTGTATTAACCTTCCATTGTTAGTCAGATTGTAGTGGAAACAAATATATTACTACATAGCTTTATTCCACTTCAGCGAATGATAAGCATACTCATCTGTAAAAGAACATCGATATTGATTAGAAATTTTTCCACTAATGTAGTAAATAATGAATTTAATGTAATTTAAACTTTGAAACCTGTAAATATCTATGAGCCATGTTCCTGGACTTCAGTGTTGCAGACAATTTTGTATACCAAAAGAAAAATAGTGGGAGCACTATGCATTGGCATATAGGTCCCAGAGCCTCCAGTAGCTAATTTGTGACACTTATGTAATTTGAACTGTTAGCTACAGCAAGTTTCCAGGGTTTGGAGCCATAAACAAAAAAATAATGAAAATATTTTTTTGTGTTTGGAAGAAACTACAGTTTGAAGAAATTAGAATCCTCCTATGTTTCACCCAAATCCCATTGTTACAAAGAACAGCCATATGGAGTCCAACTTAGCACGAGTGTAAACATACTGGAGAGTAAGTGATGTTTAGTAACACATCTCAAGAGATGCAAAAGCCCAGATAATTCAAGTCATGCTGTCACTGAAAATCTTTCTAGACTTCGTCCAAAATGGCATTTGGATGGTTGCATGTCTGAATTCTTGCAGGTCAAATGCTGAGGAGTTGGTTTGCCCAGGTGGTGTTCAAAAATGTGTCCAGATCCTGGCATCCAGGATTGTTGCTGTGAAAATACAGACTACACTACCCTTGGCCATGACTGTATGACCAAGCCGCATTAGGACCAGCACTTGGTCGTGACTGTATGACCAAGCTGCATTAGGACCAGTGTCCTACAGATAACTAGGACTTGCAGCAAATAACAGGGTCATGTAAGACAGGATTTCTTTGAAGGCACCACCCCAATACCAAGACCATGTAAATGTCACAGGTCATAATCACATCAAGAGCACCAGTGGGACAGTAATGCAGTAAAGCAGAGGGTCATGCAAGAAAACATTTCATTGAAGGTACCACCCTAAGATCAAGTCTGTGTATATGTCAAGAGTCATGATCACATTGAGAGCACCAGTGGGATAATAATGCTTCAGTGGTGCTATACCAGGATAATGTCCACATAGATGTCAAGTCATGATCACAGCAAAGGTGTATACAAGATCGTTTCAGCACCACTCACCCTTGCAGGTCCTCTACAATAGTCATTTACCAAGGAAAGTAGGCATGGATCATTGCTGGTTTGAAAGTGGTTTTCTTTCACTTGAGGCTTCTGTTCCCATTCTAGCAGACTTAAAGAACCTTGTCATACTTTACTTCTGCATACCCATCTGCACCTTTGACGGCTTTAATCCACTCTGCTAGATGCTCAAATGTGTGTGTGTACCTGCTTCAGTATTTTTTGCTGCCCAGAAGCTGCTTCGGTGCCCTTGCCTGGGACCTCTGCAGATCCCTCAACTTCATTCTCTAGATATTTTGCTGCCATATACCAGCCCCTTCTTTTAGTAATTCCAGTAAGGTCTTTCCTGTCTAGAGTATTCTGAAACCTGACAGGAGAATTGCTATTCTCCCAGTCCAGGGGATCAGATCCTTGGCAGCTTCAGATACAAGAGTTCTCTTGACAGGCAGAGGCATTACTTGGACACTCCAAGTTGTTTCCAGTAAGCAAAGCTCTTTACAGTAAGCAAAGCTCTTTAGTCCAGCTTGCACTTGTCATCTTTTAGGACCTTCTCAGCTCCACCTCCAGCACTTGCCATCTTTTAGGACCTTCTCAGCTCCACCTCCAGCACTTGCCATCTTTTAGGACCTTCTCAGCTCCACCTCCAGCTCTCGCCATGTTGCTTGTAGCTGTGAATTGCATTGATGACCACTAGTCTCTGCATTTCTTCCTGCAGTTCTTCACTTCTTGGACTGTGTATCCACTTGCATTAACCTGATGAAATCCTAAGTCCTCTCAGACAGTCTTTGATATGCACGCTTTCCAGGATAACACATGTAACTGTCAAGTTTTAAGCACAGACTGCCTCTTCCAACTTCAGTGACTACTCTTAGGACAATGACTAGGTGTCAATTTCAAAGAAATATGAGCTTCTCCCTGCAGGCTTTGATCCAAGATGATAGGTTATGTATTAAGGGTTGAGACTCCAGAAGGTATTATGACCTCCTCTTGAGTGCTCCCCATGACGTTTTTCTGTTGGGCTAGCACCTTGGGAAGTTTTATCAGACCCTTGATGGTAAAAGAAGGCAGCCTAACAGCAACCTTGTATTTGATAAAAATTTCCCAAGACACTATTCCAGTAGAGAAAGGTCATGAGGAATTGCTCATGGGTCAGTCATAACCTCTGCTGGAATTACATACCTTCTTAGTCTGACAGCTTATGGGAAAAAACCAAATACCTAGCCAGGGAGGACCCTCATATTACTTAAAAACTGACACCTCACTGTTGTCCTAAGAGCAGCCACACAATCATCACACTGATTTAGGGAGGTTCAGTCAGTGCTGGAAATGTCAAGAGAGACAGTTAAGGATATCCACACGAGGATGATGTCATGGAGTGTACACAAAACTGCTATAGTTTCTTCATCCAATCTTCCACTACTAGTAACATGCTTCAGGTAGATGAATCAAATGTTTCTTCCACATAAAAACTTCATAGATATATCTGGCATGTAAACAGCCTTGGTTCAGGGTGGGTGTTGAAGGTTCTCCCTTCAGTTTCAAGCGTAAACATCTTTGCAAACCTTACGTCAAGAAGGGACTCCATAGTATCACAATTAACCTGTTAGAAGAGATCTCCTTTATGAAACAGCAAGTAGAAGGGTGGCCTTAAGGATAGGGGGACTGCATCTGAGTGATAAACTTATTATTGGATGTTCTCAGTGGTCTCATTCAAGGTACATAAACTTCCCACATACAACAGTGATAGTCATACTGGGGGCCACAAAAGTGATAGTCAGACGGGGGGGCCAGTTCTCAATATATGTCCTTACACAACATCTAGCTTTTTAATTATCAAAAACTACTTTAGATGTTTTACTTTCCATGGTCAGTCTACAATACACAAAATTAGTAACTACTGTAATGAAAAATGAAGAGAAACTCATGAAAAGACAGTCAACCAGTAATTATTAGGAACATTTCCAAACATGTCCTGCACAGATTGAAAATTGAAAATATCAAAACGCATATTTTATTAAAAATATAGTAATTGTAGTTTCATAATTTTTATGTGAAACACCACTAACACCAGAGTTATCACAAACTAAAACAATACTAAACAGTCACTTTACATTAATTTACAAAATAACAGTAGTTTTATTAACAATAATAGATTGCAAACCATTGGTTGAGAAAAACAGGACTATTCATATCTCCTACTGAATTTTACATCAGTATAAAAAACTATTTACTGTATTAATACCTGCAATAATATTTCAAGAAAATTAAGTAAAAATCAACATATCAACACTGTATTAGTGAAGTAGTAATAATCATAGAGTTTCAAGTGTATGTACTAATGTCAACCCACCCCTGTCATTGTTACACAAAAATAATCAGTGGATAGTTTTTCATAACTTGTGAAATCAGAAGTCTACAATATCCAGTAGTTTTTGGTGCTATGACTTAACCCACCCCACATTATTCTAGTTCGCTATAATTGAGAGTCTTTGAAAAGAAATACAGTATTAAGTGGATTAAAAATGTTACTAGTCATTTTAAGTCAGTTTGAAGTGGGACAAAAGCTTTTCTTAGTAAGTAGTATAAAGACTATACAGCATTAGTAAAGTAACTTCATAAATTATTTACATATAGTTTATGTAAATAATTTATGAAGTTACTTTGCTAATGCTGTATAGTCTTTATTCTCTAAGTAACACAAGAAAATGTTACCATTTGTTAAAATATCAAGGAGTACTTTTTATGATGGTTCTGTTGTGAATATTCTGCAAGTTATGTATACAGTATTACTGAAATTTTTATTTGTTTTCTAGGAATCTTATTTATTGAGACATAACATATGGACAATTATTACTGATCATTCTTCAAGCAACTTTGCCAAGGCAGATCTTTTATCTTCTATGAAAGTGATTTTGGAGTTTGGCAACAAGAAATAACTTTATTGTGATTGTGTTAATTTTTTTATTGTTTTGTTGTGCTGTGTATTATGTTCAATGGACAGCATGTGATAAAACACTTTCAGGTGATGAAAAAACAGTATTTTGATGATAAAATCATATTTCAAAAGCATATGTTCATGTTTTTTAAAACATTAAGGGGTATTGTGAATTTTAAGTTATCACAGTGTTATTGCATATCTAGTCACAGTAAGGAATAGAAGTTTGTGCACAGAAGCCAAATGAAAATGGAGTCTCCTTATAAGTGGTGCTTTACTATTTAAGCTCTTGATTAATTACTAGCTATAAGATATTGCTATGAAATAGAAGATATTACCATATATATAGAGCTTTAAGGACAATATATAGTTTTTTCCAGATACAGTAGTTTGGGTCTTGTAAATATATTTGAAATTAATCCCAAATGAAAACGCAACATGGCTATCATGTGTTTTGTAATCATATGTATTGAAGTATGTAATACTTAGTAAATGTCGAGTGTAACTTATATTTTTATCTGCCCAAGGTAACAGTTTTAACATATATTGATTGCATTTTGAGATAGTGTCATTGACATAATTACCCATAATGAATACATATTTAAAACTTCATGCCTTTGACATAATTACCCATAATGAATGCATATTTAAAATACATTACTGCAGCAGGAAGACCAACATCGGTGTAATTCTGGCTTAACCTAAACCCTAGGGTTACAGGCTTAACAGTGGACATTGAGCTTCGGTTGCCTATGAAAAGTAGTGCTCTTCATGTTTAACCATCAAGGTATACCATTTAACATTTTTAATTCTTGCATTTTGATGTCCACTGAATGAGGGCATTAGATCAGGTTTGACCTGGAACACAGCAAAGTGAATAATGCTTAGGGTTTTTGCCTGAATGACTTGGTATTCAAGGTACTTATTTATGCGTCTTGGGGGGTGAAATTCTATTAGCCATGTAGACTTCAGGTTGGTTGTTTACCTGAAGTGGGACAGAAAAGATTAATGTTGGATTTACTTCGGTTCCAAGTCAGATCTGGGACAGTGTTTTCAAGACACTCTGAAGCTTAAAACTAGAAATTTGTCATTACAATAGGCATTTTTGGGAGAGGATGGACTTTGGCATTAGCAAGGCTAGCCCTCCTGTTAGGCTAGTTAGCGTATTACAATAATGCCTTAGCGTCATGAAAATGAAGTTGTTGTTGTGCCAAATTTCATTCTTTTTGTTATACAGTTGTAATACCTAAGGTTTTCCTTGTTACCCTTGCCATGTTTGGTTAAAATGTTAATTAATTACAGTCATATTATGCAACACCTTAAGAGCCAACCATAGATTGTTGATACAAGGCTGGTGTTCCAAGGCTGCTTTTATTTCAGTCATGTTTCAGAAAAAGGTAAGCCATTTTGGGACATATTGTTTTAATGGTATGTAAGTGTTTTATTTTTAAATGGTCTAATGAAATTATAGGAACATGTTGCCACACCTAGGAGAAATGAAAAACAAAATTATTGAAAATGGCATAGTTAAACTATAGGATTTTTACATTCTTATCCCTACACTTGTTTAGGTAAAGGGCTGGTAATTTTTGTGCAGATGTCACCACCATATTGTTAATAAGGCTGGTACATTATAGAATGCTTGTGGCACTCCAAATTAGTTAACATATATTAGTTAATGCTTTAATGTAAATGTACGTATTTTAGATTGTTATTGTTTAAAAGAAAACTTAACTTTCAATATGCATTTATCAAGAGTGCTCTAATGTAAAGGTGATGATGACTGTCCATTAATACTTTTGTAAACAAGTTTTCACTCTTCTGTGTAAATTTTGTGTGCATTCCTTTCCTCCCATTCTTTTCATTTTTCTCTCAAGACTTCCTACAAGTAATTGTTGTAAGAATTATTTATAACTCTCTCCAGGTGCGAGTTATAAATAATTCCCTGACCATTGTAAGCAGTATATGATAAAATCAGGTAGGCAGACTTCCCCATTAAAAGAGGGCCACCTTTTGCACTGGTATATGGTAATGATATACAGAAACAAATGCTACTGAAGTTAGTATATGAGCTCAAGAACCAATATTGAAAGCAAAAGAAGTCTTCCTTCTGGGAAACTTGTCAAATCCAAAGTATCAGACAAAACTCTAAAAAAATTGAAACAAACCTATGAAAAAGACAAATGCATGAAAATGAAAAAAGGGCAAATTATAAACAGCCCAAAACATTATTGATAGCTCTCTTAAAAAACACATGTTGATATATCTTCTATAGCCTTGTGCAACATAGTCAAATGTGTTGTTTTTCCATGTAGGTAGTAGTTCAGTTAGCGAAGTATTTGTATTGAAATTTAAACAAATTTGTTTACTTCCCATCAATGGAACAAGACTAAAATAGCATTAACTCCTTTAATGAACTCTAGCAAACAAAATTCTTGAGAGGAAAAATTAAGTGCCAGATGTAACTGTATAATTTCAGATTTCAAAGTTAAAGGTAAAATAACAGCAATATTTTTCCATTGACAATAGGGCAACTGTTTCCGAGTTTTTCAGTAAAGGAAATGACACCAAGGAACTACAGTAGTATGTTCTGTGCAGGAAATATTATTAGATTCTCAAAGCAACTGGAAATAAGAGTGAAATGGGATTTCCCTTCTGGAATAGAGGTTATGGAAGGTGGCTGAGCTTAAGTTAGTTTCAGTGAAAAAAAAAAAAAAAAAAAAATTTTTTGTCAGAAGATTTGAGAAGACTGCTAACATCCACACAAGAGAACAGTATTCCATCAGTGTCCGAACAAAAGAACAGGAAGCATGTGGCGTTAATACCATCTTTTCTGTAGGTGTAGTACTCTTTATAAATAATACATAGCCTTCTGACAGCATTAGACATTTTGCAAGTATTACTGAAAAGAAAGCTTGGAATGAAAGATAGTTGTTGTCATATCTAGAGTCATTCAAGCAAAGTGTTTCTTTAGTTGGAGGCTTCCAGAAAACTTCCCTAGCCCTAAACTGGCTTTAAAACAATACTAGAAAATGTGCAGCATTTCATGAATAAATTTTTGTTAATTAAAAATCCAAAGTCGTCTCGATAAACTGTACTACTGGAAAAAGTTATAAACTTTAAACAGACTCCTCCTCAGTGTTTACATTGAAAATGATAAATTATTTCTACCAAACACTACGGAGGAACAACATTCAGGTATTGAGTTTTGTTTAAAGTTTTTAACTTTTACCAATAATACAATTTGATATAACAGCTGATTTTTAACAAACAGTCATAACCAATTATCACACCGGTGCAAGGGTACCTCATATTACCCGTGTATGTTTCTGCTGAGGGTTTCTTTTATGTGGTAAAATATTTTAGCAAAGGTGTTAAGATGAATGGTCCATTCATAATTTACATCCTGTAGTTATTTGGTAGTGTATAGAATATAATTGAATCAATGCCTCCCTTCTGAAGGGTTGTTATTCACTGGTATTAATAGGTTTTAACAAAATACAGCACAGACAGTTATACTTTATGGTGTTAATAGACAAAGGTAGGGAGCCAGATATTGAATAGCTGTTAAAAATGAATGAAGGAGGTTAATTTGTAAAGTAGGAAGTCCTCTGGTCCCACCTGTTAAAACCTCATTCCTTTACTTTGTTTCTTGAGCAGCAAACATGCAGAGTGTACAGTGTTAAACATAAGACCCAGAAATGTTTGCATGGACTTAAAAATTTTTGGTGGCATTTCACTTGCACTTTCATGGCAAATGTGAAGAGGCTAATGGAAGACAAAACACAACCTGCCTGTACCTCATCAATGGAAATATGTTACCAATTTATGTGATTTTCATAGTTTAATATTGCCTCTGGGTTAAGGTGTAATTCAGAATATGAACATTTCTTATTACTGCATAGACAACCTTTTACCAAGGAGTAAGAGTTATCAATTTTAACTCTTCAGATAAACTAATAGGCTATTCTTTGTTATCCAACACCCTTACCAGTCAAGGCATTTCAGATAAAGGATTTTACAGTGCCATACCAACTCTTTGCAGAGCTCAAGTCAAAAGAAATGACTGTTGGAATTACTGGAAATGCAAGTAATAAGAATATCTGTAATACATAAAAATGCCTTTTACTAAGAATGCCCTCCTTGTAGTCTACAGATTGCTACACTTCTGCAGTGTCAAGGAATGAGAGCTTTTCAGATGTTAACACTGGGGACCTTATGTTGCAGTTGAAGTCTTAAACATTATTAACCATTACAAATTGGTGCATTTTAGCAGCTTTCTGGCACCTTTGCCTATCTTGTAACAAGCTTGTTTTTAAAAATGTAGTGAATACAAAATGTCTGTATTTGTATGCTGCAAAAGAGTTAGATAAATACAGCAAAAGGTTTAGTCATGTAATTTTAGAATAGTCTATAAAATTTAGATATTTTAATAAAAGTTTGTTTAGGTTTGAAGTCATTTTCAGTGCTTTCGCTAATGACCATGGCCAGTAAATCAGTACCTGAAGAGAATGAATTCCATGACAGTTCCAGTCTTATAATGTACATGTACCTTATTTTGTCTTGCGTTTAAAAGTTTTTTGTGTATGTTTTGTCCTCTGACTTTCTTAGCTGAAAATACTCTTATTTTAAGAAAATTGTATGTCAGGAAGTTAGTTCCTGTAAACAGTATTTTTTTTGCAATCTCCATAACTGCTAATTTGAATTTTTGATGTTTAAAATGTTCACATAGTTGAATAAATCAAAATGCCATGTATTATAGTTATTACAGTATTTGTAACTAGTAGTATCATCCACACCGTATCATATATTTTTTCACCTTTTAAATGTAGAATAAATCATTTGAAATTTTACGAAATTTGAGATGCGCTATACATGCCTATTATGCTATTCAAATTGGTGCTACTTTTGAGATTGCAGTTTAAGAAAAAGACATTGTTTATAGAAAAGCAGTTATTGTTAATGGAAAAGCAATTGCCTGGAATCTAATTCCTATCTGGCATTTGTTTATGCACAGTTCTCTAAGCTCAAAATTAACTAAGGGTATTAGTATTACCATTCTTTAGGGCAATAACTGCTTTGCTATGTTCTTTGTAAATATTTTGTATGATATGGTTTTATAAATTGTCATTACTATACAGCCTTCAATTTTTTTAAAGCCATGTTTTGACCAAGAAATTCTGATGTACTTTTAGTTAGAAATCAAAACTTTAAAGTTTCCTTTAATGTCAAGTGTTGTGTACGTGATATACTGTATAAAGTTAGCAAAAATATCATCCATATGGTCAGCCCTATAAGTCTTGGATGGTCTCAGTGATTTGGTCAAGCTAGTAAGCGAAGAATGACTTTGAGATTACCGTTGTAGGTATTAAAGTATCTGATCAAAAACTGCATAGAACTTTTTTCATTAGGTTAAAATTTTATAGTAAGGAACCTATAAGAGTAAAACCAAAGAGCATTTTTAGCCTACTCCATAATTCTGATTCTACTGGTGTTTATCTATCAGTACATGCACATTCTGCAGTACTGTGAATGTCTAAGTTACAATGTCACCTTTTTAATATGAACAAAAACAGAAGAATTTAGTTTATCGTCATTAGTGAAAGCTAAGTTTGTTTAGGTCCAGAAATTTCCTAATATTCCACTTAACATACCATATTCACATACATTAGATAATATTGCAGACTAATGAGCAGGATTATAATTAGTTAAAAACTTGACCAGATATTTTTGCTTTTATCAGCGAGTATCAAAAATTATAAAGTGGGTATTGTGAAACTTTCTTTACCCTTGATATCTCAGAAGATGGGGTTTGTGAAATAGGACATTCATTGCCCTTATTAACTTGCAGCACCTTTACCTCTCATGTTTGTTTATTGCAGAAAATTTTATGATATTCAGCCAAAAACTTCATCTCTGCAAACTTATGTTAGCATTGATAGTACAGTATTGCACACTAAACATGATAATACTGTATTAAGGAGGAGAAAATTTAAAGGCAACAGATAAGTACACTAATTTGTCAGCATTCATGGTTCACTTTTGTATCCAAAAATTTCACTAAATCTTTGAGTGCATCTGTGTTTTTTTTAAACATTCACTCTATAGTTTAATTGGCTTTTTCAGATTTTTAAGTAGTTGAAAAACTCAAGTTGGTGGTAGTTTAATACAATTTTATTAGTGCCAGAAATCCTGAGTAGAGTCATACCCCGACAAGTGTTATGCTTTGCTTGCTTTAACAGTAATCTTTTTGTAGCCACATTCAGATGGGTATCTAAGTGCTGTCTTCCAGATGTACTGTAATGGGAATGTTAGGCATATATATTATGCTTAAGTTGTTTGTATAGTAGCATATTTTAAGATATGTAAGTTTAAATGAAAATTAAATGGCAAGCTGACATCCATCCAAGACCAACATGGGTTAAGCACCTCTTTCAGAAGGCATATTTTGTATAACACCAGGTTAGTTTTTGGATAGAATTAGTAGGTAGACTTGTAAGACTCTTACAGTATGATGTGCTGTTGGTAATGGAAGTATTATTTGTGGTAAATGTTATTAGCCTTAAGAGTAAAATGCCAGATTTGTTATAGATGATTAAAACATTGACCTGGATGCTCACTGTGCTTTAAATAGTCTGTATATCAGGATTCAGGTCTTTCAACTTTGAATTATTCCGATTGTTGCCAATTACTTAATGTGACTGTTACTCGTAGTTAGATGATGTACAGACTCAAGCTATACAGATAGTTAGGATGCTGTTGTATTTTATTAGGCTTATTTTAAAAATATTTTTTCAAGTTCAGGTATGTACAGTGATTTATTTTTTCATGGCTGGAGGGAGAGGGAGAGAGTGAGTTTGTTTTGTATGTGAAGTTCTGTAGATTGTAATTTTTAAATTTTGTAAACAGAAAATGCATATCATTCTAAGTGACAGTTGGTGCACTAAAAAATTAACTAATGCACACACACATCTGGTCTAAAAGATGTACCTTTAAATGAGAAGTGACGGTGGAGAAGGTTCAGGAAGAATGGTCACTTATGCAATGTATAAGGAAGAAGGTACTGAAGTTCATTGACAAAATGATGCTGCAAAGAGCTCATCATACTGTCATCAGCAATCCATTCTAGAATTGTCATTATTGACAAATCTGTTTGACCCTGAAACAAATACTGTTACAAAGTAGCAAAATGTTTCAATTGACTAAATTTGTTGTGAGAATCTGCCAGTTGATCTACATTCCCTTTAAAATAAAAGACAATGCACAGATCTTTAAAATAAGAGAGACAATGCACAGATCTTAAGTTACTCTCTGAACAATTTTTGTTCCATTCATTAATCTACTACCTTGTGAAGAGGAATGGAAACTTCAAGAAGAAAATAGAAATTTAAAATTGTGATTGGATTTTTCAATAAACCTGTTCTGTAGAGATTCTTCATTCCATTTTTTTTAGCAGAATAGGCCAATAGGAAAACTGGGCGTATGATCAGCTAAGAACTTGCAGGTTAGTTTGAAAGGCTTCCAGTAATGATGTGATACTGTACTAAGATGTATATTGAGCTTTCATGCCAGCCAAAGCCTTTGTATTTTTTGTGGTCTACCAAGTGTTTTTATATGCAACATTGTGTTTATTAATAATTTGAGAATTTATTTTTTTATTTGTCAGAGTCAGTGTTGTAGTTCACTTACTTCGTGATTGTCATGTTGATTATTGCTAAAATGTATTGCACTTTTAAGGTTTAGCTTTAAAAGCCTGGTGCCAAACTTGCCCATGTAATATCTTAAGGTATTAACTATGCAAACAGCAATGTGGTTATTGCATATTGTATAGAGTTCCAAAATCTAAGTGTATATTTATTTATTGTATAGCTGTTAAAATGTTTTTTTGGCTGTTTATGGACTGCATCCCTGAATAACAGTTTGTATTTACTGATCTGGGATCCTTACTGTTGAGTAAACTGTATAAAAAAACAAATGAACTTTTCTTAACTTGCAGTTTTCAAAATACATAATAGATAACATTGTGAATCTTATATTAGCAAAAAATCCTGATTTGTAAAAGTTGCCTTGGACTAGTATTTTTATTTTTAAAATTTTTAAGTCCAGCCTTCATGAGTTTCATGATTATGGGTCACCAAAATCATAATGAAAAATTTTGAAGTATTGAAGGTGTCATTAGATGACGATGAGATCAAACCTTAATAATAGGCAGCATTTGTGCCTTAATGCCTGAGACAGTTCAGTCGAGTTCCAAGTGCATTAACTTGCAAAGAGGTGGTTAATGCATGGAAAGGTTGTAGTCTTATCTGCTGCACTTTTCACCTCTGGGGCCTACCAGCAGACCAGGTCTGTGTACCACCCAAACGAGACTAGGAAGAAATTGCTCCCAGTAAAAAAAAAATACCTTTTATATACATATTGGCTTCATGAAGCATTAGAACTCAAAACTTGGTATGGAGGTCAGTGAAAACATTTCTTTGTACAATTCAAGTGTGACTGCTCTGAGCAAGAAAAATGTTTAATTGCTAAGCCATAGTTAGAAGGTGTGATCTCTTGATGTAGAAGAATAGCACTTTGCTGCTGAGGTAAGTAGATATTTAAGCAGCACCATGAGGAATGACACAGGTCTGTTTATTTGTTGACTGGTGAAGAGAGCAAGATTCTTTCAAGAGAGTTCTCCCCTCCAATGACAGTATCAGGAAGGGGGTCAGAAAAATATTACCTCAGTTAAGAGCCTGTGAGAGAGGTGCAAAATAATGAGCAGGGAGACAAGTACTGCTGATTTATTGATAAAAAATAGCTGCTTATAAAGCGGGATGCAGACGTCTGTATAGTGTGCAGAGACCGCTGGTACAAAGATTTACAGGTGACCTAAGGTCAAACTAATTCCTTAAAAAACAGGACAGTTTCATACAGAGAATATAGTGATAATGTCTGACATATGAAATAAATAACTTGTTACTTGTACATAATAAATGATTGCTTGGAAAGACAACATATACATGGTTTATAATTGTGATGATAAATATATATTCCGCAAGACCTTAGGTTGCGGAAACGCACCGCAGAAAACGGGATGTTTTCACAGAGAACGTGTTGAGCGGCGACTTTACAATACTCCCCCCCCAAGACGGAGGTAACGTCTAATTAAACCAGGTATCTCCTGGGGTGATGAAGGGGGCCTTTCTTGATGTCAACTGGAGAGGGTGGTCGCCTTCCCCGATGTCCTCTGCAGTGGTTTGTTGTGGTGCATTTTCGTCAGGTTTCTGGGTTTTCCGGGGACGCCCTCGCCTCCTTCCTAAGACCGGGGTTGTTTGAGGGGCTGCCGTATCCTGCAGGAGATCTTGGGGTCCACCTCCGTTGCCCCCCTCCAGGAATGCAGGTTTGAGATGATCTATTGACGCCCAGTCTTCCCGCCCATGGATGGATATTCGGAATGATTTCTTGTTCCTTTCCAGGACAAGGAAAGGTCCTCTGTAGGGCCTAGTCAAGGGTGGGTGTATGATGTCGTCCCTGACGAAGACGTGGGTGGGGGAGGACATCTCACGGGGTGGGGGGGGGTGGGCATGAGTGGGGACGTCCTGTTGGTTAATGTCTTTTGACAGGGGCGAACTTTCCAACTCTGTCTCGAAGCCTCTGTATTCCTATGTCGTCCCTGTTCTCTGCAACAAGTTCCCCTGGGACTACCAGTCTTTTCCTGTAGACTTTTTCTGCTGAGGAGGGGTCGCCGTTGGCTCTGGGGGCAGTCCTCAACCTGTGGAGGACCCAGGGTAGCTGGTACTTCCAGTTTTCAGAAGAGCAACAAGCTGTGGTGAGTGGTCCCCATAGGACATGCCAGGGCCGTCCACAGTTCGGACAGGAAAGCGGGTCCCTTGTCTGTTGTTATGTCGTCCAGGACACCGAACCAGCTAATTCCAGCTGGAGAGGAGGGGTTCCGCGCATGCATTGGAGGTGGCTTCTTCCATGGGCGTAGCTTCGGGCCACCTGGTGGAGCGGTCGACAACTGTCAGTAGTATCTGGCTCCTCCTGATGGGGGAAGAGGTCCTACTACGTCGACGTGGATGTGCCCAAAACATCTCTTTAGCTGGGGGAATTCGCCCACCCCGATTCGGTGTGCTGCCCCACTTTACTTGTCTGACACTGCATACATTGTCTTGCCCAGGCCGCGCGTCTTTCCGTATGCCGTGCCAGACGAACTTATCCGTCAGCAGTCTAGCTGTTGTCCTTCCGGAGCAGTGGGATAGGCTGTGGATGATGTCGAAAACCAGCCGACGTCTGGAGGCGGGTACCAGGGGGTGGGGGCGGGGGCGTCCGGTACTGATATCGCTCAGTAATGTTGATACTTCCGAGCCAAAGGGCACGTCCTTCCACTTCAGCGAAGTGACGGCTGTATGGTAGGCTGGGGTCTCAGGGTCAGCAGCTTGTTTGTGGGCGAGGTCCTAGTAATCTATCCCGAGCTGTACAGAATTGATCTCGATCCTCGAAAGGGCGTCAGCTACCGGGTTCTTCCTGCCAGGGAGGTACTTGATGGTGCAGGTGAACTCCATGATGGCTGCGAGGTGCCACTGCTGCCTAGAGGACCATGCGTCACCCAGCTTCATGAAGGCGTGGACCAGAGGCTGGTGGTCAGTCCATATTGTGAAGGGCGCCCCCTCTAGGAGGAACTTGAAGTGCCATACCGCCTGGTATGCTGCTGATCTGTTCCAGAATTGCCCAGCAGACAACGTTGCTGGCGTCCATCGTCAGCTGGAGGGGAGCGCTGGGATCCTGGTGGGCCAAAGATGTTGCTTTGCCAAGGGAGGCCTTCTGCTGGTCAGGTCCCCACACTAAGGTCTTTGGACGTCCCTTCAGCATCTCCATCAGGGGGGCCATGGCGTGAGCGATCCCCAGGATGAATCTTCTGTAGTAGTTGACCATCCCGAGGAATTCTTGTACGGCTCTGATGGAGTAGGGGTGGGGAACCTCTCGACGGCTTCGACCCTCGATGACATCGGGTGGACGCCCTCCAGGGATATCTTGTGGCCCAGGAACTCCATCTTCTCGACACTGAAGGTGCATTTGTCAAACCTGATGACGAGGCCATTCTCCTGTAGGCGCTGCAGGACCTTCCGGATGTGTCACAGGTGTTCCTCCCGGGATTTGGAAAAGATTAGGATATCGTTGGCGTAGCAGACACAGAAGTCCAGGTCCCCCAAGATGCTGTCCATCAACCTCTGGAAGGTCGCACCCGTGTTCTTCAGGCCAAAGGTGGAGAAGGCGAAGACATAGGATCCAGAGGGCATGATGATGGCGGTCTTGGGGATGTCCTCCGGAGTTACTGGGACCTGAAAATAAGATTAAGTAGGTCCATTTTGGAGAATATCCTGGCCCCGTCCGTGGAAAGAGGCCGTCAGGTCCTGCATGTTCAGTAGGGGGTAGTGGTCCGGCTCTGTTGCCAGGTTCAGCCGCCTGTAGTCGCCGCAGGTCCTCCAGGTGCCATCTGCTTTCTGCACCATGTGAAGAGGGGAAGCCCATGGGCTGGGAGCCTTTTTGCATAATCCCATCCTTTCCATCTCTGCGAAGGCCTTTTTGGCCTCCTGAAAGCACTGTGGGGGAAGCCGTCGGAACTTCACGTGCATCAGGGGGGACCCTTTGTCTTAATATGGTGGTATAAACCGTGTTTGGCAGGAGTCCCGGGCATCTGGCAGAGCTCAGTTTTGAAGACCTCCGGGAACTCCTTCAGGAACGAACCATAATGGTGGGGCGCAATGGAACAGATGGCGGGCTCCCTGGGGCCTGGCAGGACTGGGTGTCTAGCAGGCATTTGCAGCCGACGTCAACTGTCAGACTGAAGTGGGCGAGGAAGTCCGCCCCCAGGAGTGGAGTCATGACGTCTGCGATGATGAACTCCCAGTTGTACCTCTGGCCAAGGATGGAGATCGACAGGAACTTGGTGCCACAGGAGAGGATGGGGGACCCGTCTGCGGTTGTCAGGCAGGTAGTCGGGTCTGGCGGACGTCTGAGGTCCTCTCCTGAAGGTGGAAACACCGAAAGCATGGCTCCAGTGTTGACCAACATCATCCTGCTGGAGATCGCGTTGCGGATGTAGAACCCTACTGGTAAGGGGCCACTGGGTATTTTTGTTGTTGCTGCCACGGCGGCCTTTGGGGTTGGCCACCGCCACCTCCGTTTTTTTAAGAGAAGAAAGGGCAGGGTTCTTCGCACTTCCGGGCAGCTCTCCCCTCTTCTGCTGGTGGGACAACCTTTTCTGCTCAATGGAGTTGATGGGCTCCGTGGTGGGGTCCTCCAGCAGGAGGCAGTTGGCGGAGTGTGCGGGCGTGGTCGCCCGCTTGGCCGCCTTTGTGGAGTCATTCAGCTGCTGCGCCAACCTGATTAGGTCCTCAACCGGCAGGGTGTATGCGTCCGTGATCTGCTCACGGACCTCCAGCAGTAGCTGCCGCCGGAAGATCCCCCTCAACAGACTGATTTCCTTGCGCCTGCCGCCGCTGTCAGTCTCAGGGAGGAGGAGGAGGTCCTGGAGGGAGTGCCACACTTCTAAGAGGTTTCCCTCTGGCCGGGGGTTGAGGACGAGGTCAAGGGCGTGGGCAGCTCTCTCAGAGACCAGCAGGGAGCAGGTCTCGACAAGAGTGGATTTCATTTCTCGGAAGGTGGCGGGGACTGACGTCATCATCAACCATGGGGCGATCTTCTTATAAATCTCCTCCGGGAGGGCGTTAATGGCAATGTCCGCCTTCAACACCTTGTCGGTCAGGCCTGCTATTCTGAATTGCCCCTCGACCCTGTAGAACCAAGACTCTGCATTCTCCCTGGTGAATGGCAGCAGTCTTATGTTAAGGGCCGTCTTTGGTTGGTCCGTCAGGGGAGCCATCAAGTGGGGCGGCAGTACCGGTGTGGAGGTGCGAGAGGGAGGTGTTTGCCTCTGAGAGGTTCGCGGTAATTTGTACGTGGTTGGGAATGTCTCCGTCCATGCTCTCTTCGCCCTCTCACTTGGAGTGCGTGGGAACACTCACGCCAGTACACGCTGGGGGAGTGTGCCATATGGGTCCACTAATGACGTTGGCGACCTGCCGACTAGAGGGTCGGTTAACGCCCAAACACTTTGTTAGAGTGCCGTAGTTAGTCCATTAGGGGTGTAGATTAGGTTCATTGGGCCAAAACTTGTTCGTCGTTCGGGTCCGTTAATGGCTTCCGGGAACCACTACAGGGGTTACCACTGTGAGAGAGGTGCGAAATAATGAGCAGGGAGACAAGTACTGCTGATTTATTGATAAAAAATAGCTGCTCATAAAGCGGGACGTGGATGTCTGCGTAGTGTGCAGAGACCGCTGGTACAAAGATTTACAGGTGACCTGAGGTCAAACTAGTTCCTTAAAAAACAGGACAGGTTCATGCAGGGAACATAGTGATAATGTCTGACATATGAAATAAATAACTTGTTAGTTGTACATAACAAATGATTGCTTGAAAGACATATATATATAGTTTATAATTGTGATAAATATATATTCCGCTCGACCTTAGATCGCGGAAAGGCACCGCAGAAAACGGGATGTTCTCCGCAGAGAACGCGTTGAGCGGGGACTTTACAAGCCCACAAAACTACTGGGAAATGGAAGAATGAATAGTGCGCTTGGTCAACACCAAACACAATACCCAACACTGAAGAAAAAATGTTCTTTCCCCCAAAATTTGAGAGGAATGACAGTGAATAGTTCGTTTAAAAAAAAAATTGGTTTAAATAGTACTCAATACAGTACAAAGAAATGTAATTTTATAAGATATTTTACAGGACAAACTACCACTAGAGATATTCCAACTCCTCGTTCGAGACGCCAAACAAGAACCTAAGTTTGATGGGAGCAAGTAAAAAAGTAAAAACTTTTTGTTTTGTGAAAATGTATCAAACATACTTGATTTGTGAAAAAATGCACCAAAGTAAAAGTTCATTCACCATACAGCCATGACATAAGTTCAGAATGAATTGATTCAGTAGTTCCTACAATCGCGAAATTTTTCCCACCAAAAGAGCTATCAGTTAAATAGATTGACGTGGCGCAATGATCCGTGTTGTCATAAAACGTTCAATCAATTTATTCTCATTCTGCTCAAACATTTAAAAGGAACAATCGACACCCTATATAACAAAGTTCTCTTCACTCCGCTAACAGTAACAGTTGACATTAAATTGATAAAAGTTTACAGAATGTACACAATTGATATTCCACTTCATCCCACCGAAGACAAAATCTATTTCCATCTTTTAAATGACTAGACAGACGACACCAATATATATACAAAACAATGCAGACATACACGGGATAAAATGAATATCAAAATCAAGGAGAAACAACCAGTTAAACTAAACTTAAAGATGTATGGAAGGACTCTTCTTCAAAGACATGCTCTTGTGAACAGACCATAATAAAATGGGATGAAAATGTATCATAAAAAAAAGTAAAAAGTTCCACCAGCACACCGTATTCATGGCAGTATCCTAATCGCATTAGGTTTAAAAGATTAGTGGCGCAATGCCTAATCAAAAAAAGCTAACTAACAGGCCAGCCTGTTTATAGCTGAAAAAAGATAGAATGAAATGGATATTCGGATCGAAAACAGGCCTATAAAAAAGAACTGCCTGTTTATTGCGGATCGCTGGCTGGTATTTAATTTCAATAGGCCTACATTTGAATAAGAATATATAGGCCTACATTTGACTGAGAATATAAAGAGTTTAAACAATTTAAAGCAGTTGGTCGCAATCGAAATGCTTTAGCTCTCCAGTTAGCGTCCGGAATACCGAAATGGCCAACACTAAGCCAAATTCAGGACCCACTTATAAGTGGGTCCTGGCCGATTATATCATGTAAGAAATAAAAGAAAAAGTAACGAGAGATATTGTTCCAGCGAAGACATTGACTTGACACACTCAAGGAAAATGTAAAGAATATGTAAAGCGATTAGAAGTAAATTATGAATAATACAAAATGGCTTAAAGTGAGCCCTGGGGTAAGAAAAAAATAGTCTGGACGGATGGCCTCGCCTGTTAAGAATCACCAGTTTGCTGGTTTAGAGAATGATTTAAGTTATCTTTTCCTAGTAACTTTTCAGTATGGCTTTGCTTTATCTCTGCAAATTTGTATATCAAAAGTACAATCACTTATAGCGTATATAGATTTAGGAAAATGAAGGTTAAATAATCGACTACACTCAAAAACAGATACCGTACTTTGGAAAGTCAGTTAAAACTAATATTCGCCAAATATACGAAGGCGGATTCCCCCCCCCCCCATTCCACGCGATAGTCTACTGAAATAAATAAGCAAATTTTAAAAGATTCACGCCCGTTTACGTGAAGATTCTGTTGAAAACGGAAAATCTTCAATGGTCTAGAAAAAGAGGCAAGAGAAGCCCGACCAATTTTATAGTTTTCCCAAACCTTCAATACTTTTCACGTTTTTCCTAACGTCCCCTCTTCTCTCAGTTGCTGTCTACATCACGTTTTAAACCTCTCCCTCCCAACTCAAACTGAGAACTGTAGAGTGTACGGACTGTCTACTGCTAGACTAAAGGGGGTTTCACACTGTCAAGCATGTTGGCCAACACATTGGATAACAAGATGTTTGTGAGCATTGTGAAAGGGATAAACGTATTGAACCAACGTATTATTAGACGGATGTCTGATCGGCTCTGACTTTTGTGGGCGGGGCTTGCTCGTTCATGTTCATGTATGATCGTCTGAACATGCACCAGTCTCAAACCGTCATACATATTCCAATCTCGGGGAGGTAAGATCTATAGCAGTTCCTCCGGTATCAGACTGGGCCTATTATTTTCAGAATGAGTGACACGTCCGTCTTTAATGACAAGGAAAGGGAAATCATGATGGATTTCATTGACATACATAGGAAGCATAGGCTATAGCTTTGTGGAAGGTGAAATCTCAAGTCTTTCAGACAACTGCGTTGCTAAAAAAACGCAATGTTTGCTCAGCCGTTCATGAGGGCTAATGGACTTTCTCATGACAGTGTCTTTATAAGTAATGAATGGAGTGACCACATTCAAAAGCTCTAAATATGGAGATTCGTACATACGCATATAATTGCGCCAATCTTTTGGCTGTAATTTTAGCTCCTTCATTAAGTTTGAATGAAAAATGTGGTCCCTTTTCAGTAACCAGCCCTTTGTCCACTTTGGTCGCTTCCTTTTCCTTTCCTTGAGAACAACCACTATCCCGATTGCCATCACCTTGCTAAGAGCAGGATCCAGAGAAAAACGGATCTGCTAACTTGATAACGAAAATGAGACCTTTTCAGAGCAGGTAACAACGTGAGCCCCTGTATGTCCAGGTACAGCTCATTAATGCGGTCTTTTTTTTTTAATAATCCGTTTCCTTTGGTACAACTCATCTTCAGTTAAGACTTTTTCTTATTTTTAACTTTGATGCTAAACTAATTCACTAATGCCATGAGTCATTAAAGGTCCGAGGGCACAAAACTATCCAGTAACACGGATAAGAAGAAAACTGTTTTCATCGTAAGTATTATTATATGGATTCATTTAACAAAATAAGAACAAATAACTTGATACCCATTCAGTATTAGTTTAATAAATTTTCTTTCCATGCTTTGGCACTCGTTTTTTTCTTTTTCATTATTACAATCACTTTATTTAAATAATTCGCCCTAAGATACACAAATTTTAGCAGAAAAAGAAAGATTACATCTTTGGGATCATCAGCTTCAGACAATTCTTATTCAAAAGCAAGAGACTTTATAAAGTCTTTAACTTTCCATGAAGTTTCGCCATGAGTTGCATTAACTCTCACAATAGATAACCGAGACGTGAAATCGTGACTGTGCTCAGCCATTATTTTTCTGATAAATTGCAGCCTGTTGTTTTAACTTCTAAATTAGGATATTTCTCTGCAGATTTCTTTATTTTTCACGTTTTCCTCCGCCTTTCTCTGTCAGATTCTGTTTTTCTTTAACATCATCTTTAAGCCTTCAATTTCAATTTCAAGTTCACTGGTTGGATTTTAAAAGAAAATACTAATCAGGCATTTCTACTGATAATTTCCGATCGTTCATGGTTGTTTTGCACAAGCAGATGATGACAACTGCCTATTTAAAAATAAAATTAGTCTTTTTTACATTCAGTGGGTTTTTTTCACTTAACAGTGCAAAGTCTTTTCCTAACAAATACTCTCTCAAGCAAAATTTAAAATTCAATGAATCTGACGTATGCAGCCACCCCCCCCAAAAAAAAATGTTCCAACATATCTTGATTTAATCACCTTGTAGGTATGAATTTTAACGCTATAAAATTTACTTAGTATTTCATAGAGAGACTTACTTGACAGAATTTCTCCCTTTTGAAAACTATAAAGGCAATTAAATCGTGAGTTTCCTGCTATCATGGTTTTCATGGTATCTACCTTTTTCTGCAGAATTTTTTCTTCTCATAATTTATCCCAAAAGCATTTCGTGATACTGTCATCATATATTGAAGAGTTCATATAATCAAACCATTTATCAACAACAATGAAATTAAGAGTCTTCCACATTGATGCTGTTTAAGAGATATTTCTTACCTAAGTAGTCAATTACACTTGCAAACGAAGTGGATAATAACTGTTATCCAGTTCACGCGCTGTTTCTCTTCGCCTAACAAGTTAAAATGGCCTTCATTTAATTCATAAGAAAGGCCATATTCTGTTTTCCCCTGACTAAACATTTCACGAATGGAAGAATCATAATCAAAACTTCCGTCTTGCAACTTTATTTCATGTCAGTACTATTATCCTTGCAAAAGTACGACGAGGAAATCGTAGCATGATCTGGGTTAAGTTTATCAGATCGTCGATATGCTTGTGTGTATGAATCTCTTAAACTTTCAACTATCAAAAAAAACTAAAGAACTTATGCCTAAACCTATAGATTTGATTTTCCTTTTGTGTTAAAACAGCCAAAAACTGTGCAGTCGTTCGGCATTGTGCTGACAATATTTTAACGTGTTTGACCAGGAAAAATGTTTTCACACTGCGAGAAATGTTGGCAAATGAAGCATTGTACAAGACAACTAGTATTTATATGCTGAAATCTGCATATTATAAATTAATATCAAAGAAATCCTTAGAGACAGGATAAAGATAAAATATTGATAGAACATATTTTGGGTTGTCCTTTCAAGCCACATCTTTGATTGATCCTACCCGCTCAGACTTAGACCAGCGCGTTGGCAAAACCGTTCTTCCTTTATCTAAGGAGAATGTTGCTCCTTTGCTTCTTGGCACCGACTGAGCCACTGAGGTTGGCTGTCGGTCTCGTTTGAGCGTATGAAACCTCTTCCAGCACGTTGCACCGGAGGTTTGATCAGCGTGTTGGCCAACATGTTTGACCATGTGAAACCCCTTTAAATCGTACGATGATGATCTCTCTCTCTCTCTCTCTCTCTCTCTCTCTCTCTCTCTCTCTCTCTCTCTCTCTCTCTCTCTTTTAATTCAACTGAAACTGAGAACTGGTGCTAGGAAAACTGCCAGTGGGAGAATTGCCATTGGGAATATTTTCGGTTGGTAAACTGCTCGTGGGTAAATTGCCATTATGAGAAAATTGCCATTGTGGGATAATTGCCAGTTAGAAAACTGCTAGGCGGAAATTGCTATTTAATAAGTACAATTTATAAAGAAAAGGATTGAAAGGAAAAACCATTACTATCAATACTAGATTTATCTAAAAGTTGCCATTTACTACGTACATACAATTTATAGAATAATTATCTGAATAAAAAATCATTATTATCAAAACTATTGAAAATTATCCGTTTATATGGGCTGCAATTTATAAAATAATTTGAATAAAAAATCATTGCAATTAAAACTTTACTTGAATTTACTGAAAAACTGTACTTAGAAACGTTGATACACCTAAAAAAATATGCATATTATATGTGATGCCCCTTAAATACATTTTATTATGACTCAATTTAAAATGAGGTTGCCAAGTCGAACATGTAGGTTGCTGTACTTTTTGCGTATAGGGATTGTATCCCCTCTTTCCAGTTGGATTCTTTTTGCAATAGCCAAACCACCTTCACTTTTCAGAGCATATATTAGGGTGACTATTGCTGACGGATTTATTAAAGGAATTGTGAAAGGTCTCAACACTATTATTAGTACGAGGCAGTGAGATCTCATAACGGGAATAAACGTTCCAAATTTCAACCGGGAGAAGCGGCACATTTATTTTCCTGCTGCGTCGAGTTCCTCTTTCAGTTCATATATACGTATATTCAAAGTAGGATAAAAATTCAGGCGGGATGTCCTCGTCATCCGAGAATTCTTCAAAAGCAGATATGGCATCTTGTGGTGGCATAAAAGCAAGTGCTGAGAAATGTCGCATTTTCTAATTAAACTCTATCATTATAATATTAGTGTCTTGCTCCTATGTCAATAATTTTCCTGTACAGTGCTTTACCAAAATAATTGTCATTAGGAAAGACATGTTTTACTGCCTTTGTCAAAATCACCCTTCACACGCTCAGAGCATCACCATCAAGTTCCTTGATTTTGTTGTAAACATTTATGTAGGTAGCCTCTGTTTTGTTTGGTCTAAGGCTAAAAACTCGAGGAATTGTTATATTTTCGATCTGAACGTGAACTGTGAGAATTTGGTGATAAATTTCACGAGCAATCTTGAATATACCATCGACTGCCCAATTTTTGGACTCCTTAAGATCCTTCAGTCCTTCATACGAAACAAAATCAATATTCTATCGCCATCACTTATTCCAGAGTCATATTGAAGAAATCGGGCTCCTGAAGAAAGATTTTGAAATTGCAATGGAATACCATGGCCACTCCTACTAGATGGAACAGGTGGGAAATTGCGCTCTCTTTTGTCTCCAATGCCTAATATTTAGACTCAAATGACGCACAACTGGCAATTGAGAAAGTATACATTCGTCAAGACCGGTGGCAAATTCAGACACCAAGGAACGACTTGATTGATGAGAAGTAGTCATTTCAGCTTTTAAATCTCTTTGAGCTTTGTTTAGCTTCAACTTTGTCTTTGCTTGATGAGTGTATATGGTTATTTAAATTCTTTAAAATTTCAAAATTACCGTTGGTGTGTACTCTAGCTCTGCAACCTTTACATTTTCTTTCCTTGCACTCCCAATATAGCACAGCACCACTTTTATTCTTGCCATTCAGATGGTACATATCTTGCAAATCATCGACCAGAATGTCTTTTCCTCTCTCACTTTTTATCACATACAAGATAATGGGCTAAAAAGAGTGAAAAACAGCAAATTCAAAAGATGCTATGGGAATACTGACTGTTGATATAGTTGGTACTGTAAGACTTTCCTCTTTTGGAAAATTTAACAGACTTGTTTGCTAATTTGTAAGAGGATAGTTTAAAAGTAAACGGACAATTTTCTGCCTGGCAGTTTGCTCTTATAGTTCACAGCTTAAAAGACATGCTTGTTAATTTTTAAGATGATAGTTTAAAAGTAAACGGGCAACTGATAGTAATGGTTTTTCCTGTTAATCCTCATGTCAAAATATGACATCAATAATAAAATATTGTATTTAAGGGGCATCGCATATATATTATATATGCATATTTTTTGTGTATCAACACTTCCAAGTAAAGTTTTTCAATAAATTCATGTAAAGTTTTATGATTTTAAATTCAAATATTTTATAAATTGTAGCCTATATAAGTAGTAAATGGATACTTTTAAATAAATTCACAAAATTTTGATAGTAATGATTTTTAATTCAAATAATTCTATAAATGGTATAGAAGTAATAAATGATAACTTAAAAATAAATTCAATTCACAAAGTTTTGATAGTATGGTTTTCCTTTCAATCCTTCTCAAGTTTTTCAATAAATTTGATAGTAATGGTTTTTCCTTTAATTTTTTTTTTTTTTTTATAAATTGTACTTATTAAATGGCAATTTTCCGCCTAGCAGTTTTCTCCACGGCAATTATCCCACAATAGCAATTTACCGACGGGAAATATTCCCACTGGCAATTTTCCTGTCAAGCTGACAACTATAGCTTATACGAACTACTGTTAGACTAAAATCGTTCGATATGCTCTCTCTCTCTCTCTTCTCTCTCAACTAAAACTGAGGGCTACAGATTATAAGGACTGCTGCAAGATTAAAACCGTGCAATGGGAAGTACATATCACGAATTTCTTTGTTATATAGCACTACAAAAATTGTTTAACATTATCATCACATTTACTCGGGCGAGGCGAGTTGCTTGATCGTAACAATTCAAGTACTGCTCTGAAAAAATTATAGCACAATTTCATCGTATAAAAAATAATACATATGCTCGACTCTCTGCTGGCTTCGCACGTAAACATTACATTCTTCCTAAATGTTTTGATTTCAAAGTGACGGGTGTTTGCTAGATTCTTAATTTCATTAAAAACCTTTCTACACCCTGTAGGAGGGTAGTGCCGTCACTGTACCTCACAAGGTGCACTGTTGGCATTACTTAAGTTTCTTTGCAACGTCCCTTCGTCCCCTAGCCGCAACCTCTTTTATTCCTTTTATATTTACCACCCTCTCCTAACAATTGTTTCGGCATTGTGTCCAGCGCTGAAAAACCTCATAGGTCCCAGCGCTTGCCATATGGCTTAAATTTTTTGTTCCAGTTCTAATTCCAAAACATTTCTACAGAGCAATTCAACGTGGACAAATAAGTATATCTTAGTTTTACCAGACCACTGAGCTGATTAACAGCTCTCCTAGGGCTGGCCCGAAGGATTAGACTTATTTTACGTGGCTAAGAACCAATTGGTTACTTAGCAACGGGACCTACAGCTTATTGTGGAATCCGAACCACATTATAGCGAGGAATGAATTTCTATCACCAGAAATAAATTCCTCTAACTCTTCAAAATTCCCCTTTGTTATTTCCCTTAATATACCAATAATACTACATGGTACGTTAAATCTCGAAAACTATATATAAACACCATTGGTAGTTCGGGGGTTATCTGCCAATATATTTCTAAAATCTTCCAGGATCATGTCAAGATTTGCGAACCCAACATCTCCATGTCAAAAACAGCGAACCCAATGATCCCCATGGAAAGAATGGCCAACCCTTTCCGGTCCGAATTCCAATTCCACATGAGGGCTAGTACTAAACACGGCGAAACAGTGATTCATCTACATTGTTTCGTCGTGTTTAGTACTAGCCCCTAGGAGTTCAAATGTATTTTGCCTTTAGTACTAGCCCCTGGGGAATCAAATGTCTGGTACCGAAGTGTTCACGTCTAGAACAGCGAACCCGATTATTCCCATGTAAAGAATAGCGAACCCTGCTGCGAATGGGTTCGCTAATATTGACATGATCCATCTTCCAAACACTATCTGAGTACGATATCTATCCTAACATAGAGAAAGGAGTTTCTATTACAAAGTAAAAAGTGGTTGAAATCGAAGAAATTTCACTGGGGCAAGTTAGTTGATCAGATGGAACTGATGTGAAGTATAGGGGTCTCAAAGGATGGGTTTGAGGGACAGAAAGACTTACGCTTAATATTTAATACTGTCAAACAGTATCACTCGACAAGAACTTTCATCGTCTGCGAAGCACATAAATGTGGATACAGTAACAATAACCATACCTTACGTCATGTTTCCCGAAATGATTGTCTGATACTCTCACAGGTGTTAACAACTGAAAGGAGAAGCATGAAGGCAAAGCACAGATCGCCCTAGGTCAAGAAATGCCAAGGACCCGCCCAGAGCAAGTTAAGCATGAAACAACCTCATTACCAGGATAACCCAGTCTTCTAAGCCCCAAAAACGCATTAGCCTATTTTTCTACAAGACTGCAATTTACTGAAAACGCCTGTATCTGCATGTTCATGTTAGCAGTTTAAGCAGTGACACATTACTTACATTCGAGCGGTAAACCTTTCAACATGACCAACATAAAAAAAAAAAAAAAAAAAAAAAAAAAAAGTTTCAGTCCAAGTTCTTCATAAAGTATTCTGGTAAACAGATGCAGATCCCGTGGCAGTAAACATCAAAGTACCTATGTGGATACCTTAAACTGACTTCCAAGGTGATGTTTTGGATCTGCGGTAGTTTTTTTTTTTTTTTCTTTTTGCGAATTTTGGTCTCTATAGGAAGATGAATCTATGTCAAAATTATTAGGTTCCACACATTCTTTCAACCTTGAATTGAAAATTTTCTTTGTAACGAGTTTGTTCTCCATATGAACATTCTTTGAGGTGTTTACCAAATACTGTACACACCTGAAGTACAAAGTTTCTTCACTCACCTTACCAGGTCATTTGATTCCAAAGAGAAAGCCACGAAAATCCGGTCACTTATAGATCACCTGTAGTAGATAACTAAAATCAGCTTGCTTCTTTCAGAATAAGTCATTGCAGTTTCTCAACATCTGAAAAAAGGAAAAAGGAAATACACTGGGAAATAAAAAAAAAACATTCTTATCTAATACCTTACAGAATGAAAAAATCTTAGAATACACACATTTCAAAGCATTTGACAACCAATAGTCTTCGAAGGCAGAAAAACATATTTTTTATGCAGTAAGAAACATACCTTGCATGCATTAAAACGTCAATGAAACTTGACTGAATAAATCTACCATATAGATTGTTTAGCAAAACTTCTTTAAGGAACTGGTGGCAGTGTCAACTTATAACAAGCTGAAACTATGAACGGGAAGAAAATACCATAAGGCCAATGCCGAATTTCATTACCTGCACAAAGCAAATTTATCATTTGGGATGACAATCATATATATATATATATATATATATATATATATATATATATATATATATATATATATATATATATATATATATATATATATATATATAATTAGTTAAATAATCTCCGTATGATTTCCAGCTCTTTTATCTGACATGGTTAGATCGATTCCTGGACTTCTTACTTCGTTTATTTTTAAAAGTGCCAGTAAGGATGTCTCATAAGAAATTTTCCCCACACAAGGGATATACTCAGTCAACATGGACATGTTTCGCTTTATAGGCAATTCAAGGTTTACTATGATCAATCTGTGATAGCCTAGTAAGGAATCTCGTAAAACAATAACTACGTGGGAAAAATACAACGATTTACATGTGACAATTACCCACTTTCGTTGGAGGCAGTTGGATATCGAAGGTTAACACAGGCCATAATTTCAAAACTTAGCAACAGTGGGCAAATACATAATACCTAAAACAAAGGGGTTCTGGCACATTAATTTTGCCAGGGAAACAAACCAACTGTACTGGGCTTCCTTTGGGTAAGTGAAGCAACACATTGTACAGTAATGTAAAGTCTGGTTAGGTTAAATTAACTAGGAAGGCAGCATGCATGAAGTTTCCACAGTAAAATTTAATGCACATGTTCCAAAGTGACAAATAGCCTATATAAAAATATATATATATATAAAGATTAAAAATTAAAAAAGAGAATAAAAAATTAATTTTCTAGAACAAGAACCATGAAATTTTAATGGATTATCTTGCAGATGTAATGATAGTTCTAAACGAAAGTTATAACAATTATTATTAATAGTAAATGAAAATCAAGCGCAGACAAATATAAATACAAAAAAAGGATACCAGTATAACAATCAAATACTTTCTAAGTACCAACAAGAACAAAATCGTTAAAGGAAAAGAATAAAAATGTTGAGGGTTTTGTAGTTTTTAACTCGAGTTTTATGTCAAATATTCACCTTGTACAGCATAATTAAGCTCCGTAGTTGAATAACAAAGATTTTCTAATTACAAGCTTTATATCGCACCCATTTTTTTCTCAGCACAATGTACAGTAATGCCCATTCTTACATGACTTTTTCTTACACGGCTTATAACGCGTCTTTTCCGACACAGCTTTACAGTATACCTTGGGGAGTACACCGGCACACTTAAGCCTAGCCCCTTCTTAGGTAGATACGGCCAAACTTCAAGAGCTTGACCTTGAAATGCACTCAATGCATTACACTTAAACCCTACTGGATAGGTAGTAGTAGTATATAATAAAAGGCAGACAATGTTGTTCATATGATTGAAATATAATTACGACACACATGCTTGAAATATAATTACGACAATCTTGTTCGCACACTTTGGCGTGCTATCTGTAGTCATGCATAGCTTATAAACATTTGTATATTTTATATCATACACAAGTATACCATATAGTACTTATTTTGTTTTAAGTTTTCCCACGTCACATAACACTATTCATACCCATTATTAATTAGGGTAGTTGAAACTATATGTTCATTATGGATTGAGTGATTTTATTTTTCCATGTGTTTTGCATCTTAAAACTTTTGCACAATCGTTCTTTGCTTTCCTGTTTCTTTTAAATTTGTTGTTAAAGGATATACAAACGCCCTTATACAAGCTTTCCATGCAGAATTAATGTAATTAGTTAAATAAATCACACCTTGGGTTTGATAAACCATTCTCACAGCGTACACAATATGTGTAATTTCAGCTTTAGTGCAATGCAGAATGTGCTTGACCGCAAAGAACAGCCTTGTTGAGCTGACTCCGGTTGGCTGGTGATTTTAGATTAACTGGTCATGTGTAAGTACGCATATCCTTGCTCTAACGCTGTCCTTAAGTGTGGTAAAGTGATAACTGGAGGATAGGCCTGTAAGGATCGTGCTGAGTGACATACTGGCTGGGTGTTGTCTAGTTTATTGGTGGTTCCGAAATGCATGTACAGAATCTTCGAAGTTGTTATTGTCTGGTGCGAGCAGCAAAGTAGTTTCTACACACAGACAGGGCAAAACAGAGATTATGTTTCGGACATCTGTGCTTGTGGACAGACAAACAGATGGCGATTGTGAGAGACATAATAAACGTACAATGATAAAATATAATTATATCACTGGAAAGGCCAGGAAATTCCACATATGGCCAATTGCATGAGATTCGGGACAGATTAGTGAATACAATGCAGTAGCATAATATTTGTGAAATGGCGAGACGTTTGGCGTCTTCACAAACAGAAACATACATACAGTTTGATACAGAAGATTCGGTGGAACATTATGAGTACATGATTGGAATGCTTGCATGGCAATGCATGTAGTGGTGATTGTACATAAATCGAGACAACAATGGTTAGGGGGAAACAGACAAATATTGTATGATAGAAGTTGCGTTCCTGAGAGAGAGAGAAAACGGGATGCTTTGTCTTGCTTTTGCCTTGTTTCCTCCGATGGATGACGCACACACACGTGCGCCCGAAAGACCGTAATTCGGTCTCTTACAGGCCTAGTTTGGATCTCTGGACTCTGCCATACCAACAGAGCAGGAGGTGATGCCTAATTATTACTTGTACTATGTCAAGTTATTTGCTTACACTTATTTACAATTAAACGGAAAAGTAGTGCTAACTTTCGAAGGGCAACCTCGTTGTTGGGATGTGACGTTACGAAAGCTTCCCACTTTCCCGCATCACACCTCTTGCACCCCCTACCCCTCTCCCTACCCCCCAAAAAGGAAAACAGGTAACTGGTTGGTGGGTGGCAGTCTTAATTGTCTACCTTCAACATTTTGGATATACGCTCGACCACCTAGCCCAACTAAGTTAGCCTTCTTCACTTGACCTATGCTCACACGGGCAAAATGTAACCTCACGCTCTCAAAGCTTTATCACGCCCATTCTCTCAAAGCTTTATCACGCCCATTCTCACAGAGCTTCATACCATGCCAATTCTCTCAAAGCTACATCCAACGCCCATTCCCATACAGCTTCATATCACGTCGATGCTCAGATGTCTACACGCCATGTCAGAAAACCGGTAGTTAACAGGAATTGTCAAAATTACTAAAAGGCTATGAATGAGAAACAGTATGAAGTCGAGGTGACAGTAGTTTAATTTACCTTGTGAAGTCAAAGAAGACAGAACTGGGTACTGATTGATTTATTACTGTTGTTGTAGATTTAGCTGGCCTTGTGCCAGCACGGGCTCTTGCTCCTAGAGCAGCCCGTAACTCTGTGTTGATGATGAGTCAATGAGATGGGTAGGTTGGATGAAAACTTTATTATGATGCATGAAAGTGATTTTGGTGGAGGGGATTTATTATGTTGTTTTAGATTTAGCTGGCCTTGTGCCAGCACGGGCTCTTGTTCCTCGAGCAGCCCGTAAAGGGGTTTTATTACCTGGGCATAAGGTATACATAGCAGCGTGTGGACGGAAACAAGGTGCCCGACCCCAGGTCTCCGTGACCCGCACGCTGAGTGAGAGCAATTTGTGTTTGTTAACAGACAATCAAATAACAATAACAAGAGACATAGTGTACATACAGTGATAAAATATATATTGGCGAAAAGGCCAGGAAATTCTACATACAAATATATACACGAGATTCTTGCTGCATTGACAGATGCGATACATGACCGTAATTAATGGGTAAAGACGACGTGCGGGTAGGACGTGTCTGAAGTGCTCTGGGTAACAATGCCTGACTTGCGCGATGTTCACAGTGAATACGAAGAAGAGGAAGGAAAAAGTGAAGTACTGTAGAAATTAAATCAAGTAAAGGGAAGATCAAACTATCATACGAACATTATCTCATAATTATCGAAGCAGCACGTAAAGACGGAACTCTAAAGAAAATACTGGAGAAGGATGAGTCAATCCAAATCGAGAGAGAGTCAGCAACCTGCGGACATTGCTCTGGAGAAGTTGATGATGAAGGAACTTGCTGTGAATGTGTGACGCATGGTTTCACTATGAATGCAAGGGCATAGAGGTCAGATACACACCCATACTTCGTAGTGATAACATATTGTACATCTGTAATAAATGCAAAGTACACGACTGTTACATGCCCTATCAATACTATAAATGACAGGAATTTGGTCATAGCGCAACAAATTTTAGAAATGACCAAGCTTGCCCTAGATGTGGTGAAAATCACAAATCAAATGAATGTGCTAGTAGCATCTTCAAGTGTAAAAATTGTGTAAAGAAAGGCCATAGTGATACTAAACATAAAACACATGATGGCAATAATTGCACAGTATATAATGTGTCAAAGGTGAAAAACAATACGGACCATGGCTTTGACTAATAATCTTCTATGCAATTTAATAAACACAGTCCGTAGGAAATAAAAATAACACTATTAGAAATCTTACAAATGATCACGATCTAGATATATGCATGCTAACGAAGACTTGGCTAAGCAATAATGTAAGTGATTATTCTAAAATAAACGAAATGACGCCAGGGTCTCAACTTTTACCATGTACCGAGAGGGAAAAAAAAGGTGGTGGAGTGGAATGTCAAAAAAGTGTGCAAAGTATCTATACTGAACCAAATTGTGTTCAGTACATTTGAATACATCAACACCAAAATTACACACAAACACACACATACAAATCATAACAGTTTATAAACCACCAACCGACATCATTATTGAACCATACCACTGACCTAGTGATACAAAACAAAAAACAACGAGATTGTGAGTGACTTACTAGTTGAGCCTGAATGCGTGATATCTCCAATACATAAACTAGTTATATTTAGTATAAATATCTGGAAAGGTTATACACTGAAAAAAAAACTATCACTTACAGAAACAAAACTAACTTTAAAGCTGATGAATTTATTGTTGAGAGCATAAAAAAAAATAAGAGAAACAAGCCAGGAGTGCAGGTGTAATTTGAGGAATACCTTGACAGGTGACCAAGTTGGCGTAAAGCTACAACGATAAATGTCCAGAAGTACCAAGGCAAATAACAGTTAAATAAAAATCCAAGTGGTTTAACAGTGAATTACGTGAAGCTAAGAGAAAGAAAATTAAAATGTAAGATCTACGGAAAAGATCGATAGAATCAAGTAGTGAAAATTGGTCACTGCATAGAACAGCTAGAAATCATTACAACGACTTGATTATGAAAACCAAGAAAATATATTACAAAATGTTAAGTGTAGAGAAAAATCGCCCCCCCCCCCAAAAAAAAACCATGACAATTTAGCCGGAATATTGGGACTCAAGAAAGAAAAAGTTCTACCTGACGTAACTAGTGACTACAAAAACCTGGCCGATAACTTTGTGAACTACTTTGAAGAAAAAATTGAAAGAATCTGTCAGTTTAGATAAAGAGATCCCTCCTGATCTCCGAGTGATCGCAATGCAAAATAGCAAATTCAGTAAGTTTAAAGAACTGAACATGAATGACTCTGACAAAATGATGAGAAAAGTGAAAAAACCTATTGTGAAAATTACCAGTTTCCATAAGTGATATAAAAGAGGCAAAAAACTGATCAGTTGCGGGAGCTATATTTTGGTATTGTCAACATGAGTCTAGCACAGGCATCTTTCCCAAATAGTGAAAAGCTTGCTTGTATCAAGCCGGCCTCTAAAGGAAAAGGTGATAAAGAAAATCTAAGCTTCTATAGACCAATATCGAACCTATCGTACTTATCAAAACTTATAGAAACGGAATTTCACAAACAAACATGGAAACACTTGAAACAACTGAACGTTATACCTGATGATCAGTCAGCATACAGAAAAAACCACTCAACAAAGGCTACACTGTGTGCAATTATAAATGATATGGTATAAATTATAGCAAATGGAAAATGTGGCATCCTGGTTATGCTTGACCTAAGTGCAGCATTTGACACAGTTGACCACAATCTACTGCTTGAAGACCTGAGAGCAGTAGGCATCGAAGATGACGTACACAAATGGTACAAAAGCTACTTAAAAAATAGGAAGGTTGCAAATGTGAAATCAGAAAAGAAAAGCCTAACAAAAAGAGTGTCCCAAGGCACCGTTCTGGGTCCACTGCTATTCAGCATTTACACAATTGAATTATCTAGAATTCTAAATAAGCACAAGGTTAAGTAGAAACTGTTTGCTGATGATACCCAGTTCTATTTTCCTGTCGAAACGGTAGAAGACACCATTAGTAAAATTGATGCAATAATGAAAGATATAAAAAAATGGATGTCGGCGAAGAAATTGAAACTTACTAAAGACAAAACTGAGTGCATGCTATTTGGATCTGACAGTGCACTACGAAAATATGAACACTTCAAAAGAATAACTATTGGTTCGTCAACAATAAATATTGTAGCAGCAGTGAGGAACTTAAGAGTATTTACTGATAATAAATTGTCGATGAAGATCCATATATTGCAAATTACAAAAACCTGTAACTATCATATTAGAAACATTGCATTTATTAGAAAATACCTAAACTAAGATACTCTGAAAACAGCAATTTGCAGCCAAATACTTTCGAGAATTGACTACTGCAACGTTATATACTACGGTCTCCCTAACTACCTATTAAGAAAATTCCAAGGAGTACAAAATAGAGCCGCCAGGTTAATAAAAGGACTACGTTCCCTTGACAGAATAACCCCAGCACTAATTGAGCTACATTGGCTCCCAGTAAAAGCTAGAATAGAATATAAAATACTACTTACAGTCTTTAAAGCACTAAAATATGATGAACCAACATATTTGAGAAACTGCTTAAGCTTCTTTAGACCCGAAATGAATATTGTAATCAGACATGCAAGTGAAGCATATAGGGCTATTTGAACCTAGAACAAATTGTAAGTCAAGCGAAAGCGCATTTGTATACTGCGCACCAAGACTATACAACAAAATATCGCCTTAAGTGAAGAGCGTACAAAAGGCAAATTTAAAATGGAACTAAACTCTCCTGTTCTGCAGGAACTACGATACTGACGAGAAAACACTGAAAGACAATTACAAAATATAAGCAGCAGCTTATTTTGAAAACGTATAAGGGGCCACCAGAGAGGGAATTATCCCTGTGGAGGGCTGTGCGTAAAACGAAACAAAGTTAAGTCATGGCAGCCACTGAAGAGTCAAAATAATTACAATTTAACTGCCGTCACTTACTGGTCTGACTTCGGTTGGTTAATTGAATGGAACCAGTGGCCTGGTCGAGTGAGAAGAGGAATATGGAAATTAATATGAAACCCTCTGTTGCCTTGAATGTGCTTTCGTTTATGGTGGCCATTAAAAGCCATTTTTAAAATTGCTCATGTATGCACGGCTACGTAATTTCAGATTTTATCCGTACATTATAGTGCTAATAATGCTCTGCTTAAATATTTTTTCACATAAGAGCAATTTATTTTTTTCAGGCTTGCTTTAAAAAGTCACAGATGGCCGTTAGGCTAGGCGTACTCTTGGTGAAAGGTAATAATTAGGCCTATTAACCTGTAGCTTTCCAAAAATTAGGCAGAAATTCATAATGTTTGGCGGTCAATATCACAGTGTAGCCTAGTACTGTGGAATATTCCAATCTTAAGCACGTTGTTTATCAAAACACGGGTACTCACCAGCTTATCAAATGCATCTCGGTTCAGGATAATTTCCACCATCAGGTGGCTGTATTCAACATAAACACCACAACAGAGACATCAGACACAGGTCTCCTTCAGACGGCCAGCGAGACGAACCGCACAAACTGGCAATAGAAGC
This sequence comes from Macrobrachium rosenbergii, assembly GCF_040412425.1. Taxonomy (NCBI): domain Eukaryota; kingdom Metazoa; phylum Arthropoda; class Malacostraca; order Decapoda; family Palaemonidae; genus Macrobrachium; species Macrobrachium rosenbergii. The sequence goes on from NC_089746.1 coordinate 42,414,174, forward strand.
GTCCGGTCATCTGGCCTCTTCGGTCCTTACTGTAGTACTATGAAGTTGTATATGACTCGTGCCCTCGTTAGTCGTTACCATCTCCCGGAAACTTATGTTTTTTCTTCGTTTGCCTCAGTTTTTGTGGGCAAGGGTGTAAAACCAGTTACCTGGAGTGTTATTATTTTACAACGTGAATGTTTTCTACCCAAGTCTAGCATAGGCAAAGATGATAAAATTGCGTTCCTGAATAGAAGAAGGATAAATATTATCTATATTCTCGTGTAGGAAAGGGAATTCTTTGTGAGTTTGCAAAGTCAGTAAAAATCAACCAACTTGCTCGTTAACATTGTCAAATTTGCTTCGAGAGATCGCACAAAGTAGGAAAGAAAAATTATTTTCCGAAATATGTATCCATATTGCATAAATATCCTGACGTTTTGAACATATTTTTTTATATTGTTGTAGACAATACAACATATATTATGGTTAAAAAATTATGCCAAGCAATGTGGTTTACTTCAATCAAATTTGGTATTTGTCTCCATTAATTCAGGTTGCATATTTACAATGTTGGCCTGTCTATTTTAGATATTAAGGGAGAGTTATGTAAATGTTTTTTTTTACCATATGTATATATATATATATATATATATATATTATATATATATGTGTCAACATAAAATGGTTCCCTTTAATAGTGTGTGTCTAGAGAGAGAGAGAGAGAGAATAAGGGTAATTTATGCCCACGACGAGACCGGATATTGTTATAATGTTGGTAGCATAGAAGAGAAACTTCTTATCCTCTGACAATGGTCACTTATTTTCCTCTTCAGAAATTTTGAACTTGAAAAGTGCAATCTTTTCTTTTGCGTAACTGGAAACACAATATTTGAAAATCCGAAGGAAACTAGGTTTCATCTTGAGAAGAGGCACAAAGCCTCCTCTTAAAACTGGCCAGGTCGTATGAGTGAGGAAATGCCGTCTAAATTCGGTGTCCACCGAGACTTCCGGTCACTGAAATCGAACTGCAGTGCTATATGCTTGAGCTTTTACGCACCACGCTCAACCCACTCCTGACATGGCACATTCCTATGTCTTCATCTGCAACAAAGTCTTTCAAGTGCTTGCGGTTGTTTATTCTGCTTCTAAATACACTTTCAGCTTGAATGTTTATTAGACATTCATTCTGCGGTGATTATTGCAGTGTGGCTGAACCATAGCACTAAACTTTTTACATTATCGTGACGGTGCGGGAAAAAGTTTCGCTCCTCCATGATGCTAATATTTACATATCGATGTTCGGATGTTTTAGAATTTTCTCATATACGTTCAATGTTCCCTTAAAGTGAATTGCAATCATGAATAACGCAGATCTTTTTAAAATTAATTGACAATAGTTACAGAAATTAGTCGATGAAAATATCTGAGTTGTGGCAGCCGGTGTGGTGTCCTAGACCACAAGTAATCATGTTTCGAGTTTTGTTAATAGCTCACTTTCACTTATAATTTGCACCATAGGAGGCACTGCTGTCATTCTGTAGGAATTCCATAACCCTACCCCCGCACCACACCCCTAGGCCTACTAAACAGCAAGAGATTTTAGCAGTCCCCTAATCGTGTCGCCGGGAAAATCAGCCTTATTATTGATTTTCTGCTGTCGGAGACCATCTTATAGGCCTAAATTTCACGAACCGTACATTTTTTGCACATTGCTCTGAAGGTTCCTTGTTCTTGAGAGTAAGACGGTTGCTCAATCCACGGTCAAAAGGAACAGATAAGCCATCTTCAGATAACGGATTTTTGATCTTCAGGTAAACAGCTCTCCACCTTCAGATCATTACTCCATCTATCAGTGAAAAAAATTAAAATTTTTATCGAATTAAAGGTAAAGATCAATATATTGATCTGAATGCTGACCTACAGGAACCCTTTCCAATCACTGTATTTCATTTATTTCCAAAAGTAAAATTGTTCCATTAGTGAAATGAAACCTTTTAGGGGCGAGTGAGTGCGTGTGTACCCTAGGATAAGATAGGCTAATGAGCAAATGAGTTTTAGAGTAAAACTTCCAAATAAAGAGATTCTGTTAAAGTGAACATTGAACTGTCTGATGATTTATAAAATTCAAAGAATAATAAGATGCAGATTTGAATGATACAAAGAATGAAACGGCCAATATATTAAAACAAATAAGGGACGATTGAAACAGGAGTAAATAATGGAAAATTTCTCCCGCTGTGTCTTTCACAAAAAAAAAAAAAAAAAAAAGACGACCTTTTAACAATCATAGGGTTATCATTACTGGATTCCTATGGTTAATTTTGAGGTCCGACCCCAGCAACCACACATGTATTGGTCATACATGGATTCAGTACTGGACTTCCTGACTTTTGGACATTGACACAATGCTCCCTAAAATGGTCAGAAGCATTGGTCCAACTTATATCCGTTATCCGTTTGCGCACTGGGCCACTAATGGCACTGTACCAAAACATTCGATCCATAATCATCCCAATGCATGTATTGGAATGGTACTGGAACGATTATGTGCCACTTTACTGTATTGGGCAGATACTGACACGATTACCAGTATCCAATTTAGGTTTCATTATGGATTGCCATAATCAGTTTTAAATTGTTATCAGCTGTTTCTTCGATGCATGTACTGGATAAGGATTGGCACAAATAAGGGGATCCAATTTTATGCAATGGGTCAATAATGCAATAATGAATGATACCCAGTATGGGTTTCACAAAGGAATTCCAATGCATGACAGTTTCGGGTACCTATTCCAATGATAAAATCCACAATTCTGTTTTATGCATTAAATACCTATGTAAGCACAGGCAAAAGAATAAGAAAAACAGAAGCCTTTGACAGTTTGTTCAATGGTCTTCGACATCTGAAAGAACCCACTGGACGAACTGTTAGAAACTTAAATTTCCTTTTACTGGTATTATATATAGTTACATGCATAAAACATTATTTATATAGTTACATGCATAAAACATTATTTATATAGTTACATGCATAAAACATTATTTATATAGTTACATGCATAAAACATTATTTATATAGTTACATGCATAAAACATTATTTATATAGTTACATGCACAAAACATTATTTATATAGTTACACGCATGAAACATTATTTATGCAGTATAGTTACATGCATAAAACATTATTTATATAGTTACATGCACAAAACATTATTTATATAGTTACATGCATGAAACATTATTTATGCAATATAGTTACATGCATAAAACATTTATATAGTTACATGCATAAATCAGTTATATAGTTACATTCACAAAACATTTACATAATTACATGCATAAAACATTATTATATAGCTTATTTTCAAACTTTAGCTACTACAGGGTGATGTACCATAGACATAATACATTTCTTTCATATAATTTTGCTGGCAAAACTTTTACCCTTGTGCATCTGTATATTGCAATATTCACCTTCATGCAGTAAATTCATTTTGATCAAAATACTATGGTGGCAAGTATTAAAGAAGTTATTGTACAAAATTATTTTTAAATATAATTTAATAAACACTTTTATATAAACAAATATCAGTCAATAGGGAAAAGTTGTCCTTATTCTCCCAGGGGAACTAGACTGATGCTAATACTGTACTGTGATAAGTACTGTGGCTGCCATGCAAACAAAGCTTTTTTAATAAAAGTATTAACTCTTGTAAAAAAATAGATTTCTTGTACAATGTTCCTTCAGGATCACCACCAGAATTAAGGATAGTATACAAATACTCGTGAAAGATCACACCACACCAAATCCACAGTACTTTTAACACAACTACTTACCTTATACTGTATTACGTATAAACACCGCTTGGCACTCAACAAAACTCAACAAAAACAGTATACTGCTCCAAAGTCCGTTTTCCTAAAGCCGGCAAAATTGTTGAGGACAAACAAAGATTTTGGAATTTCTGTGAAATTCACAAGAAGTGACGTCACATAGGAACTAACACTGACATCTGTTGGGAAAGGAATGAACTATCAAAACAGAACAGGAATTACAAATGATTGAAAAGTCGTTTTTTTAGGTAAATTTTTTTATGTTTTCATATAAATATCCAGATGTTCTTAATATACTGTATGTTCCAAGTACCCACAACTTATGGCCAGATATAGTGAAACTTGTTTCATAAGGAAACATGAAAACTAAACCTACATCAACCATCAATATTTTCTCCTGAGGTTCATTAACTAATATCTTAAAAGCTGTACCTTTAAAATAGATCATTATTTTTCATCAATTTTTACTTGCACATTAGCAACATCCTGCTAAAAATGAGAATACAAAAGGAATACAATGAATGCTTTTAATGATATGCTCACCAGAATTTAAACTGTTGCAAAATCTCGATGTTCATCTATAATTTGACTGATGCTAGCAAATTTGAACCATTGCACTCACTTCCCAAACACTACATCACCAAAGGGTCTCATAAACCAGCACTGAGTAGCCACTAACACTTTCTTCTGAGGAGTAAAGATGATCCAATACAGTATCCTGAAACAAAAGAAGAAAAGCCTTAATTTGTTGTGCTCTCCGGGTGTCCATTAAAGTAGGCATTTGCCATCATAACGCACCATTACTGTCTTAAATATAAAAAAATATTTGAGTTTTACTTTAATTAAGCAAAAATATTTAATAATCAATATCAAAACACTGTGCCAATTAACAAAATTTGATTGAACTAAGTTTACTGACTATAAAAAAATTAACGCTTTAGAGAATTAGCTCCCTGAAACATAACTTGTTTTGAAGAAATATATCAAATTTATCATTTACTGCTGCCATATTGGCATAAATTTTAACCATTCCATTCATTCTCTAAGGACTTTACCATGGGTGAAATCTGACTGAAAACATATTGTTGGAGAAACTACCCAAAAACAATTAATACCCAATTCACAGAGGACAACACATGCCCCTAAACCACTTTCATACATATAAATACCATCTGTGAGACGACAGAATTTCTTATAACCTACACTATTCTGTCATTAAACATATAACGTGGATTATCAACTACATTAGCATCCTGAACTCCTTTCACTTCTCAGTTGATGTTACTTTATTAAAGTATTTGTTTACAAGAACACATTTGAAATTCTGTCACATTTAAGTAACTCAGGCATTCGTTATGGAATAAATTTCATTCCTTACGAAATGACAAGAATTTATGGCTAAAAGTTGATAAACTAACACTGCAGTGGCGTCATCTCCAACGAAGAAATGGTCGACTGGGGGTTTATCTTCAGTTTTGTTTGGCAGTCTTTCAGGGGTAGGCAGGTTGGCTTCATGTCGATCAAGCATTTTGCAAAGCTGTGTCTTGGCAAAGACACCACCATCAGACTCGGACACTATGGCACCTACATCCACGCACAGGAACTTGTACTCAGCGTCAACAACTCCCAGTAGAATTATAGAGCAGAACTTCTTATAATCAAAATAATGAGTTCCTCCAAAGGTTGGGTTCTGGAGGCGGATGTGTTTCCCATCTATTGCCCCAAGGGTGTGTGGGAAATTCCATCGTTGCTCAAACCCACGGGCTACCTCCTTCCATTGCTCTGGGGTGCTGGGTACCTGCATGACCTCATCTTCGTAGGCAGCCACAATGAACCTACAAGTCTCGGGCACAATACTGCTGATCGTGTTGGGAGCTACTCGGAATTGTTAAGGCAGGCTCTTGTAGGATTCTCCAGTTGCAAGGAAACGTAAGGTAATTGCAACACGCAGGCCTGGCTCAGTGGGTCTTCTCCAGAATGTGAGGGCCTTCTTTATGTAGGGCGTGACCCGTTCCACAATTTCATTGAATAGCTCCTCTGTAATCCTGGTAAAATTCCGGTACAGTTCTGGAGTTTCAGTTGCCAATTCTTGCATCAAGTTCTCATAATCTTTCTTCTCTCTTCTTTGTAAGTAAGGCCAGACCCAGCACCTTCTTGGTTTTCTTTTCTTCTTGCATTTTCGTTCCTCCAGGCACTTAACAATTCTTAACTGGGACAAGGTATTGTGGTAATCCAAAATACATTCTACTAATTCCGGATCATGCAGGTTCTCGGGTATGATGTTCAACAAATCCGTGTCCCCCACCTTCTTGATCTGTCTGCAGCTGCAACAAGAATGGTGAGTGCCAAGTTCACCTGGCATTTATATATGGTGGCATCCATGTGCACGACACATGACGCTGCCGTTGCGTTTGTCGGCACGGGACGTAACTAAATCGGGCATATATCGTCATGCCTTCACGGAAGTCGCCGTCCTGCCAAAACCGTTAAAAATTGGCGTGGCCTGAATTATCGGCGACTGGCGAGTACGACTACGCACGTTCATAATCTCATCTCAATGCGCGCACTCCTGTAATAAAAAAATTTGTTCATTATGTACGACGTCGTGGTGTCGTAATCAGCTGCTTTTTCCTTTTTTTTCTGAGGCCCAAGACCCGTGACTGATGCCAATCGGTCGCCAAACCCAGCCATTACTACAGTTGCGGTCTTGAATCGCCAATGTGTGACGCGGGCATTAGTACAAATGCTCAAGAGGGTTTTCTTCAATGTAGAGTTCATAACGTAACGCGATTGGCTGGATATGCATCTATACGTCTCTGTCCCTGTATTATTTTATAAGTTGCCAATACACGATATGAAATTGTAAGGTAAGGTAAGACAATACCGGGCTCCCCCTCCCCCCACCTCCATAGCTAATAAGGCAACATTGTAACCAGCAAACACCCCTAAGTTATGTTAGGTTGGTATTTTTAGATTTTTTTGTGGCCTATCTTTCCTAGCCATTTTTGCATGAAAAGCCCTAAATAGTTTTTCATGCAAAAATGGCTGGCTGGAGTCTTATTGGCAACTTATAAAATTTTACCTCTCTCCCTCCCCCTTCCCCATTTTTTCCTCAGAAGAACACCATTTTACCAAAAACTCCCCTATAACACTGCACATGTGCGGTAACATTTGAAGTGGCCACCATGCAAGAACAAAATATCATCCCCCTCTTCCCCTGGTCTACTACACCAGTAACCCCGCTTTCCCTAGGGGTGCCCTACCGTTTTGGATCATCCCTCTCTCCCCTTGGTCTAACCCCCAAAACCCCTTTTCGCTAGGGGTCCCCTACCTTGTTGGATGAAGTACTGAGGGTAATTATAGGTTAATTACAGATGACGGAAAAAAACTATAAATTGCTAATAAGCAACCAAAATACTATAGAAAACGTCGATTTCCAAGGTAATATCCAATGGCAAGCTTTTACATAGCCTACTAATAGTTCTACCCAGGATTAATAGAGTACTCTATTAATCCTGGTTCTACCAATGAATCTTACCAAAGACAAAGTGATCGCTGCATATTCAGCTACCAACATCTGGTTCCAAATTAACTCTTTCTATTGTTGACCCCACTTCTTCCGCCTTTCTAGATCTTATTTTGGAAATCGGAATTTCTTTTGCATGTCTCGGATACGGATACGCGTCGGTTTTTGCAACCATGGGCACAGCGATCTTCGATTAAATGCACCGCGCTATTCATCTTCACGTCCAGTTGGCACCTAGTTATGATATTTTTCCTGTGTAACGGCACATCCGAACATACACGATTGCTAAAAGCACACAACTATTACCAATGTTCAACTAGTAATATATAAACATATATCCAGGGTGTAACACGAGTTTATGCAAATATTTTGGAAAATGAAAGGAAAAGTAATTCTGAGCAGAAAATGTTCTATTAACATGCATTTTAAGGCTTCGTTTGTCGGTGGGAGGAATTTTAAAATAACCGTTATCAGTTTGTAAATGGAATGCGCAGCAGCCTGGGATGTTGGCGGGGGACGGTGAAGTGAATAAGGCAAGTGGATTGCTAGCCTTTTAATTATGATTCTTTTTCTTGCAGGTAATTTAATTAGCTTACAACGGTGCCGTATGGCTTTATGTATCGAGTAAGTAGTGTAAATGTTGCTGGGCAACATTCATTTGCGATCGTTGAATGCTCGGGCGTCACGGAATTGTTGAATCAGGAGTCATGACAGCCTATGCCTATGATTGGTGTCTGATGAATACTTTAAGAGAGGGAGAGATTTTTAAAAAATATATTTTAAATCTTTTATAGGTATCTAATGAATAAACCTATCTTTGATGGAGGGGACATTCAATTAGCCTTACTTTTTTTATCGGTGTCCAATGAATACAACTGATAGGGAGGGAGAGGGATTCAATGATGTATACACTTTTTTTTGTTCAAAACTAAATAATATATTGGATTGAAAGGTATTTTATTCACATCAGCCCAATTGCTCCATCCTTCTTCGCCACCGCTCCCCCGCCCCCCTCCCACCACAACATCCCAGGCTACGTCGACTTCTCGTTACCAACCTCCATCCCCTGAAAGCAGCGCTGATAACGGTTATTTTAAAATTCCCCCCACCGACAAACGAAGCCTCAAAATGCAAATGTTTATAGAACATTTTCTGCCCAGGATTACTTTCTCTTTCATTTCCCAAAATATTTGCATAAACTCGTGTTACACCCTGTATATACATCATATATATATATATATATATATATATATATATATATATATATATATATATATATATATATATATATATATATATATATATATATATATATATATTAGTAATAATGTGTATTTTAGATGGTTATCAATAATTGTCGTCACTATGATATTCAGTTTTTCTGCTGATATGCAAACATTTTTATGAAGTCGGTTCAAAAGATGCAACTGTATTCTTTATGAATCGAAACCACAGTTGGATATCCAACATTGGAAAAGAGGTAATCAAACCAAACTTGGATATCCAGTGTTATCCAGCACTGAAAATGAAGTATTGTTTCGATAATGGTCCAATTCAATGATTCCATTATCCGTCAGTAGGCTATAGTCGGGTTTCCTCAATAATCCAGAATTGGCCCAATATATCTGTGTTTTCTGGGGTCCGTATTGTTGCCGAGTAAAAAATAAATAAATAAATAAATTGCAGCTCATACACGGATTTAATCAGTACATAACAATTATGACTTCCTTAAGAGTCTCGCTCTCAGCGGTAGATACCGAGTGGATGTCAAGGTTAGGACTCGTTTTCGAAGAGGCCGTAGTTCTACCTCGGAACTTGTGATGCTGTCTGTCAAACTGTTCCTTTATTTTCTCGTATTATTTGAAGTTAGTTCTGCTAAAAGGATTAGGATTGCCGCTCTATAGGAATGAGTTGATTTATTGGCACCGTGAACACGCTCTTCACAACTGGCAAGGGTTCTTCAATACAGATTACAGAGAGAGAGAGAGAGAGAGAGAGAGAGACTATTAAAGTGAACAATATCAATGTAATGTTGGCAACCAGGACAGAGATACAGCTTATCGCTGACAGTTTATAGGCCTGTACATGAATTTGAAAATCAGAGTATGGTCAGAACTTCCTTGGAGAAAGGTCAGATAGCTGAAAATCTAAGAAAGTAGATAAAGGTCTCCAAAGTCTAACACTCCTATATCCCGCAAAACAAGTCTGGTACTGGTGTGCTTACAATAACACTGCAAATGTTGCAATCATAATTCGTTACCAGCGCACATGCTGGCAGGCAGTGGTATTTGAATGATTTATACTCCTTTTAGCATTCCTAAACAAATACTCATAATACGTACGCAACAAAGGAACAAACGCTCACACGTGCATGTTTCGAGACAAAGAAGTTATCCATTATAACCTGGGTAAAGTGTAGCAAGTCTGGGTATCACATTGCCGAATAATGTCTGAGGACATTCTAGTAAACTTGATATTTATGTAAACAATTCTTCTTCTTACCGTCGGAGTATGGCGCGCAAATTACTCCTCCTACTCTCTTGTGACTCAACATGTCTTCATCTGTGTACTCTGTCCATTACAAGTAATAAACTTCTTACCATTTTTGGCGAGTAGTGTGATCACTGTCGCTGAATTACTTTCTCTTTGGTATTCGTTTCATTCCCGAAGGATTTTGCGAGCCCTCCTACCCCTGCCACGGTCACCATGTGAGGGCACAGTTTGCTAAGTTCTCAAATCATGCATCGAAGGTCTCGACCCCCGTTCCTGTTTTCTTTATTTTCTCTCCAGACTGAAAGAGAGAGTAAGACCGTTGTTGTTGGTGCCCTGCCTTGGTGCCCCGCCCCACTCCCGCAATGCCCCCAGATTATTGTAGACAGGTCAAATAAAACTAGCAGTCTTATTACCCCACCAGGCTACACGAATTTATACAGCCTTGACGAACGAACAGTCGCGTCATCTTGAATTTATTCGAAATTTCAGATCAATTTTAATAGCTTTAATAGAAATATCGAAGGAGGATTTAGTTAAACCGAACTTATGAAAATGGATTAAGAACACAGCCATGCCATCCCATCCCCGACCTTTGTGGAGGGGGAGAGGAGGGCCTGTGTAGCGGGGAGGAGAAGTGATCGGAGAGGTAGGGGTTGGAGGTGGAGGACTTTGGGGAAGAAGGAGGACTAAGCTGACTCCTATGTAGTGTTCGGCGCCGGCAACAGGTGTCAGCACCGGCGCTGCTGCCACAGTCAACAAAAACAACCTGTTCTTTCGCTCCCATCCACTCTGTGTAAGTTGATTAAAAATGCCATAACGGCCTTCATGACCAGCGTTACGTTTGAGTAAGTCCAGGGGCACCACCGCCCGCTTCCCGAGGGCATCGCCGGTCACGTCCCGCTCAAGGGTACTTGGCGTTACTGAGTGTCAGTGAAAGTTTATGAAGTTGTGGACTGAGGCCTCTGCTCCTCCTTTCCTATATCCATTCGAGGGGCGTTATTCGAGGGCCGTCATGCCAAAGGTTGGCCCCATGACGAGAATTTGGGCGAGGGTGGGCGGCTTTGCCCCTTAAGATCCCCGAGAGGTACGTTTCAGGCGCGGCTCCCATGGTACGTCTGGGTAGGGTTAGGCGAAGAGTAGCCTGCAGATAGACGAGCCTATCAAACACCGTAGGGTATCTCTGGTCAAGGGACACTTTTTGAGAGTCGAAAATAGGGCCAAATTCTTGCCCCTACGCATTTTGGGGTATGGAGGAACTTACCAGAACGGCCTGGCAATCGTGCAACTGTAGAGCTATCATGGATACCATAACTTTCTGTAGCCTAGCCTGCCCTGCATAAAGAAGGTCAAGGTCATCAGTGGGCTTGGGATTAGGAAATAGATGTCGAAGGTGCCGATGTGATTCCCTAGGCTAACCGTTGTTATCAGGCAGTGTTGGAGCAAGTGTAGAGTGAGGGGTCAGGGATATGGACAGAGTGTAGAATGACAGGAACAAGTTCTTCAGACGAAAACAAACCTAACTTGACCTTACCTTCCTAACATCACTTATGGCACTGGGCCCTGACCTAACCTTGGGTCTTCTTCCCCCGCCCATGGACCTCCCCAAATAACACTAAATATGGGAAAGGCCTGATCCCATCATTCTGCAAACTACCCCAGGCTACTGTAGTTGGTAGTCTATTTTAAAGGGAATATGACCGAACTAGATTTAACTTTACTTAAGCTGACCTTGGACACCTTGCTATAACCTGGCCCCAGGTCACCTTTGCCCCCTCAAGTAAATCATGACCCACCGTTCGTTTTGGCAATGGTACTAATCATTGTAAGGTGTCAATGTCGTCACCTAAGTGGATGTCTAGCCTAGAGCAAACTTATGGCTTTGAAATAGGCTATAATGCAACATTTAAGAACATTAAAATTTGACTTTGTCAACTAAGTTACCAAGTGAAACAGTCTAGGCCAGGATGTAGCCTAATAAGACAGAATAGTCTGATTGGGTATTTACTTTGGATAGGCTGTCATTGAATTTGTGGGGTTGGCCTTGGTTATCATATGCTGCTTATGTTAACAGCAGGTTCATTTACACTTTGGGATATACTGTGCTCAGTTTTATAAATTTGTATTCTTTAAGTGCTTTCTGAAACTGTGACATTTATAAACATGGAAAATAGACTAATAACAAACCATCTTGAATTTTTTATGTAAAAGCTCTTAACATGGCCTTGGACTATGTTGAGACTTTCTGAATAAGTTGCAAGTTGGCTGTCTTCTTGGTGGTCAGGAATTTTGCATTGTGATTATATTAAAACTCAAAGTAAACCAAATTTACCTTGGAAAGGTTTTGAACTCTATCCCTACTGTATGTCCAGTCTATCTTAGACATTATAAATACAAAATTGGGCATACATTGCATTATAATCATGTATTCCTTATTTTTATAATCCTCAACCTCCTTGTCACCATAACTGTTATTGTCAATATGTAATTTTCTATCATTTGTATTGGTTTATTTATCATCATGTCATGTATTGTCCTGAGTGTCCACATCACTACAAAAAAATTATCATAAACATGCCCGACTACCATTTTCATCAAGGGAAGAATGGCTATCTTTACTACCGTGTTTTTTACTTTTTTTCAGTTTCTCCTTTAACTCCCTTCATTGCACTAAATTTGCTCTGAGTTTGTAAGTACAGTAAGCCCCCATATTCTCGTTTTCATGGTTTGCGGACTCACGCATTCGCGGGTTTCTCTGTGGAACATATCTAGCCATCATTCGCTGAAAATTCGCCCATTTGCGGTATTTTTCACTGAGAAATATTCACTAATTACTGTATTTTCATATAATTTTCAGGAATAAATGCACTTTTTATGATAAAACTATTAAAAAACTCAGGTATATGCATGTTTACAGGGTTTTTCTGTGTTTAAACTATCAAAATGGGCAGTTGTAAGTGTTTTTAGAGGGGTTTTAAGTGTTCACGGATTTTAGCTATTTGCGGGGGGCTGTGGGACGCATCCCCCGCGAATACGGGGGGTTCACTGTACCATAACTTTAAACACAACAGACAGAATGAAAAAGAAATTAGTAACAGTTTCTGATGCAAAAATTCACTTAAACTCCTGAAAAATGTAGCAATAGGACTATTTTTGACAAAAAGATCTGATCAACATCAACAGAACAATTTGTATCGACAAGTCCAAGTCTGTTTGATTATTTAAATTATCATTAACAGTTAATTCTTATGTTTATGACATTAGATTTAAGTGTTGTAAGTTCTTTTTTTTTTTTTTTTTTTTTAGATTTTGTGGCTTTATTCATTTTATATTATAATTTTATTTAGTTTTATGTATAGTAAGACAAAAGTAGTTTTCATAGACCTTTCATCATAATTTTCAGCCAAATGATTTTGTTTTTACCTGAAAAGTTTCAGCATGTTGTGTTCTCCATAGTTGTTGTACCACTGTTACTTCTATAGATGTAAGTCTTACAGTCATCAACAATAGATCATATTTTTAGGGTCTCTCATGTTATCACTTCATACAGTGGACAGATTGTAACTGTATTGTATTGACGGCAAAGATGCAAAGCCCTGACACACTTCATGAGGCAGGGTACAGTTGCGGCCAGGGGCTTTCATGAAAGCATAAGCAGCTGACGTTTAGCCATCTATTTCAATTTGTGTCGACCATGAACATAAGTGTAGAAATTAGCTGTTAATTTTGTCACTTCATTCACTGCTGCTGCTTGTGCTCTTATTTACCTTGTAGGAGGTGCTTAGTCACTTTTGCTATGTTATGATTATTTGGTGATATAAAACCTATAAATTATAAGAGAGAAGCTGTGCAATAAGAAATGAAGGCTAATAAAGGCTTTAAATTGTAAGAGAGAAGCTTTGCAATAAGAAATGAGGCTGTTTATTTTGCATGCAGTATTATATACTGTTTAGGGAAATTGTCAAATATGATTCATTCATTTGCATCTGACATTTTCTTCCCTCTTTCTGGGTAGATCAAAATACTGGACATATTTAAGGATATGCAGTGAAGCTAGAAGAATTCATCTGTAATTTGGGACCAAAGTTGTCATAATTTGAAATGGTTTATTTTTGAGCCAAAAATAAACCATCAGTGTTAATTGTTAAGAGGTTCTGTAAGAGATACAAACTATGATTTATCCTTTTGTACAAGTTCTCACTAAGTGCAGATATCTTATTTTGTTTTTCCTGTCCATAGGACTGAACACAGTTGTGCTGTTCAGTGGGTAATGGTTCGAGGGACATCCCTAACCCTAGGCAATTACTGTATTGTTAATGCTGTCTTAACTGCTGTATACATAAACTTTTCTCGTAAAACTTAATACTGAATTTACAACAGTTACACAAGAAATAGAATGACCTATCCAGTGCTATTTGCTGATAGCTATTTCTGCTGTCAACCTTCTTTCTTAATTTTTTATTTAATTCTTGAGCAGCAGTTAGAGCTTTGTACATAACATTTTTGCTTGGGGTGGTAAACCCAGTTTTGCAACCACCATGTACAGTACTGCCATGGAGTTGAGAATTGAATTAACATAATGAGGAGTAGAAGCATAAGGAGCAATTTTAAATCATAGATTTGAGTCTGATCATAAAGCAGGGATAAGTCTTAGTGCTTCTTGCAGCCTCCTGAGTTCTGTATTTGAGGTAAGATGTTCATTTCTTGCTCTGAGAGTGTGTGCAAGAAATTCTTGAGGCTTAGAACTATGTCATTTCTTATAACTAACTTACCAAGTAATTACATAGCTATAGTTCTAACTCGAGCGGCAACCATTATTTAAAAAATCGCGGTAGCTAGCACTTTGATAGTTTAGTGTAGGTGACAAGCCCCGCCCACCAACGGGAGTACTGGAAACGACTTAGCAGAAAACCTCATTCTGTTTCTGTCGGCTCTTGAGTAGTTTTGGGGGTTTGCTGCAGCTTTTGTTTACTGATTTTCGGTTGTATGGCTGGATTTCAGTGAAGTATCATTTAGCCTTCAAGCTTTAATAGCTGTCAGGAACTTTTTTTCTAGTTCTTTGGTTATTATTATGTCTGATTCAAGTTCAGCTATTTTCACTATTGTAGCGAAAGTTGCAAACCAGATTATCATACAATTTGCGGTAAATGTAGGGGCATAAATAAAGTAGGTAGAAAACTTGTGCTAAATGTTATGGTTAGCAAGAGTAGAAGGTACTTAATGTCAACTAGACAAGTTAGAGAGGAATAGAAAGGAAAGTGGCCTCTAGAGCCAAGAAATGAGCTTCCCTTAGCCTAGAATTCTACCCTAGCCTAGGTTAGAAGATAGCTCTGCTATTCCTTCTTCCCCCATTCCTGCCCTTTTTCTCTTGCTTCTAACCATCCTACTTTTAATCCACCTACTCCCACGCCTGGCTCCCTTGCTTCTGACTTCCCATAGCCCTTTGTTGGCCGAGTTGGTTGAGCTTCAGACCGTCATTCGATGGGCCGGAGTTCGATTCCCGCCGCCGGCTGATGAAGAGTTAGAGGAATTTATTTCTGGTGATAGAAATTCATTTCTCGCTATAATGTGGTTCGGATTCCACAATAAGCTGTAGGTCCCGTTGCTAAGTAACCAATTGGTTCTTAGCCACGTAAAATAAGTGTAATCCTTTGGGCCAGCCCTAGGAGAGCTGTTAATCAGCTCAGTGGTCTGGTAAAACTAAGCTATACTTACTTTACTGACTTCCCATTGCCAGTCTTGAGTCTAGGTTTAACAAGAAATGAACCTAGTAGTGATTAGATTTTAACAAGAAATTAACTTAGTAGTGATACAGTGAAGCATACTCCCCTAAGCCTGGGAGGAGTCATACTGTAGGCCAAGGAAAGTCGGTGAGGTTTGCCCATGAGTAGTTGCCCCCACAGGCAAACCTGTTGCACGTTACCAGGTATCGGCAGACAGCCACTGGAAAGACGTCTTGACAGGAGAAAGTGTTGTGAGAGTGGAGGAGGTGGCTGCTCATCCCACCAATTCTCCTGGACACAGGTCCCTGTCATACTCCCCTAAACCTGGGAGGAGTCATACTGGAGGTCCAAGGGAGGTCAGTGGGGTTTGCCCACTGGTAGTCGCCCTCTCAGTCGAGCCTGTTGATCGATCCCGGGCTTCGACGGACAGCTGTTGGAAAGGCGTCTCTGTGGGTGTGCGTCAGTTGTTGTCCGACTCTCAAGACTCCAGCCTGGACTTGGAAGTGCTGCAAGCACTTTCTAGATTCGTCTCATCCATTGAAGAGTCAAGCAGGCAATGCTGGCTGCTCTTCTCTGATGCCCAGTTAGCAGTTTAAGGAGCCGGGTGCAGTTCTCAACCTTCCTGCGGCACATAAAACATTCCGGATTATTTCTCTCCTGAGCGTACTTCTTTTGGGCGTCAGTATTTGGCGCCAAGTGCCCAACAATCCCTCGCAGATGCCCATGGTCTTTGTTCAAGCACCCATCTCTTCACAAGTGCCCGACACCAGCTCCTGAGCATCCGCCGCCAGTATCTGAGCGCCTGGTGCCAGCTCTTGAGCGCTCAGTGGGTTGCCAAGTGCCTGATGTCAGCTCCTGAGCACCCAGCGCCAACTCTTCAGTATCAGTCTCCTGCTCGGAGCGCCAAGTGCCCGTTTCTTGCCGTGGGTCACCTAGCCTATGCAGCTCTCCTTCTGTATTTGTGGGCGAGATTTCGTACCCTTTTTTGGCTCCTGCTAGCCCCAGTCTTGCCTACCTCAACCTTCCTGATGAGGAGCCATCTAGATGACAGACCTAGGCTCCCCACAGTGTGCTTTCCTTATCTTCTAGAAAGGCACTCAAGGAGATTGAAGTTTGGTTTTCTGCTAAGAGGGAGCAAGGTAAAGCTTCCTTCTTTTTTCCTCCCTCGCGCTTAATCCGTAGGAAGTTTCTTTTCCTACACCACCGGGGAAGCTCCTTTTTCCCAACGCTTGGCATTTTTGTTGGTGAAAATTTTGTGTTTCTAAGATGGTCTCTCCTCTCCAGTAACATCCCTTTCTAGGAGTAAACCCTAGTCCAGTCTAGGACCCACTCCAATGTCTGCATCTCGACCAGGAAGTTTCCAGAATGTGGTCTCCAGAAGAACATAACCTTCACATCAACATTAGAGAGCTGAAAGCTATTCACTTAGAGCTTCAGTGCTTCTCGACTTTTTCTCTCTGCCAGACAGCAAGAGACCTTCTGCTGGGGACAGTTTAAATCAAGTGAGTCTAGTCACCCAATTTTTTCAGGGCAAACTAAATTCTGATGGATGAGCTGAGCTGTCAAATAGTATGTTCTTCCCACCGAGTGGACCTTGGATCCCCTGGTCTATTGGAATCTCTGATACTATGGGGCAGGCTGACATTGGACCTGTTTGCCACCTCAAGGAACCATTGCCTTCCTCTTTTTTGTTCTCAGGCCCCAGACCTTCTAGCATGGGTAACAGATGCCATGTCGCAAGATTGGTCCCACTTGGAACAAGAGCTATCAAGAGGAGCTCAAGTCCTTGCCCAAGAAATGAGGAAGAAGTCTTCTGTGCACAAGTGGGAACCAGACTTCTTGAGTTTTGGGAGAAGTGGAGTATCAGAGGGACAGAATAGTGGATTGTCAAGGTTCTGAGAGAGGGCTTCTCTAGTCAGTCCTTTCACCCATTCACCAGGGTGATTGGATGATAACCTTGGATATGCAGGACGCATGCTTCCACTTTCCCTTCCATCTGGACTCCAGGAAGTATCAAAGGTTCGTCTTCCAGGATACTCTCAGGCGCCCCACGTCAGTGCCTAAACGCCTTTCTCCTGGGAGCGCGTGGCACCACCCGAGCCCCCAGCTCCAACTAAATCTCCAGTTTCGGGCTCTTTGCTTCGGCCTCTCTACAGCACCTCAAGTTTCACTCGAGTCCTCAGTCCTCTAGCAAGTGACTTCATTTAATAGGCATTAATGTCAGTCTATATTTGGATGACTTAAATCTTCGATCTCCTGTGAAGAAAAATGCACAAAGGGCTTGTACATCTCCTCTCTCTCAGGAACTGGGAATAATCATCTCTTTCAGAAGTCCCAGTTGGACACGTCGCAAGAGTTCCTCTATTTGGGAATGAGTCTCAACTCTGGAACTTTTCGGGTTTTTCCGTTTGCCAAGAGAATCACCAGCTGCTTCAGACAGTCCACAAGTTCCTAGCCCCTCTGTCTTGCTCGGCCCATCAGTGGATGAGCCTACTGGAGACTGTCGTCCGTCAAGATGTTTGTCAGGTTAGGCAACTTCTCATGAGAAGTTTTGCAATTCTTCCTCTAGTCCACCTGGGACAGGGAAACACAGCCGGACACCTACGCATTTCCCATAAACCCGGCAATCAAGTTGGACCGGCATGGTGGCGGTCCTAGCGTAGACTTTCAGAAGGAAAGCCTTTCATCCTCTAACCCCAAACTTACACGTCTCTTAAGACTCCTTGGTTCTAGGTTGAGGAGTCCTCTTGGGCTACGCCTTTCTGCCATCAACATGGTCAGGGAAGTGCTGAACAAGTCTTAGGGAATTCGTTGATTCTCACAGCCTCTTTTTGGCCCATGAAAGAATGGTTCCAGGACCTACTATGGTTGTGGGTGCTTTCCGAGATTTCTTCCCCTAAAGACCGTGTCTACTCAGACAACCTCACTTTAAGAGAAACCAAAGGGTTGTCCGTTCTTGTCCTGACAGGCTTCAGACTGTCCGGAAGCTTGTCAGAGCATAAGAGTTTTCAAGATATGCTGCAGAGCTATTACAAGATGCAGGCGTTAACTTACTAGCCGCATCTTCCAGGCTAAGTGGGCGATTTTCCGAAGCTGGTGTCTCAGACTCAACATCTCTTCTTCGAGACGTCTGTGACCCAATTGCGGATTTCCTTCTTTATCAAGGATCTAATAATCTCTTGTCCTCCAAAGTTAGGGGGTTTTGATACGTCTAAGCAGGAAAGGAAGATTCGGTCTCCTGGAACCTGAACGTAATGGTGAAGTGGCTGACAGGTCCCGCTTTTCAACCCCTTCGTTCCTCTTCTTGGAGAAATCTTACTCAGAAGACTCTCGATCTTGTGACCTTGGCTACCGCTAACATATTAGCGAGCTGCAAGACATCTATAAAGGGTATATTTTTTCACAAGATGCAGTTTTCTTCTTTACCCTTGGATTTTTAGCCAAGAATGAGGACCCTTCCAAGCTCTGGCCCTATCCTTTCCTCATTAAGACCTTAATGGATACCTTGGCTCTGAGGAAGAAGAGAGAGTTCTTTGTCCTGCTAGGGCTTCAAGGTATTACCTCAGTAGGACCGAGAAGATCAGAGGACCATCCAGTAACCTCTGGTGCTCTGTCAAGAACCTGTCTTGCCCTCCGACTAACATCGCATTGTCCTTTTTCATCAGATACCTAATTTATGAGGCACACTCTCATATTCAGGAGGGCATTTTGCCTACATTTACAGTGAAAGCTCATGACGTCAGGACAGTTTCTACCTTATTAGCTTTCAGGCACATGTTTCACTCACTTCCATTCTGCAGACGGCCTACTGGAAGTGTGATCTGATCTACCCGTCTCATTATTTGAAAAAAGTTGAAACAGTGTTTGCAAATTGCAGTACCTTGGGCACATTATCAGTGGTTGGCATGGTATTGGGTGAGGAAGCATAGGAATCTCTCTTTTCTCCTACTATCTCTTCACCTTAAAGTAGGATGTCGAATTTTTGGGAGCCAGGGGGTACAGTGTACCTGGAGTACCCACCAGTCTCAGTGGATGGGTTGTGGTGTTTTCAGTGTAGGTGAAAGCATTGTCTGGTTGTTTTTATTGTGGAACTGCGCCAGGTCAAGGGTACTTATGGATGCTTTGCTAGCCATCGGATATATCCTTCACTGAAAAGCTCCCACCTAAGTAGAGGTGCTCCACAGCTCTACCACCATACCACTACAGGTTAAGATGAGCACCAGCCAGAGGCTGTAATTACCTGCAGTAGCTCTCTAACCAAGTAAGGAAATGACAATTAGTGTCTTCAGTGCTAGCAACTTTTCTCTTTGAAAGCCATTACCATAACTTAATGTTTTGGAGTAGAATATGTCCATGCATCCCACTTCCTGTCAATGAGGGATTAAGCTATGTAATAGCTTGGTAAGTTACTTATATGAAAATGTTATTTTCAAGATAAGTTTCATATATACTTACCAAATAATTAAGTTTCATATGTACTTACCACCTCCTCACCTCTCATGGACATAAGGGCACAAACAGAATGAGGTTTTCTGCTAAGTCATTTCCAGTACTCCCATTGGTGGGCGGGGCTCGTCACCTACACTAGACTATCGAGGCGCTACCGTGATTTTTTAAATGAAGGCTGCCCCATAAGTTAGAACTATAGCTATGTAATTACTTGGTACGTATATATGAAACTTATTTTGATCATGAAAATAACATTTTTCCATTCAGAATCATTCAGGGTTGTCTTGTCATGATGTCCAAGGGATCTCTTATTCCATTTCACATGATGTTCAAACTCATGGTGTCAGTTCTTAGATTTCCATCTTAAGATACAGAGGTCTGTGGCCCTTCCTGTTTTTTAAACATTGTCTCAGCTTTTTAGTGAAATGTTGGCATGAGGTAGCACCACAGCAAAGCTCAAGACAGACTTTTGCATGCTTGTATTTAAGCATATCAGGGGGAAACACTGATAATTTTGTTTCCAGTAACATGTAGTTTTCAAATAATATGTCTTAAGGTTTAAGAATTCCACACCTTAAGGGTGAGTAGTATTATCTCATTGAGGCATGTTACCTGTATTTGAATATAAAATCAATAAGATGCAGTAATTAGGGTAACTAAGGGGAATGTGAGTTTTAAAAGCCTTACCACATAAATTCTAAACTTGTTGATTACTGCATATGGAGTTAGGATAGTAAGGTTCAGAAGTCAGAGGAAACTGGGACACTGTTCCATGCAGCTTATTTGGTTATTTTGATTTCAATATTTTAAGATGAGTGGGTTTCTTTTAACTTAAGATTGGATTGGAAGCAAGTTATTCATTAGTGGGATGGGTTTCATTTCTCTGAATAATGGTTACAGTCATTTAATTGTGCGTTAATGGAAGATCCCATACCAATATAATACAGTATCAGAATTTCTTTTGTTCTTCTTTCATACTTTTCTCTTTATGTCTGACATTCCTTCACTGCCAGGGCTTCTTTCATAATTGAATCCATTGAGCTTGTAGTGTTCTGCATTTTTAATTAAAAGTTGCATCTTGGCTTATAATAATAATAATAATAACAGTTGTACAGTACTGTATTATTTACTACATTTTGCAGTTCTGTAGCGCTTCTCCTTATGGGGTAGGGAAGGGCTACCATTATTACGAGGCGTGATGTGAATAATTAATGTAAGGTAGCCAGTCACACATGTACATGCTGTTTTAATTGCATAATACTCTCCAAGGGTTGCCAATGTCATATGATGTTCTTGTGATTGTTATAAATGTATCATTGCACTGAAGAATTCACCATTGTAGAATGCATAAAAGGATAATTTACATCATGTATTATTGGCTGCAATGTTCAGATTGCTGAATCTGGTCTTTGGTTGTGCATAGAATGCTAAATATTTATTTGCATAAAAATGTTGGTGATGAGATAGAACTCTCAGAAAACAAATCATACATTGAATTTGTAGCAATATCCCTGTGCTGTAAATAAAAGTAGTCAATTACAAATTACCCAAAAAGTATGGCATACATATGTAGGCTACTCGCTTAAGAATTTTATAGAATTTTTGTTTAAATTTGTGTGCTTAATGGATAGTAGTTTCAGACAATGATCTTGAAGGATGAGGACTGTCCAGATAATAATGTCACCCATATGACTGCTTTGTTTACATCTTCCACTCAAGATGGTCAAAATAATACATGAGGTTGATTAATCAGAATGTGGGAGAATCCTGTGCTTTGGTTTTTTGAAATAATGGATGTGATTCATTTAAGGTAGATTGAACTTCAGATAGTAATTAACCAGTCAGGTTTGGTGTCATGTAATAGTAATTATATTGTAAAATGATCAATGTTGGTTTTGATTTCATATGATGTTGTTGTTGAAAGAGTCCCGTTTCATGTGCTGTTGGTGCCATATCTGTCCTGTGTTGATGTACCTTATTTTTGGTGGCCTTTGCATATCAGACCAGTTCCCATTTCCATATGAACTTACTGATGAGGAGCTTAAGGTGGTAGTGTCATTATCTCCTACTATTCTCTGTAGTCTTTTTACTTGCTTTTCATTAAATGCAGGTTTATACTGTGGTGTAGTTGTATGATTTTTTGTTGCAACTTATTCAACCTTAAACTGTGCAGCTTTAGATACTTCTTATCCAGTTGTGTGTCATCACAGTGTGTAAAGTGTCTGCTCTGTGCATCCATTTCTCTATCCTTGTTTTGCTGGTATGTCCCAGAAGTTATGTGGAAGTAGATGTAGCAAGAATTGTTTTCGTGATTTGACATAGAATGCCTTGGATGATTTAAGCAGACAGTGTAGGACAGGTCACTGTCCTGAAAATGCAAGAATTTTTTAATAAAAAGATGTACTTGGTATTTGGCATCAGTCGCCTCCACTATCACTAGACTTTTTTTCACATATGACTGTCATTTTTGTTGTTTGCCTTGGAAATGTTTTTGTAGGTCATTTTTGTTGTCTGCCCTGCAGTTGTTTTTACATGACTTGAGTAAGAAGCAGTTATTCATCCAGTTTTACTTCTGTGATCACAACCTCCTTCAAGCAGTAGAGAGAGTTTTATTAATTTGAAAGATTCAAGGTGAGGCTGAAATTATGAGGGCTTTATTCATTCTCATGGTAGTCAGGAGTGTGTTCATTGTTGGAGCCATGTCATTAATATAACAGGAAATGGCACTGGCCACCTGACCTCATACATCACTGTTTTTGGAATATATCTTGTCAGACTTTTGAATACAGAAGTCTCATAGACCTACAAAGAACTTTAGTGGGTGAAAAGATAAAATCATGTAGTGAAAATTTTTCTTGAAAAAGATAATCAAATCATTGCTACTGGTGTTGTGATAAACTTGAAATACATACAGGCCACGGTATGCTGTGATAGTAGCTAAAGATGAAAACCACTCTTAGAAAAAACCTTTTATATTGTAACCAAACAGTCTTCAAGTACTGGTAATTATTGGTGGGATGAAATTGGCGACTGGAGATAATACAAGTCTATTGTATCTTTCCTAAGTTGATGCTCTGTAAGTAATAGGTTTATATTTGTAATGGACACAAAATTCAAGATGATAATATTTTTTCTTTGATATTCTTTGTTTGAATTGGCCCTTCTTATCTCCTCAAGCTAGACCACATTTCTGGTCAGCATGCAGGGTCAAGAAATGATGGGTGAGATTGAGGTCCGTCTCACTGAGGAACCCAATTCTAAAGCCCCAATTAGTGCTTCAGTTATTTAGAGCAACTTGCCAGCCCTTTGTAAGATGACCAACCAGTCCTTTGTGTCTGCCAAACTAACAAATAGATTTGTCTGTTGTGACAAAATAGCCACCAACTTCACTGTGTGTATATATTCAAATTACTCGTATTAGGCTTCAATAAGACAGGATGGTTCAAATTCCAGATTCTTTAATATACATCGTACTACAGGCTCTCTGAGACATAGTCTCTGTCTTCAGGTACTGGTCTTAGAAAGCTTGTAAAACAATGTAAATTAAAGAATCTGGAATCTGAACCATCCTGTCTTATTAAAGACTACTACAAGTAATTTGGATGTGTATGTTACATTGGAGTTTAGGCTATACCTCTTGGTCTCCCCTCTTGGATTGATGTTGTAGTTTGCAAGTTCAGTGAGACCCTGAAGAATAATCTCATTGCACTGGGTCATTCCCTTCATATCACTACAACTGCACCAGCTAACAATTCAGCACTCAGGTGCTGTATTTTATGCTGGCTTCTTTCTTGTTAATTTAGGTTTGTATTCTTTGAAAATTAAAACTGGTTTGTTGTCTATAGAAAGTTGAAGCTGTTTGAAGAATTTTATTATCAAATTTCAGTAGAGATTTTTTTAACATACACCTCATTCTTTTATTTTTGAGGTTATTTAAAATCATGTTTTGTCTAAATTATTTTGAAGCCTCTTGCAAAATTCATATAACTGAAGAGGAAATTTCTTTACTTTACAGAATTATGATTACTTACTTTTTTTATACTTGTCATTGTGCTGTGTATCACTGCTAATTGTTAGCAATAGACACATGTTTATTGAAAGAAATGTCTTTCTATGTTTATTAAAATGTGTGTGTGGCACATTGCCATTGCATCAGTTCATTCATCATCAGCTATATTTTGGTTTTATTTTGCCGCTAACACCTCAGCTTTGCAGACTTTGTACTAGACTACTTAGCTACCATATTATGGTTTTTCTTATGCTATCATTTTTTATGTGATACATTTTTTGATAGAGTATATCTCTCTATACTAAAGGGTAGTTTAAGTCAGGAACTATGTGGAATCGCTGTTGACTGGAAGGTAGCTAGAAACAATTTGAAGTACAGGCTATAATATAGGGTTGCTGTTATTTATCGGACTTCATTACTTATCAGAAAGGCCAGTCCCCCAAAGCGTCTGGATTTTGCAATTGGAACTTAAGAAGTTTAAGCAAAGATGCAATGCATTACTGTACTACCCTAATGCAGTTCAATTTGTATTTTAATATTTTACTTACATTTTTATTTATTGATTTGTTAATAAGTTTTTCTAATAACTGATCTCTTCTTTCTATATTTCCCATTACTCTCTGTTACTAATTTCGAATGAACACCATATTCTTTGGAGTTTGAATTTCAGGTCAACGGCTCCTGTGGGCTTGTTCCATACGAATGGGGTTCATCTTCTGAAGAAGAATACTGTAATAATAATAATAATAATAAAATTGAGGTGTATTGTAGTTGCCCAGTAACCATTTCGTACTTTAGGGATGAAACTTCATTTTGGTCTTCTTTTTCCAGATGTGATGTGGCAGTGCAGTGGACCAAAATATCAAAAACAAACAGTGTTTGGGTACCATGCTCACTGGGGCTTACAGAACTTCGTTTGGCATTATGGTGTCCTGAAGATCTTGCGTAGTTAAACTTTTGGACGTATTAGATTGTGTTTAGTGTTTGTGTGTGTGTGTGTGCGTGTGCCATGTTCAATAGATAAAGGAAAAAGTTTGTTACTTGGAGGTCACATTAAAGAAATGTTATTTTAGAAGGGAAATTCGAATTATTTAAAAGATAATATATACAGTTTATCACTTATAGAACTGGAAAAGTTTAGAGGAAAGTACAGTACATATATATATCTAAATTTGAATACGCTTGACTTGTTGAATGAAAAATTTAATGCAAGACAGTTGTTAATCTTATTTTGCTCAAAATTTTTAATGTGAAAATACAAAACTCTGTTAAATGTGAAAGAAAACAAAAGGAGACATTTGATATATGTGCTTCCAACCAAAACACAAGTGCCTTATATAAGAGTGTTATTAATGTGTATGTTGTTGAAGCCTAGAACATTTTGTTAGGAGAGCAAATTTGTGTTGGACTTAGATAGAAATTATCAAAGACAAATTGTATATATTTTGTGACAAATGAAGTACTCTGTAGATATTTTTGTAGTTTGGAAAATCTTGTGATAATTGTGCCGTATAGTACTTAAAAAAAAAAGGAATGCCCGTCATTTAAGACAAGATTATAGTTAGCTGCTTACAACTGTTCGGAGAGAGATTTTTCGAAGCTGCCAAGCTTAGAAATGGCATTGGGACCAAGCGATGCAATGAAAGGCATTTAAACATAGTAAGCTAGATTTTCATATTTTGAATGAAACCTGTTTAGAGTTAGCACAAGTCTTTTGCTGATCAAGATGAGTCTTAAGCGTATTCGGCGCCGCCTCTCGCAAACCTTCACCAGGTTTCACGACGGGAGTTTGAACGAGTTGGCAGAACACCTCACCATTGACGAGAATGGTGGAATCAGAGAAAATGGTAAGTTACTTTTGGATGGAGATAATTATGTAATGAAGCTGTAGGTTATTGAATTATTGAAAATTCTCACCAGAATATATACCCTTCTACAAGGCATTTTCAAGAACTGGAAAATTGAAATTTCTATGTACTTTTAGCTCTGTAGTATTGTGTCAAGTTTTGCAGTGATTCATGTGACTTTTTTTTTTTTTTTTTCTCAGGTTTTATCTTCTCTGAGATTCATGCTTGCAACTTGTAGGAAAGTTTCAGTTGATAGCACTGTACTGTATTCTTATAATGGATGGATTGAAACCTTGTTTGTTTTGAGGTTAGAATGTAAGATAGTACAGTACAGTGTTTTGATTATCTGTTTGCAGCCATTTTCTCGACCCTCTTTATATTCAGGGTGATTTTGTTGCTGTTCTTGACAGAAATATGGATCAGATTAATGATTGGCATAGTCGATGGAGTATGAGGCCGAAAACATACACACTAGGACTGTTGATTAACTGACTTACGATTGCTGTCCCATTCCTGTGGTACTCGGTAATGATACTGAATATTTCATAACAGTGTTATCTTGTGCTTCAACCGTTCTTTTACTAAATACTAAATCTTGTTCAGTATCAGCTAATGCTGCTAGGTGAGTAGGTATTGTGGGAAATGCTCCCTGTAAGCACTGAGGTGTTGGTTTTACTGCAGTTCACATGCTTCAGATCTGTTGTTCTACTTTTGAAGTATTGTACATCTGTCAGAGTCTCAGCTGTTTCCAGCATCACAGAAATGCGTCCTGTTTGGCTGTCTTCCATTATTATTGCTTCTAGTGATTTTGCCTCAGAACTTGCTTTGCAGGGAGTTACCATCCACCGGCAATTGAGGGTCCATTGTGCCCCACTAATGTCGGAGGGTTCTTTCCTTAATTTACTGTAAAACTTCTGAATGACCCTTGTGATATTATCATTAGTATCAATGCTAACAAGTAGAAGGACTCTTAATGATAATTTGAAGCACCATGCATTATTTACATTTAATGGATCCATGCTCTCTCCCTCTCTCTCTCTCTCTTTTTCCACTTATGAGTACAGTATTCTGTTTCAAGGAAGGTCACTGTTCTTGTTACTAAATGTTTGTTGTTTCATGTGAATGCAAGGTCACATTTTAATAACAGTAATAAGTAACAGATGATGATGAATGTATAATTTTTATATTGGGCACTTGTAATATATTGAAGGTATATAATTATGGTTTTACTTTCTCCACTTAATATTACCATTTTCATGTAGCATTGTTGCTGCAATACTAATTTATTCATTTGGTGATCAAGAGAACAAGATATGGTGACTTTAGCTAAAAAAGTTTTTCATATTAACAACCAGAATTGAATCAAATTTGTAAATGCAAGCATTGAGAAAAAGCAGGAATTGCATAGCAGTATGGGAAAACTGTTAGTCAGATTGTGTTGCTATAAAAATTTTGTATTGCATTATGGCCACTAGCCATTTATTCCAACAAACTTAATTGACTTTCTTTGGAAAGACTTATGAGAGACTATTTCAGTGGCTGCAAGCATTTTTATCTTTGTAAAGGTGAAATTACGCCAGCGACAAACGCCATTTTTTTATGTAGTTAGTTAGTTATAAATGATTTGTTTAACCAGACCTCTGAACTCTTTTAGGGTTTTTCTCGGGCTGGGAAAAGAATGGGGGAAAGAGTACATAAAAAATTAAGTAAGTTTTGATATAGTTCATTTCACCTTACTATTCAGAGGTGGCATTTTAGATTTAATATATTTGAAAGAAGGATGGAGGAGTATTCTCTATTTATATTTCCATTTTTTACTTGATTTTCCAGGTTCTACAACAACTCCAACGTACAGAAGAATAAGCAGAAGGCTTTCTTTGTCAAACTCCAGGATATTCAGTGATGCTCACCATCAAGGTAATGTGTAAAAAGTTATTTACTGTTATCGACATACTTGAAATGTTTTCAATGAGATGCAAGTGTTAGAATCTTGGCACAGCAATTTGCAGTATGGTGAATGACCTGTTACTGGATATACAAATCAGTGCTGAATGACCTCATAGGTCCCAGCACTTGGCCTTTGGCCTAAAATCTATATTCCTTCCTTCTTTCTGGATATACAAGGGGATTAGGGGTTGCTTGAATAGACTGAACATAGATGTAGAATGATAGTAGTTTGCTCACTGACAACAATTATCAGCATTTGGTTCATGGCTCTGTGTATAAGCTTTGGGAAAGTATTGCAAATTTTTTACATTTATAATGTTTTTGCAATGATAAATTTTCTTACTTCATAGAATGGCTTAATTCTGAAATATAACTTATAAATCTTTTTACGTTATCTTGTTTATTATGTTTACACGCTTTCACCTCAGATTTTACTTTCTAGTCTAAGAGGTAAGAATAACATTTAGATGCACAGCATTAAGTTATCTAACTGGATTGTGGACAGAAAGAATGATATCAAGCAGCACTGAAGGACAATCAAACATAAGAACAAAAGATGGCATAGATTTTGGGGAAGGTTGGACCCTTGAAAAGGAATCCTAAATTACTGCCACTTGAGTATTTTAGCAGTCAGCCTTTGTAACTCGTTCAGAAATTGACACACACAGAAAATTGTGATCCTGAGTTTTTTATATTGAGTTTTAGACAGGAATTGGGGGAATGTAGTTTGCATTTGTTAGCAGTTGGCTGTTGTTTAACCATCCTGGGTTGCAGGACGTATGGAATTTAAAACTTAATATAGCTTTTGTTTAATTAATGGCCTGAAGGTATTCCACAGTACGGACATAGCCCTCCAGTGGGTTGCTGTTCCTTTATTTTTTAAGCGTTTTCAGTGTAACTAGTTTTCCATCGTTGGTTCTGTCAAACAAGATTTTGTATACCAATGTTTGAATATATTTAAATAAATTGTTGATGACCAGAAGGAAGACTCATTTTAAACTCTTCAATAGTAGGTGAAATTGTAAGACTAGGTGTTAGTAGGCACAACTGCTGCTTTCCAGGTAAGCATGGTTTGGTGAAGTGCTTGTCATCCAGGAATGATGAGGTTTCTAAATTGTTCATTGTGTCTTAAGCAGTTTTTTCCTTGACCCACAAAGTAACTGGTGTGTTAATGGCTGTTAAACTGGTGTCATTAACCTTTTACGCACAGTATATGGTGGCACTGGTATTTTTGTCGTAATTTATTGTGGACAGTTTTCAAGTTTGAGACAAGTTCATGACTAAAGGTAAAAGGGAATTTTTAATGGATGGGGCATGCTCTTATGCATTCATGTTGGTTCTCTTTCCCTGGGTACAGCATATTAGTTGGTTGGTAAATGGCTAAAATATGACTCGGATTCCATAGCCATGCTCTGTTTTCATAGTTCATAATGATGAAAGAATTTTACAACAAATAAAAAGAACTGTATGACAAACTGTAACTCATTGCAAACTTGTGCATTCATCATTGTACAGACCAGTGCCTGAAATTGTCCTTATACTTTGCTGGGGAGAGTAGTGTGTTAGTAGTTCCCAGAGGTGGTGGATTTTCACATTCTGATCCACCTCATTGTTACTGTTCATAGTTCCCAGAGGTGGTGAATTTCCACATCCTCATCCACCTCATCGTTGCTCTTCAGTCAAATTTTGGGATAATAATCTTCCCTTATCACTTTGTGGAACATTCTCCTTGAGGATGTTGTGCAATTGGAACCTTGAAAGTTCAAACGAAGATGCATACATTTTTATTTATTCAGTAATTTAATTTATTTTTGTATTTTCTTATATGTGGTCTCCTCTTCATGTTCTTCATATTACCTTCTGTTACTCCTTTCAGATGAACACCATATTCTTTGGAAGCTTAAATTTTAAGTCAAAGGCCCTTGTGGTCTTGTTCCATATGAATAGGGTTCATCTTCTGAATATTGATGATAATAATACAGTAATTGTATGGTATAATTTCTCAGTCTATTTCCTGTAGGTGATACTTGTCTGTGGTGTTCCTGGCATAGCATATTGTAAATAGAATTTAGGGTTCGTTGCGACTCCCTGTTAGGCATCTGGAGCTTTTTCCTGCTTCTTAACTTTTCATCCAAATCCTTTGGTCTCTTTCTTACAAGCAATCTTGCTTTAATGTTGCCAACTCTTCATTTAAGGAAAGTCCATCAGGCAAGCCATATGAGAGTTTAGATATGTGATACTTTACTTTAGTGGAATTGTGATACGTTTGAAGTGTTTCAAGCTAAAATCAGATTTTACCTTAAGTATTTGGAACACCACTCTATCCCTGCTATTGCATTACTGTATTATATATTTTGTATGAATGAGAATGTTCAGTAAAGTTACACCTGACCCTGTGATGGGACACTGTGATTTACAAATGTTAAGAATGAATGTAATAATGGAGATGGTTCTCAATACTGTTAAGCATTCGTTCATCTTAGGGTATTTTAGTTAACACTTTTTTTTTTCCTTTAGCTTAAATGACACAATCTTGCACAGTTCGCCTTCCTAAATTAAATTATTATTAGATAACCTTGACTTATGTATTGTATTTGAACAGTACAGGTTAAAATCTTGTAAATGTATGTGTATGAATATTTAGTTACTAATAGAAGTCTGAAATTACATCTGATAGAGATTTTTATATGTATCAGTTTATATATAGTACTAAATTAACCAAACCTTCATTACAACATATCAAAACTTTGAGGAGAGACAAAAAAAATCTATGAACATATTTGCTTTACCTTAGATAAATTCTTAATGAAATCTAGGGGAAAAATTGGCCCTTAGCAACATCAGTTTTGCTTCTAGAAAATACTTTTTAAACATCTAACTTACCTGGTAGTTTATATATAGCTTAAGTCCCTGACGTCACGGCAGAATTTCAAAACTCGCGGCAATCGCCGATCGGTAGTCAGGTGAACCACCTGTGCGCCCTCTACCCAGGTACCTGGAACCATTCCAACTATTCCTCAGATCTTCCTGCCGCTGTGTCGGTAACATCGATGGAATTTCGCTCGTAGCCTGTGTTTTTCGCAACTTATTTTGGTGAAGTACACTTTGGCTTGGCTTTAAGCTTGTTCGCTTTTGGATTTTCTTATAACATATCTGACTTCATCGAGTGTGAAAATGTGTGTGTGGGGATGCAAGCGGCTTGCTAAAGTCTCCTTGGATCCCCACTTAGTATGTCTGAAGAACGGGAATGAAAGACCGGCTCAGAAGAGCCAAGAGTACTGTTTCTCACTCTTCCAGATATTCCCAGGGAATAGTTAATTCTTTTCCCCTTGATAACTATCCTATTGATCCTTCTCCCGTAGTGGTAGTCTCTGAACCCCCTACTGAAACAGGTAAGGACCCAATACTTAATGATTTGTTGGCTGCCATTCAGACCCTGGCCCAACAGGTAAAATCCCTCTCAGAAGACAGGGATAATATGTGATCGATAATAAGAGATCTAAAAAATACAAGTGTTAATATGTTGTTAGTGCTCAAGTGCAGTGGAGGGTGCGACCGCTCGGTCCTGTTGTGCTCCTAGTCCTAGACCTCTTCCAAGCTCACCAACCCCTGTGAGAAGGAAAGTCGACAGGCGAAGGGAGGCAAGAGGCTTTAGCTACCGAGCAGTCGTCCCCTCGAGCGTACCTGTTGGCGTTTCCCAGGGCGCTCACCTCGCCATAGGAAAGGCGAGGTTAAAGTGTTTTTCGGCCATTGGTTGCTGTCGTCAACGGAGGAAGCTTTGACCGATGTCGCACAGGCGGCCAGTTCTCAAGTAACCTCTAGGTTTGACGGGACAGCGAAAGTTAGAAGTATGGACGCCAGGACGTCGGGCGTCGAAGCTGGACGCCAGGGCGCCGAGCGCCGAAGCTGGGCGCCAGGATGTCAGGCGAGAAGCTGGGCGCCTGGACGCGTCAAGTGTCGAAGTTAGACGCCAGGGCGTCAGGCGTCATGAAGCTGGACGCCAAGACATTAAGCTTCAGAAAATGGACGCCAACACGCCAGGCGTCAAGAGACTGGACGCCAGGGCGCCAGGCGTCAAGATGATATTTTGAAAGACGTCGCTACTTCCGTCTTTGTAAAATCGGAAGAAGAGAATGATAATATCTCGCATTCTCCTGTGAATCCTATTGTAGAAATTTCTGGCGAAGACAATATAAAAGGCCATCAGCTTTTATCAGACTTGAAAAGGCTTATGAAGATATTTTCGGAAATTTTTCCCAGAGAAATTTATCCTGACTGCTCCTCGTTCCCGCCTTCAGAATTTACTCTTGTGAAGGCGTCTAAGAGGGCAGCATTTACTTAAGAATGGATACTTTCGAAGGAGAAACAATGAAAGACAGCCTTTGTTTTTCCTCATATATCTGATGTCGTGTATGGATAAAGGACTCGGAGATAGTTCCAACGAATCAACTGCACCTTTCTCAGCGGGACTCCTGAAGAAAAGGGCCCATCTTTGCTCTTTCCTGGCTAATGGGGTCACGTCCAATCAAAATCAGAATTGATTTATACCTCTTTTTCCTCTCACCCCTTCTCTCAAGGTTTGGTATAGAGACCTTTTCATCTTTGGCCCAGAAAACCACGTAAGATTTAAGATCTAAAACAGCAAGAAAAGTCCTACCTACGACTTTCATCGCTAAAAAGAGTAAGGCTGAGGTTCCTGTGTTTCAGGTATTTCAGCTCTTTCATGGTCGACCCTCTGATAGAGGTTCCTCTAGGGCGGGTAGATGAATGATAACGCCGAAGAGGCTCTACACAGGGAAGAAGAAGGACCTGCCTTTCTTCTCCTGCAGACTGCGGTAGGAGCCGGACTGTCCAGCCTGAGTAGGCCCCCTCTAGTAACAAGACAATTTGTTGACCTTTCTGCCAAATGCAACGACAGAACCAAGGCAAAGGTTCTACAGCAACAAGTGTCTATGATGTTGCAAAAGGAGACCAGACAGAGAGTTCAGGATCCGAATTCCCCAGGATTCTACATTCGGTTATTCTGATCCCCAAATACTTGGGGGTTAGAGACCGGTGCTAGACGGGATTGCACTCAATTTTTTTTTTTGTGCAATAAACAAAGGTCGCTATAGAAACGACAAAATCGGTTCTAGCAGCGGTCAGACAGCATGACTGGATGGCCTCACTGGACCTCCAGGATGCGTATTTTCACGTCCCCATGCACCGATCTCCAAGAATTTTCTGAAGTTCGTCCACGGGAAAGGTTTTATAGTTCGCGGTCTCTCTCTTTCGGCCTAAACAGACAAGGTTGACGTCTGGCTCTGGAGCCGAGACCTCTCAAGAGCAAGTTACCCAATATTGAGGGACGTCATGATAACACTTCATAGACTACAGATTGTAGCCACAGCAGCAGCCGGAGCTCTTCCCTTCCAGCCCCAAGGGTAGCTCTCCTACTAAGAACAAACATAGACAGTTCTATTCAGTCAGGATACCGGGCTGCAAGAGCGTGGCGGACAATGTGCTGCCTTAAGACATCCTCCTCTTCCTCCTTCGGATTGGTACTGTCTGCGGAATACCCTCCTCGGTCCATTATTGACGATGAGAAGGAAATAATTGCAGAGAGTTGAGGCTTCCCCAGCCTGTCCCCAGCAGCAGGAAGCCCCAAGATATAGCTTCACTATAAAATATGCAGCAGACTTTGTCTTCCCAGCTGCAAGCGTGACAACCAGGAAAACAGAAGAATGATAATAGACGTCCAACTAAAGCTTCTAGGCGTCCAGAAGTTTAAGACGCTGAACGTAGTGAATGAAACTCTAGGCGCTGGATGCAGTGGCGTCAAGCATCTAGGAGTGAAATACCATGATGACAAGCGTCAATGAACCCAAGGCGTAAAGCGCCGAGGCATTGGGCGTCAGGCGTCAGGCTTCAAGATATTGGAAGCCAAGACGTGGAGTTGGCTCAGGACGCAAGATGCACTGGCATCAGCGTCTAACAAAGAATTAGGTCTACTGATAAACAGATAGAAATCTCAGCCGATCCCATCCCAAGAGGTTCTATGCCTTAGGATGAAGATTCAGAGTCAGGATTTTGGGCTTTTCCGTTTATTATAAAGACAGGACAAGCCTCAAGAAAATTTCAGAACTTTATAAAGAGACAGTCATGCTTGGCAAAGGAATGGATGAGTCTGCTGGGAACCCTTTCCTCGCTGGAACAGTTTGTCTCCTTTGAGAGGTTAATTCTATGCCCGTTACAGTTTCATCTAAATCGGAACTGGGACAAGGAAATAGAACTGGAGACCAGTGCATCCCCATTTCGGAACCAATAAGACCGTATTTGTAGTGGTGGAACGTCCCCGTCAAGCTCCAGGAGGTCCCTTCTCTATATTAGAGGAACCCAGACCTAGTGTTGTTATCCACTGCGCCGGACTCAGTATGGGGAGCAACACAGGGAAATAAAAAGTCTCGGGCTCCTGGACTAGAGAGCAGGAGGATTTAAACATCAATTAGAAGGAATTAACTGCAATCCTTCTAGCTCTCAGGAGTTCGAACACAGTGGGAACAAAGAGGTGCAGGTCAACACCGACAACACGGCAGCGTTGGCCTACATCCAGCAGCAAACAAGGGGCACTCACTCCAGGTCTCTATCGAGACAATAAGAGAATCTCTTCTTTGGGCAAAGGAGGAGAATGTAAAACTAGTAACCCACTTTATCCAAGGGGGAGAAAAAATGTGAGGCGGACATTCTGAGCAGGAAATAAAGTCCTCTCAAAAGAATGAACGCTACATCAGGACTTTGGGGATGTCCTTGCATAGATCTCTTCGCCACAGCACAAACGAAGAGGTTGGACACTTACTGCTCTCAGTACCAGATCCCGGGGCTATATACATAGACGCGTTCCTGGTGGACTGGTCCAACTTGGACGTGTATGCATTTCCCTATTTCAAGATAATACACAGGGTACTGAAAAAAATTTGTGTCACATGAGAGGACCGGAATGACCCTTGTGGCCCCTTACTAAACGACAAGAGATTGGTTCCCAGAAGTACTGGATTGGATGGTGGACATTCCGAGTAGCCTACCTCAGAGTAGATCTACTCAAACAACCCCACTTGGAAAGATATTACCAAAACCTACAAGCTCTACTAGTAACTGCTTTTGGACTATCGGAAAACTCACAAGAGCCAGAAGTTTTTCAAGGAGGCAGCTGGCGCTATCAGTAAATCAAGGAGGTTATCCACCATTAAGGTATACCAATCCAAGTGGGAGGTATTTAGAGGATGGTGCAAGGACAACCATGTGTCCTCTTCCAATATTTCTGTAACCCAAATTTGTATATAGAGAACTCACCAGCATGGAACCTAGACGTGGTCCTGAGGTTCCTCATGGGGAGAGGTTCGATCCCTTGCAGAGGGCATCTTTAAAGGACCTCACCATGAAAACTCTTTTCTTAAGTCAGTTTGGCCAGGAGCGAAAAGAGTTAGTGAGATACATGCTCTCAGCAAGAATATAGATTTTATAAAAGGCAAGGCAATCTGCTCACTGCAACTAGGCTTCCTTGCAAAAATGAATACTCATCACAACCCTAGCCCAGAACGTTGAGATTCGAACCTAACGGACATAACAGGGGAGGAGAGAGAGAGAGTCCTATTCCGGTAAGGGTTCTAAGGCTCTACCTGGATAGGACAAAGGACTTTAGAAGGAATTCAGAAGGGCTTTGGTGCTCAGTCAAAAGCTCTCTGTATAGATGTCGAAGAATGCTCTGTTTTATTTTATCAGACAGTTGATAAAAGAAGCAAATATGGAATGTAGAGAGATAGACTACAAGATTCTGAAAGTAAAAACGAGGTCAGGGCAGTAGCAACCTCTGTAGCTCTTAAACAGAACAGGTCCCTGCAGAGTATCTTGGACACGACCTTCTGGAGAAGCAAGTTAGTATTTGCCTCTCACTATCTAAAACAAGTCAAGACATTATCACTAAGATTGCTATACGCTGTGCCCGTTTATAGCATCTAATTCAGTAATGGGAGAGGGAATACCCTACAATCCCATAAACCAATACCCTTTTTCTTACCTTGGAATTGAGAATTTTTATGGTTGTTTGTAAAGACTGGACGCAGTCTTCCGCAATCATTGGGATGAAAGTTCCTTGGTAGAGCCGGAACAAAGGGTATTGAGAGGGAGGTCTAGTCACATAGAGGTTATACACGGTTGACAGCCCCTAGAGATTTTCAGCCCCTGGGTGGATCGCTGGATCTCTTAAGGAATGCAGACATAATGAGAGGAGTTCATTGAAGTCAGCTTCCTTAATCCAATCCTATAAAATAATACCCTTTGTTCTTGCCTTGGAATGGTTGAAATTTGATGGTTGTTTGTGAAGATTGAACAAAGTCTTGACAACAATCATTGATTTTAGTCAGATGATCATTTTTGTTCCTTGGTGATGCCCGGAACAAGGGTATTATAGGTTGTCTGTCACATAGAGGTTGGTACACCGGTTGGCAGCTCCTAGAGGTCTTCAGCCCCTGAGTGGATCGCTGGACCTCTTAAGGAATACAGACATAATGAGGCGGAGTTTATTGAACTCAGCTTCCTTAATCCAATTCCATAAAACAATACCTTTTGTTCTTACCTTGGAATGGTTGAAATTTTATGGTTGTTTGTGAAAGATTGAACGCAGTCTTCCACAATCATTGATTTTAGTCAGATGATCATTTTGTTCCTTGGTGGCGTTGGAACAAGGGTATTATAGGTTGTCTGTCACATAGAGGTTGGTACACGGTTGGCAGCTCCTAGAGGTCTTCAGCCCCTGAGTGGATCGCTGGACCTCTTAAGGAAAGCAGACAAAATGGGAGTTCATTGAAGTCAGCTTCCTTAATCCAGGTAAGGACCTTAAGTTGGTTTATTAACCCTTAAGCAAATTCCAACGATGTTGGCTGTCTCTGACCCTCCACCAAAGGTGTCAATCAGCTATATATATAACTACCAGGTAAGTTAGATGTTTAAAAATGATATTTTCATAATAAAATAAATTTTTTGAACATACTTACCTGGTAGTTATATATAATTAAATTCCCACCCTCCTCCCCTCTAGAGACTAGGGGCATGGAAGATCTGAGGAATAGTTGGAATGGTTCCAGGTACCTGGGTAGAGGCGCACAGGTGGTTCACCTGACTACCGATCGGCGATTGCCATGAGTTTTTGAAATTCTGCCGTGGCGTCAGGACTTAAGCTATATATATAACTACCAGGTAAGTATGTTCAAAAATTTATTTTATTATGAAAATATCATATTAATTTCCTTTAGTACCTAATTGTACATCATGAAAAATCCAACTTTTCATGAATGAATATCACAATAGGCTATTAATAAAAGAATATTAACCACTCTTTTACCCAGTATTCAGGGATATGGCATTTAGTTTTTTTTTTCTTTTATCTTGTCAGTGGTATGTTTTTGGAGAAATGAAGCTGGCAAAAAGCTTTGAAGACTTATTAAGAATATTATTAGTGTTTTAGGGTTCCCCTATATTTACCTTTCATGCGGTCCACTGTAGGAATTACTTGAGGTTCTTTGCAGCGTCCCTTCGGCCCCATGCTGCAACCCCTTTCATTCCTTTTATTATACCTCCATTCATATTCTCTTTCTTCCATCTGACTTTCCACACTTTCCTAACAATTGTTTCAACATTATTTTCAGCGCTGAATGACCTCATAGGTCCCAGCGTTTGGCCCTTGCCCTTAATTTTATATTCAGTTCCAGTCCTATATATATCTTTGGATGAAGTATAAGCCTGGTTCTCCCTAAGCCTATTTGGAATTGACAAAACACGAGAACTCTAGTAGAAATACTGATCATATAGTTTGCTATATCTCGTTAAAGATTCTTAGAAGTGCTCACATCTTGAGCTTGTACCAATACCTTATTTGAGGTGTTGTACTTGCAGTAAAGTATAGGATATATAGCAACATGCAATCTTACGATGTTACTTGAACTTTTCAAGTCTCCTTTACTTATTATTATTATTATTATTATTATTATTATTATTATTATTATTATTATTATTCAAATCTTCTTCACAATCCCGTGAATATGTTTATAAAATACAAAATCCACATTTATGTAAAGTAATGTATTTACAAATGATAAAATAAATTCCAGGAGCTTTCGAGAGCCTGCTCAGCTCCCTTCTTCAGCTAGAAATGACAGTCTTGGTTATGAGAACTTAAAAACAAACTTTAAAAGCAAGGGTAAACAAGACGCATTCTTTACAAAAAAATGATGATCATTAGGTAATTCCCTCGTTCTCGATCTCCAAACAAGCCAACCGTCGCGATCTCCTCAGGTGACTGCCTCCACGGTTGTTTACAGCCTCCTCTCTTCTCAAACCAGCATAGGCGCCTGCACGAGTCAGCTGTTTGCAACTCCGTTACCTGGGCGGGGAGGCAGAGATAGCGGCAGTATCAGGGGTGACTTGTGGTATACAAGGATTTCTATAATTAAAATTTTTGATATAAGTAGAACAAATAAGTCTGTTGATAAAGCTATCTTCTGTTGTAAACGACTTATTACCTTCCATCGAGTTCCCCATGTTGATGACGGCCCCCTCAACTAATCTTCTCTCATTGACATTATGGTTCTTGTAAAGCAATTTAGACCCTTCCCAGTTGATTCTGTGGTCGCATTCCAGCTATGTCTGACTAGCACGTTATTGTTGGACATTGATTGATATGCCCTTTGATGTTCATTAATGCGAATTTGCATACTCCTACCAGATTCCCGTAATAATTAAGATTACAACCCTTACAAGGTATTTCATACACCCCTACGTCTATCTTCATTTCTTCTTCAGTTTTGTTTCGAACCAGTCTTTTCCTAATTGTGTTCTCGTATTTGAATACTAAGTTTACATTGTCGTCAGAATATTTACTAATGAGGGTTTGTGTGCTCAAGAAATTAGGGTGGAAAGGCAATGAAAAGGAATTGCATCTTTTTCATCTCTTTACGTGGACGTGGATTGTATATTTGCTTTTTAGCCCTACAAACGCTTTTCAATGAAATGTGCTGGGTAGCATAGTTTCGTAAATGTCTGTCTTATATGTTCCAGTTCAGTATCTAAAGGTGGGGTCACAAAGTCTGTATGCTCTAATTACAAAATTCATGATAATATTACTTTTTACTTGTTGGCTGTGAAAGGAATAAAAATGTATGTAATTCTCTGAATTAGTCGGCTTTCTAAAGACAGTAAAATTAAACCTTTTTGTCCAAGGATCATGCAACACTAAAACATCAAGAAACGCTATCTGATGGTCAATTCAGAGAATTACATACATTTTTATTCCTTTCACAGCCAACAAGTAAAAAGTAATATTATCATGAATTTTGTAATTAGAGCATACAGACTTTGTGACCCCCACCTTTTAGATACTGAACTGGAACATATGACAGACATTTACGAAACTATGCTACCCAGCACATTTCATTGAAAAGCGTTTTGTAGGGCTAAAAGCAAATATACAATCCACGTCCACGTAAAGGGATGAAAAAGATGCAATTCCTTTCATTGCCTTTCCACCCTAATTTCTTGAGCACACAAACCCTCATTAGTAAATATTCTGACGACAATGTAAACTTAGTATTCAAATACGAGAACACAATTAGGAAAAGACTGGTTGGAACAAAACTGAAGAAGAAATGAAGATAGACGTGGGGTGTATGAAATACCTTGCGGGGTTGTAATCTTAATTATTACGGGAATCTGGTAGGAGTATGCAAATTCGCATTAATGAACATCAAAAGGCATATCAATCAATGTCCAACAATAACGTGCTAGTCAGACATAGCTGGGAATGCGACCACAGAATCAACTGGGAAGGGTCTAAATTGCTTTACAAGAACCATAATGTCAATGAGAGAAGATTAGTCGAGGGGGCCGTCATCAACATGGGGAACTCAATGGAAG
Organism: Macrobrachium rosenbergii; assembly: GCF_040412425.1. Classification (NCBI taxonomy): domain Eukaryota; kingdom Metazoa; phylum Arthropoda; class Malacostraca; order Decapoda; family Palaemonidae; genus Macrobrachium; species Macrobrachium rosenbergii. The sequence continues at coordinate 42,453,926 of NC_089746.1, forward strand.
GTAATAAGTCGTTTACAACAGAAGATAGCTTTATCAACAGACTTATTTGTTCTACTTATATAAAAATTTTAATTATAGAAATCCTTGTATACCACAAGTCACCCTGATACTGCCGCTATCTCTGCCTCTCCCGCCCAGGTAACGGAGTTGCAAACAGCTGACTCGGTGCAGGCGCCTATGCTGGTTTGAGAAGAGAGGAGGCTGTAAACAACCGTGGATGCAGTCACCTGAGGAGATCGCGACGGTTGGCTTGTTTGGAGATCGAGAACGAGGGAATTACCTAATGATCATCATTTTTTTTGTAAAGAATGCGTCTTGTTTACCCTTGCTTTTAAAGTTTGTTTTTAAGTTCTCATAACCAAGACTGTCATTTCTAGCTGAAGAAGGGAGCTGAGCAGGCTCTCGAAAGCTCCTGGAATTTATTTTATCATTTGTAAATACATTACTTTACATAAATGTGGATTTTGTATTTTATTATTATTATTATTATTGTTTTTATTATTATTATTATTATTATTATTATTATTATTATTATTATTATTATTATTATTATTATTATTATTATTATTATGGAAAATGAACCCTATTCATATGGAACAAGCCCACAGAGGCCACTGACTTGAGATTCAAACTTCCAAAGAATATGGTGTTCATTTGAAAGAAGCAAGAGGAGGTAAAGGGAAATGCAGAAAGAAGAGATCTCATTTATTAAAAAAAGAAAAGATTATTAATAAAAAGATAGATAAATATGTAAGTGTAAATTATAAAAATGCAAGGAGAATTGTATTAGGGTTAGTAATGCATTGCATCTTTGCTTGAACTTTTAGAGTTCCAATTGCACAATATCCTCAGTCCAAAAGTTATGATCAGAAGTCTCTTTTTAGGAAAATAAGCAATAAAAGTACGGTCGAACTGTCTTTAGCTAGATTTGTGTAACAGATATTGCACCTTGTTACATGAAATAACAGCTTAGGAAATCTTTAGACGCCACAGGGATAAAGTAGGAAATTTTTAGACCCCACAGAGATAAAGTGGGAAGCCTGGACAGGGAGACCTAAGATTTTTTTCTGTTTCTCATATTTTATACAAGAATTTGTATCACTAACTTTGATGTCTGAGTTAACATTTCTTTGCCCTTGATATCTTTTAAGAAGATCTAACATCTGTTCTTATGGCTTTATCCACCACCCCACAGTCATGGATATTTATTAGTGTTTAATATGTTGTTTTAATGGCTCGGCATCTACTCAATCCCCTCTCATTTAATAATTCATTTTATGGTTCTGTTCTCGCCTATGACTCCTCTTCCTCCCCCGTCATCCACTCTTAGACATTTACATTTCTTCTATTTTTCACCTTTTAGTTAATCTCGATCATTCTAGTTCACTGTATAGTTAATCTTTTTTATCACCTTTTAGTTAATATTGATCGTTCTAGTTCAGTGTAGAGTTACAATCTTTTCATCTTGAAACAGCCACCTTGGAAATAGCCACCTTGGAAGTCTGCCTGAATTGGATCCCTTTAACTTAGTCAAGGCAGTTTCTGTTGGCTGTTTGTACACTGTCACTTTCTCCTTTACTCCAGTTGAGTGAAATTGTGAATCGTACGTATTAGTGCATATAGAATCTGGTGGTCACCTTTTACCAGATACATACGTAACTTTAATAACCACAATGCCCTTCTAACTTTGCGAATTCTCCACACTTTGTGGATACACCTGTCACTACAAAGCCTTGGATCCAAATGCAAGAATGTGAAGTAATTCTAATGTTCATAGTATGATTCGAACCTGCATCCTAAGTAACAGAAATGGGTCACGTTGTGGGTTCGAATCCTGCTACGGACATCAGAATTACTTCATTATATTGTATTTGAATCCAAGGCTTTGTAGTGACAAGCGTATCCAAAAAGTGTGAAGAACTCAAGAAGTTAAGAAGACATTGTGGTTATTATGATTAAATACTAGTATGTTACTAACTTGAAACTCTTGTTGGAAAGGTCTGACAGTTAAGAATCTATTCAAATTAAAGCTATATTTGTAACTTCGCTTCTTCACGTCAATATGAAATGTTTTTTTTTTTTATTATTATTGGAGCCTTGTCTCTACCAATTGAGTATTGCGCTCAAATTAAAAGAACTTCTTCCTTTGTTTCCCCTTTTTGACGTAATTGAATCAAAGGCGATTTGTTTTATTGGTGGTAATTTTAACCTCCTCTGCGGATCATCCTTCTCTCTCTCTCTCTCTCTCTCTCTCTCTCTCTCTGCCGCTAGATGTCCTTGTGGTTGCTTTTGTAGTAGTAGTACTGCTTCTGCTGCTGATCAGGAGTAAATATTGCATTTAGTACGAAATGAAGTAGTAAACGAATCGTAGTATTTAATAAGAAAGTCAGTGGAATCTTTTTAGTTGTGCAACGGGAGAGAGAGAGAGCGGAAGCAAAATGTGTCTCGTAAATTTAAGACGTGCTTGGAAGAACGCCGATGCGCCTGGCTTGCGACGAGAGTAGGTGAGAGGGATAAGGAGATTCGCCCCATCGGAGGGTAGTGCCGTCAGTGCACCTCACGTAGTGCACTGTAGGCATTACTAAGGGTTCTTTGCAGCGTCCCTTTGGCCCCTAGCTGCAACCCCTTTCATTCCTTTTCTTATACCTCCATTCATATCTTTCTTCCATCTTGCTCTCTACCCTCTCCTAACAATTATTTCATAGTGCAACTGCGAGGTTTTCCTCCTGTTACACCTTTCAAACCTTTTTACTGCCAATTTCCGTTTCAGCGCTGGATGACCTTTGGCCGAAATTCCATATTCTTCTAATTCTTCCTTCGGCGTAGGTGTGAATAGGAACTATAAGGTACGGATTATTAGGGAATGGTAAAAGGGACCACTAGATAGACGAAAGGACCGTAGGTGCCACAATGTCAGGTTAATGATTGGGAAGCGTGAAATCGCATGCCAGGCTGGAGAAGGGTTAGGTTTTGGGGAGATGGGCTGCTCTTGGGTTCTCCATGATGTTGCACGAATCTTCAGGGGCTTCCGGGCATCGGTTTCTTGTAGAGTTTTGAATCTTCATTTTCCCACTTAAGGTTGTTTTGTAGTCGATGTTTATGTATTTTGATAATTTACTTTAATTTTTATCTGTATTTATTAAATTAATTTATTTTTAATAAGTTTTTTCTTCTTTCTGTATTTCCCTTAACCCCCTGTTACTTCTTTCCAACTTATTATTCTTTGGAAGCTCGAATTTCAAGTCAGTGGCCCCTGTGGTGTGCTTGTTCCATATAAATAGGGTTCGCCTTCTGAATAATAATAATAATAATGATAATGATAATAAATATGCCATCGTTCCAAACATCTTTTTAAAACAGTGATGATGGTATGCACGTCGTAGGTTGCCGGGGAAATTACTCATGAAGTCCGGAAATTCTCTCATGGTCAAGGCCCCATCCAAATGTGGACTGACTTAAGAGGATGACCTTTGAAATTTCTGTTTGAGTTAGCGGAAGGGCCTGTCAGGAGGGGGAGGGGGCCTGAGGGGGGAAGGGAAGGGAGAAGGAGGGGAATGAGGAATAGGTTTCTTCCAGGTTTGAGGAGGAAGGGGTTTGTGTGTGTGTGTGTACACGCACATGGAAGAGAAGCATTGTATTGGTGGTGTGAGAGCAAGGAAGTGAAAGACAAGGGGAGGGGGAGATAGGGGAAGGGTGTTGGGTGGGTAGGGCTTCGATACACAGTATAGGGCATGGGAGGAGAGAGAGAGAGAGGGAGGAAGGGAGGGTGAGGGGGAGGGGCAGGATGAGTTTGGATGTTTTCGAGGTGTCATTTGTATGTCTTCTTGTGTGTCTCCCGATGACCCACATCATCATCGTTCAGACTCTTGATGCCTCAAAAGTCCATCCTTGCCAGTTGTTCTCCGTCAGCTGACCTGTCTGTAGCTCTCAGGAGGACTCACTCCTTCTTCAGATAGCTGGCTGGTGCCTTTAGTAGAAACAATAGCTCTGTGAAATAGCAACATCCTTTCGTTTCTTATTGCGAGGTAATTCGCGTGTGGTGTGCATTGATGAGTCTGGACCTCTCATGCGGGCGTTGTTTTGTCCATCTACGAAAAGTGTCAGTGTGATTTAGACAGTATGGACCTGTGCGCTAAAAAACTGAGCGATCTATTGGTGAAATTTTCAAAAGAAAGTTATTTTTTACTAATACATCTCGCTAAAACTCTTTTGGACGACGGAAATACGTTCATAGTGTGCGAGTTTTACCGAGTTGTACCTCACTCTTAAATTACCAGACGAAAATACTTTTCCGTATTGTTTATTGAAGAGTGCCAGTTCATCTTAGTGACCTTGTGACTTAAACAGTCGACAGTTCCAGTCGTCAAGGTCGCATGGTATACTCAATAATCATTAGACCCTTGGCTCATCTGTATGGACTGTGCCTTGCCATTGCTTATCGAAGGAAGATTGAGATGAATTTCTTTATGATGGCCAAAGGCTTCTCGCATTATGCTGTTTAGTTGGTAGTTACTTAAGCGTGTCTGCTGGATGTGTGTGTCTATGTTTTATGCATGATTATGTTAAAGTTATGTGGGTACACAAGCGCACACACACACCCACTCATTTATATATATATATATATATATATATATATATATATATATATATATATATATATATATATATATATATATGTGTGTGTATATATATGTATGTATATAATATATATATATATATATATATATATATATATATATATATATATATATATATATATATATATATATATATATATATAGAAGTAATCAACACAATCACGTTTGAAACTGGAGTAAATTTTTACTCAGATCGGGATCGAACCCAGGTCTTTCAGTTAAAAGCCAATGATGTGTGTTTCAGTTGGTACTGTAGCACCCTTGCCTCTGAACTGGAAGACCTGGGTTCGATCTCGATGTGAATATAAGAAGGCCCATAAAACACTATTTGAACGTTGCAACCATATATTTCGAGCACTTCCTTCTGTGCCCCTGTTCACTGGTAAAGGAAGTGCTCGAAATATATGGTTGCAACGTTCAAATAGTGTTTTATGGGCCTCTTATATTCATATTACACTATGGTATTACAGTAAAAGACATTTTTATACATATATATATATATATATATATATATATATATATATATATATATATATATATATATATATATATATATATATATGTATGTATATACATGTGTGTGTGTGTGCGTGTGCATATTAATATTTGTGGAATGTGATGCAATCATACCATGAAGATAAAAGTGTGTTCATTTTATAGAGGAGTGATTAGTCTTTGAAAAATAATAAAGCAGTTGACCGGGATTCTAAAGACTGTTCCTAAATGTGTTTGAGAAAGTTTTTTATTTTCTCCTCTCGAATGCAAACGAATACAAGAACCTACGCTATTTCAGGAACATGACAAATACACTAATACTGTTCCATGTTGTTCAAATATACATGGAGAGTTATCTGTACAGTACATCGCGAGAAGAAGAGAAAACTATTAACTTTTATATTTGTCAGCCAACAGGGGCTGGTGTAAGGCACGAAGGGAGATAAAAGACGCCTCTCTCTCTCTCTCTCTCTCTCTCTCTCTCTCTCTCTCTCTCTCTCTCTCTCTCTAAGTTGTTATCGTGATAGTTATGACTGGGTGATAAGGCATATAGATTAAGTCTCTCTCTCTCTCTCTCTCTCTCTCTCTCTCTCTCTCTCTCTCTCTCTCTCTCTCTCTCTCTCTCTCTCTCAGGACATGTTCTTAGGAATGAAATGGGTTTAGGACAGGTGTTCTCAAACTCGGTTAACGTGATAATATTTGAAGCCATCTAAAGGCTGGGAGTGGAGACAGACCTCCTGAGAATCTGGATTATCGTTCTCTCTCTCTCTCTCTCTCTCGTGGGGTTTCAGTGCTGACTGTTAAAAATGCTGGCGATTGTTTTCCTTCCGCATGATGGCAAGAGTTCAGATATATGTATTTGTGTTTGTTTGTCCATCTGTTTAGTCTCTTCTTCATTTCAAGAATCGTTCAACTTCTACCTTTCCAAAAAGTAGGTTTGTGTCTTTTTTTTTATCCTATTATAGACTACACACACACACACACACACACACACACACACACACACACACACACACACACACACACACACACACACACACACACACACACACACACACACACACACCATCTTACACTGCGTTCAGGAATTTTGATGTTCTGTTAATGGCTTGTCGATTGTGCAAAATCTTTTGCTTTGATCGGCATGTTATATGTTGGGTCAGCCGTCAAGTGCCAAGTTTGTATGTATGTATGTATATGCATGTTCGTGGTAGGTTACTGACTTATTTTTGAACTGTGAAACAGACGTAGGAATGTATTATTTATTTCTGGTTAATCACTTGTGATTAACCAGAAATGACATTAGCAAAACTTTCAGATTAGTGACAAGGGTATTTGTATAGACTACAGCATCAACAACAACAACAACAACAGATACTTTGTTGTGAACTCGAGGAAAGAAATCTCATGAGTGTGAACTTCGGAAGGAAAAGAACTCTGTGTAGATTTAGGAAGGTGATCTTTTTGAACCATAAGAATAAGAAGAAATACCTCGACATCATCATCATCATTTAATTCGGCCCCCTAGGGACTGTCAATCATCTTGACCTTCGGTCACATCGTCGTTGCATGTGACGTCATATTCGGGACGCCTTGCGGAGGAGTCTCGGCCCCTCTGCCCCCTTCAGGAGATATTATGCCTGTTCCCGTAGCACGTGTGTCCTCGCCGACAGATCCTCAAGCTCTGTTCCGGTATCCCGCGCCTCTACCCCCACCTGCAAAGAAAGGCGATAGGTGTGAACAACACCGCCTCACGCCCGAACCTCCTGTTGCAGTAGTCGAGAACCGACCTCTGTCTCCAGATAACTACGCGGTGGTCGCCGTATTACCGCAGAGCCCCTCCATCATCCACCCCTACACCTCGTGTCCCTCTCCGGTTATTAACGTCTCCTACCAGGCGGACTTAGATTGTCGAAGCCCAAGTCCCCGCGAAGCAGCTGCTTCTCCCGAAGGGTCCTCCTCTTCCGCCCTGTCTGGTTCTCCCTTAGGGGTCTTGCCCTCCCCGAGCGTCCACTCGTCAGCGACCCCGTCGTCAGTGCCGTCTCTTGTCGTGTCTCCCAGCGACCTCGTCGCCGAGGGAGGGAGGCGGGTGCCGAGTTTTTGGCTGACGCAGCCCACTCCTACACCGTCGTCCCTTTCGACGACGTCTTCGCCTTGGGGTTTGCGATTGTCACCCGAGAATTCGAACTCTAGACCAAGCTCTGTCTCCTCAGTTTCCACAGCGCCCCCTTCGTCGTCGTCGTCGGCGTCCTATCACAGCTGCAGTAGTGGCCCTTCAAGCGACGGGTCGGTCAGAGCGAAGGTCTCCGTGAAGAGCAAGTCTCAGCAGACTACAGTAGCAACCACCAGTGGCAGCTGGTTCGGCTGCGGTCGTAAGTCGAGCATGTTGGGGATGGTGGTAGCGGCCGTGGGTAATTGCATGCGATCCGTAGAGCCCGCCCAGAGGAACCTCATTGATGAGCCCGAATTCGTTGCCGAGGCTCAGGAAGACGTCGTTGCGACCCCTGCGAATGTCCGCTCCGCAGGGGGACGCGGCAGGGGTGAGGGCACCGTTCAGGAGAGGGGGGATGGATGGGGACCCGCTGGCGCCCCTGGCAGCAACGGCGGTGAACGCAGTCTGTGCATCATTGAGGAATACTCAGGCTTCGTGGAGTCGTCTTACAGCGGGAATGCTTCTCACTCGAGAGATATACCGATTATCCACCAGACTGTCTTAGAAGAGGAGGGAGACACGATTCACAACAATAATAACGTGAGACACAAGAAGAACAGAGGGAAAAATGGCGGGGGCTCCTCTGCCAGTCGCCGCCCTTTGATTTTGATGTTTGGCTCACAGAGATCGTCCTCTGTCCCCTCCTCTTACGGTTACGGAAAGAAGTCTAAATCTAATTCAGGTTTGTGGGGTTTTGTTGTCATATTGTACTTAAAAGTTGTTTAGTATTAAATGCTTTTTGTTATGTGCAAATTGCATCGAGCAGTAGCACGGTCAAATCGTCTACATTGGTTTTGTTTTTTTGTTTTTTTCTTTTTGCATGACTACATTCTAAAGGTCCTATTTCTCATTCTCATTCTCTTTTGTATCGTGTTGTTGCCTTGTGCAGTATTTGAAATAACATCAAGTATTGTTTATTGTTTAAAGTAGAGTTTAAAATGCAAACTAATAATTTGATAACTTGTGTAGTTTGCCTTTTTAACGTGCGAGTTTACTTAATTTGGCATAATTTGAGAAGCCAAAGTACCCATTACTCGTATTTGCAGATTTTATTTTCAGATTTTTAGTACCCAAAGCATAACGTTAGTCATAAAATGAACCGATTCGTATATATACACAGAATGCTCATCAGCAGCGTGTCAAATCCTATACAGGCACACTTGTCATTTACCGCTGCATCAGTTCCAGACGTCGTCTATTCATCGCACCGTTGGGCTGTGGAACAGTCTCCCTGAGGATATCGTGCAGTTGGAACCTCAAAGGTTCAAGAGAAAATGTAACGCATTATTACCCTAAAACAATATTCCTTGAATTTGAGTAATTTAGTACTTACATTTTTATATATTTATTTTTGTTAATTTATTTTTTATATGCCTATAACTAATTCTTCCAACATTAAAGTGGTGTGATCATTAAATTTCCAAAGAAAGGAGATCTGAGTAGGTGTGGTAATTGGAGGGGAATCACGTTGTCACCTGTAGCCTTGAAATTTTCAGTAGAATATTGTTGAGTAGGTTGGAGCCAGTAGTTGATGGTACTCTGAGGGATGAACAGACCGGTTTTAGAACTGGGCCGGGTTGCAGTGATCAGATCTTCATAGTTAGGCATTTAATGCAGCAAGCAAATGAAATGAAAACTCCGTTAAGTCTTTCATTTGTTGAATTTGAAAAGGCCTTTGATAGTATTTCGAGACGGACTATGGGAAAAATTATGAGGCTTTATGGAATACAGGAAAAGTTTGTGAAGGTTGTTATGAACATGCATGAGGGCACATCTTGTAAGTGATGGTTGATGGGTGGTTGAGTGATCCATTTGAAGTTAAGTCTGGTGTGATTCAGGGTGGCAGTCTGTCTCCTTCTGTTTTTGTATTGGTCGTTGGTTACGTTATGAGAAGGGTTAAAAGAGAAACGGATGCAGGTATACTCTGGGGAGAATAGGGAAACTTCTTGAGGTAGATTATGCTGGTGGTATAATTTTGATCTGCGAGGGACCAGAAAAGATGCAGAGAGTGTTGGATTGTCTAGTGAGTGAAGGTCGAAAGGTAGATTTGGTTATTAGTAGTGGAAAAACTGAAATCATGAATATGGATATTGAAAATGCACAGGATTGTCTAATTGAAGGCATGATTGTAAAACAAGGGTATAAGTTTAGATAAGGATAGTTAAAAAAGGCTTATCAGACAATGGGAATGCCTAAAAATATTTAGAATAATAGTAGTTTTTTTGTGTATACAAAAATAAAAATTTATAAGGTAATGGTTAGGAGTATTTTGATTTATGGGCATGAGTCATGGTACAGTACAGTGACCTCCGATGATAAATTCTTAGCATTTGAAAATAAGGCGCTGAGAAGAATATTAGGAATTAATTGGAGGATAGGGTATCAAAAAAGAGAATTAGAGAAGTAACGGGGGCGCAGCCGGTCGATGAGTATGTTAGGTTCTCACGCTGGAAGTGGCTAGGCCATGTGTAAAGAAGACAGGGAATAGTACGAGATAAACCGAGGTCGGTTGCCCTTGGTAGAGGAAGTCGAGGTAGGCCAAAGGAGACCTAGTTGAGGAGTAGTGAGGTGGGAAGCAGGAGACGAGTGTTGGGAAGATCTTGATGAGTTAGCCCTGGACAGAATGTGGTGGCGTAGTTCATCGAGGCCCTATGCATCCCCGTGGGTGCCACAGGAAATGATTGATTGAATAACTAATCTCTTCCTGTGTTTCCTAATTCCTTCTGTTACTTTCAAATAAACACCATAATATTCTTTGGAAGCTTGAATTTAGTGGTGGCCTTATTCCATATGAACAGGATTCATGTTCTGAATAATAATATAATAATAATAATATAATAATTATAATGCTAAGAAATTCAAAATCTCGTGGAAAATTGAAGTGTAAGAAAAATCCACAATTATGAAGTAAATCGCATGTTTTTATCTTTTACATAGTAATGCAATTTGGTATATGACCGTGGATTTTTCTTGCACAGTAATAATAATAATAATAATAATAGTAATAATAATAATATATCTTATACCAAACTATTTTCCTGGAAGTCTAGGCCCTCCCTTTCCAGTACCACCTCCTTGCCGTCTTTCCAGCACTTTCTAGGTCTTCCTCTCCTTTCTTGTAAATCTTCCAGTTTGTACACTTTTCACCAACCTGGAAAGAACAGCCATGAACTACTTGTAATAAGATAGGTCACCCTTTATATGTATTCTGATATGCAAGGCAGTTATTGCAGTATTTTAAAGGAAAGAAAGTGGCTTTTGGTTTTAATTCTAATATGGAAAGTGGCTTTTGCAGCATTTTTATAGGAAGAAAGGGGCCTTTTGGTTGTAATTCTCTTATGTAGAGTTTGTTTTTTAGTATTTCATAGGAAAGAAAGGGGTCTTTTTGTTTTAATTATATGTAAAGTGGTTTTTGCAACATTTTATAGGAAAGAAAGAGGCCTTTTGGTTTTAATTGTTGTATGGAAAGTCTTTTTGCTCTTTTATAGAAAGCTTTTAATTATATGTAAAGTGGTTTTGGCAACATTGTATTGGAAAGAAAGAGGCTTTTGGTTATAGTTCTCATGTGTAAAAGTTTTTTCAGTTTCATAGGAAAGAAAGGGGCCTTTTGGTGGTAATTCTTCGGGGGAAAAAGTGCTTTACCATTTTCCTATATTGAACGATTACGGTGAGTGGATAATAGCAGCGCAGCTTGTTAGATAACCTTGAAAACAAAACTCGCCGGTGGATCCTTGCCAGCTAACTTAGCTTAATCAACCTTGAGAGCAAGGGTACAATACAATGTTGTGTGCTTTGTTTTGACGCCAAACTTGGGAAGTAAGTGGAACGCGCCCTCGAGCGGAAAAGTTTGGAAAAGCGGGAGGAGATTTTGAACACATCGTTGAGCTAGGCGCAGCAGAGTTGCCAGTTAGGGAAAGGTAAATATTACTTTTAGTTGTATTGAAAAGGTATCTGTTCTTTTTAAGACGATTTCTTGCTACAGTCAGCAAGAAGCAAATGGAAATGAAGTAATGGAAATGTTATCAACGAAATTGTTTAGGAAGCATCATTATCTGACTGCGCACGCACACATAGACATACAATATAATTACACTGACACTTTCTGATTTATATGTCCTCTGAAAATGGCTTTGATATAAAGTCGAAACCGGTCATTGATTTACGCTTAGATTTACATTTTCCTTTTGGTAAAGTGATATATACAGTATATATGTGTGTGTGCTTGTATGTATGTATGGATATACACACGTATAACTCATGAACTTCGAGAATGAAAACCGTAAATCTTGAAATACTGCATTGATTCTTTAAAAAAAAAAGTTAAGTATACCTTAGTTTTACCAGACCACTGAACTGATTAACAGCTCTCCTAGGGCTGGCCCGAAGGATTAGACTTATTTTACGTGGCTAAGAACCAATTGGTTACCTAGCAACGGGACCTACAGCTTATTGTGGAATCCGAACCACATTATAGCGAGAAATGAATTTCTATCACCAGAAATAAATTCCTCTAATTCTTCATTAGCCGGCCGGAGACTCGAACTCGGCCTACCGACTGGCCCGACGAGGGACTTAATTCTTTCAACATTTCCGATATCTTACTCAAGTCTAATTCTTTCAAGATAGACTTGAGTAAGATATCGGAAATGTTTTGAAGGGGACAAGAAGAATCAAGTATTTTGTAAAAATTCTCTCTCTCTCTCTCTCTCTCTCTCTCTCTCTCTCTCTCTCTCTCTCTCTCTCTCTCTCTCTCTCTCTCTCTCGTGGGAAATTAAGACCACTAGGCTCCTGAATCTTTGGCCGGGTTCAGTGGCGTTCCCAAATGTAGATAAAAGGCTTTTACTTCGAAGGGAAAAAAATTATCAGGGGATGAGTGATCTCAGGAGATTGCAACAAAATATATAGTAATCTTGAGGCTGGGTTCTTTCTTATTGTTTTTTTTTTTTTTTGTGGGGACAGTTCTGTGGGATTCTTGGTACTTTCCTTTTTAATCTTTATGTGGGGAATTTTTAGTTTTTTTCTTTTTAATATTTTCGTGGGGACAGTTCTGTGGGAAATTTCGCTTCTTATGTATTTTATTTTTTTTGTGGGGACAGTTCTGTGCGAAATTTTGGGCGTTTTTCTTTTTATTTTTTGTGGCGACAGTTTTGTGAAAATTTTTTTTTTTTTTTTTTTCTGTGGGAAATCTCGGGTTTTATTCCTACCTACCTTTTTGTGGGAACAGTTCTGTGGGAAGTTTTTGATGTTTTCCTCTTTAATATTTTTGTCGGGACATTTGTGGTAAATTTTAGGGTTTTCCCTTTTTAATGTTTTTGTAGGGACAGTTCTGTAGGAAACTTCGTGTTTTCTTTTTTCTGTTTTTGTGGGGGCAGTTCTGTGGGAAAATGTGGGCGTTTTTCCTTTTTAATTTTTTGTGGGGATAGTTTTGTTTGTTGAGACTTCTGTGAGAAATTTCTCCATAGGTTAATGGATTGGTTTTGGCTGGGTTCATGTAAATGTGTGTCGTGTGTCGCAGATATGTGAGTATAATAATAATAATAACAATAATAATAATAATAATAATAATAATAACAATAATAATAATAATAATAATAATAATAATAATAATAATAATAACGTATAGGTAGTAGACCCTACTTTCAAGCAAGTAGTATTGAAGGTGATATAGCTGCATTCAGTTTTATATATATATATATATATATATATATATATATATATATATATATATATATATATATATATATATATATATATATATATATATATATATGTGTGTGTGTGTGTGTGTGTTATTTTTTCTCTCGCCTTGAGCATCTTAGTCGCTCGTATCGTTGCCAAATTGCCCAAACCAGCCAAATCACATCTCGTCGTCAAAATGCATTCAGCACAATACACGGGTGAGTGGCAGACATCTCTCTCTCTCTCTCTCTCTCTCTCTCTCTCTCGGGTCCTCCACCACCACCTGCAATCCCGATCATTTATCTTCACAAAACCGCGAAGAAAAGAAGAAGCGCTCCTGAAAGATAGAGAGAGAGAGATTGAGAGAATTTGTTAAATATGATACCTAAAGAAATGACAGTCACATATTCATGTGTGATTCTAAAAGAACTGAGAGAGAGAGAGAAAAAAAAAATATGTTAAATATGATACGTAAAGAATTGAGTCACATATGTGTGATTCTAAAAGAACTGAGAAGAGAGAGAGAGAGAGAGAGAGAGAGAGAGAGAGAGAGAAACTTTGTTAAATGTGATACCTAAAGAAATGGCAGTCACATATTCATGTGTGATTATAAAAGAACTGAGAGAGAGAGAGATGCTTGTCGTTAGGGTGAATTTTTTTGGGCGGAACAAAAACAATGACGAAAAATGATGATGAAGACGAGGAGGTTTGGCGTCAGGTGACACACTTTGGAAGAGGAAGAGGAGGAGGAGGAGGAAAAGGTTCATCTTTCGTCTTATATTATCACGTCTTTGTCAAAGGCAGGCTGCTGGTCCTCCTCCTTTTCTTCTTCCTCCTAATCATTCTTCTTCTTCTTCTTCTTCTTCTTCTTCTTCTTCTTCTTCTTCTTTATTGGATTAAAGTTTTGTCTCGTATCCCTTTTAGGGGAAAGATTGAGATGAAACCTCCCTACTTTCCTTTGTACGATTATCATCTTGTATTTAATACGAAATGGAGGAAAACTATTTGAGGTTAAAAATATTAACTGGTATCGTTTTATTTATGAAAAACTCTGGGTCGTTGTAAATTAAAAAAAAAATCATATGTTATTCAAACCCAAGGAAGCTGTTTTTATCATTCATTATACATATTTTAGAAGAAAACTTGTCGTTATGTTATTTATATGACACGTTTTTGACAGTAAAATTAAACTAGATATTTCAGACAAGTCAATCTTGTCCTTTTGACGAGATCTTGACACCCCACTGTTCTAGAAAAAAGATTACTTTTATATATCCATTAGAAACATAGGAATTTTTATATCATACGCGTGTCAAGTTCAGTCTTACACGCCTCTAGATCAGCTGATTGGATGAAATTTGTGGCTGACTAATATGCTTTGTTCTGTTCATCTCTGGAGGTGTTAAGAGGCATTAAACGACAATGGCGTTTGTTTCGTTCTCGATTTGTGGCTGAGAGAGAGAGAGTTATTTTACAGTAATTTTATTTGGTATGTACTCCATGCCAGTGTTCATATGGAAATACACACACACACACACACACATATATATATATATATATATTTTGTCACAAAGTGATTAAGTACCTGTTATTACACAAATGTTAAAATAAAAAATTTACCTCACTTCAGCCAGATACCTGAAACATCATAACAATAATATTACGACTGAACACTCTAAAGGTAACAGTGATCCTTTAAAACTTGCTTAACACTTGAAAAACCAATCTAAGTTTATCAAGTTATGGGTGAGGTGACAACTGCTAATAAACAAATAAACTAGGGAAAAAAGGGCATCACTCCATCAGACACTATAATTGTTTCCCTGGTTCTAATTCACTTTGATAAAATCAAAGGAGAACGTTACAGATATATCACTTACCACACACACACACACACACACACACACACACAAATATCTCTAATCACTGGTGGTCAGAATGAAACATTGTGCTTATAAAACTTTAAACAAACAAATTTATTTCTAAGCTCAAAAGTTATAAGTAGAGTTCACAATCTCAAAAGATTTAATATTACTTGATAACAATGTAAGATTTAATTAATTCTTAAAAACAAGTTTTAATTCACAAAACTTTATCAAGAAATTAAGTTAACTGAGCAAAATTCAAACTAATATTTATTTCAAATTTGAAAAAGAAATCTCAAGAAATGGAAATCAGCACAAGTATTCATTGTTAGTATCAACACATAATTTTGGGTAACACTGTGAAATTATAAACACATGAGCACATAATAATATGAAAACAAGGACATATTAAAAATTAATATGCAGCAGAAAATATACCAACAGCAATTTCACTAAGATGAAGTCTGTTTTTAAAGATTATATCTCTCTCAAAAAGATTACATCCACTTTTTAAAAGATCATATTCACATCTTACCAAAATCATAAATTAATTTTTTACCAAAACCACTTCAGTTTTTACCATGGTAAAAAACAAGCAAATAACATATTACCTTACTCCTCTCTGCACTCAATTACACAACTCCTTATTCCTCAGTAAATACACTTTACAATGCCTGTACAATGCAAGTATTTTGATCCATTCACAAAATTATATGTGTTATGGGAGAGTGACCATAACTTTACACCCTTCTATATAAGGATGGGTTGAGAGAGAGAGAGAGAATTGCCTTCTTATCCTACCAGCTCCCTATTCTAACTACTTTTGGTTCACCAACGCCTGTTATGACTCCAAACCTGGGTTACCAGTTAGTCATTTAAAGAAAGAGGTTACACTGACAGAATCTTAGAATAAACTGAGTTCCTTTCTCTCTACACTAGAATAAACAGAATACATAATTACTTCTTCTATAGAATAAACAGTCTATTCTTGGATTTATTCTTTGGCTCAGAAAACAATATATGTTTTGTCCCTTAATTGAATGATTGGCAACTAACTTCCTGGCTGGACACTTGTTCAAACAAGCATAGGTCTCTGAATGAGTCTCGGCTATTAACCTGTCATCCCTTCAAAGATAACATGAGTGCTCTCCCTCGCATACCCATTTTCTTTGTGGCCCACCTTGGTACACACAGTTATGTAAACACAAAACGCCAACCCTTTGTAGAATTTGAGACTCCCACAAATATTATTAATGTTATTTCAGTTCATATATGACGATCACAAAAAGAAAACATATATACAAGCATTGTACAAAAGCATACATATTACAAAATCACCTCGTTATATTTCACAACACATGAGATCTCTGGAAGAAAAATCATATAAAAAATGCAGAACACATATTACTTTTACATAATATTCACACACACACACATATATATATATATATATATATATATATATATATATATATATATATATATATATAAAGGCAAATGCTATGTAAAGGACATTAAGTTTAAAGGCCTAGCACCACTCCGTTGTTTCTCTTTCCTTCGTGGCATCTGCCTTTATATATTCATCACATTCCACATTTTTGTGATTCATTTATACATTTATATATATATATATATATATATATATATATATATATATATATATATATATATATATATATATATAATATATGTGGTTGTGTGTGTGTACATTTATATGTAACACGAATAATTACATTTGATGAGAAACCTTACCTTACTTCCAGGGTACACAAGTGGAATGCAATAAAAATCCAGCAGTAACTGGAAGTGTTTCATGGAGATCAAAAGAAGATTCTCTCTCTCTCTCTCTCTCTCTCTCTCTCTCTCTCTCTCTCTCTCTCTCTCTCTCCACCCTTTTTCTAGTGGGCTATTGTATTCTTCTGTTTGAGTGATGAAATACCATATAACAAAACGAAGTTTAAAGCCCCTGAGAGAGGAGAGCAAATGGCCAGCTAGAATAGAAGTGTTATATAAAGACACTTTTTGGTCGTTCCCCCTCCCCCTCCTGGCCAGGTATGCATGGTTATGTGTTTATTTCCGTGATGATAAACAGCGCAATTCACCTGTTGAACTCCTTAGGGGGGCACTGGCATCAGTGCACCTCACGCGGTGCACTGTATGCATTATTGCTTAAGGCACTTTGCAGCGCCCCTTCGTCCCCCAGCTGCAACCCGTTTCATTTGTTTTACTGTACCTCCTCCATTCAAACTCACTCTCTTCCATCTCACTTTCCTCAACCCTCTTCTAACAATTGATTCATAGTGCAACTGGGATATCTTCCTCCTCTTACACCTTTCAAATGTTTTCACTGTCAATTTCCGTTTCAGCAATGAATGACCTATTAGGTCCCAGTGTTTGGACTTTGGCCTAAATTCTATATTTTAATTCCAATTCCAAAAGTTGTGCTTGATTCATGCATACTGATGTTGAAGGATATACATACATTAATAAATATATATATATATATATATATATATATATATATATATATATATATATATATATATTATATATATGTATATATAAATTTCATGGCATCTATAGGGGAGACGCCTTTAAATGTTTTTCCCCTCCACTCTACGCCTCTTAACTTTCCTCCCGTTGCCTTCCATTTAGAAGTAAGTTCGAGTGAGCTTTCATGTTTCCGTTATGTACTGTACTTCTTTCTTTCTTGCTTTCTTTCTCCGCTTCATCAATTAAATTCAAAACTCCTCTCTCTATTCCTGTGGGGTTTTCACAGTCCTCCCCCCCCCCACTTGAACCATTTTAAGTCGTAGGGGAGCCTTTTCCCCAGTCCCCGTCCTCCTCCCCCTTCCCCTCAGACATTTTAAATCGTAGGGGGCCTTCGTTCATTCATAAGCGGAGGAGAAGCATATAAAGGTTTCCGAGGGTCACTTTTGTGTCTTAATTCTGCATCGGGGTCTCTCTCCTTGTTGTACACACCGATTAGATCTAGAAACTTTGTTCAAAGTCATCATATATGAGAATAAAGTCTCATTAGTTTTGAAGGTTTTTAAAGTGCGCCGGAGGAAAGTTCGCTTTTCATTTTGTCGTCGGGAAGGTGCTATTGAAAGAGTATGATTTGGCTTTGGTTTTTGACCCGACGTAATGGAAACGGTCTTTGTGTGTCCGGTTAGCGCTGATAACTGCTTTCATTAAAGATTTCAAATAAAACAGCTTCGCTTTTGTCGACTGTGGATACCACATACACTGTATTGCATATATATATATATATATATATATATATATATATATATATATATATATATATATATATATATATATATATATATATATATATATAATTTATATATATATAAATATATATATATAAAATATATATATATATATATATATATATATATATATATATATATATATATATATATATATATATATATACACGCATGCATGGATACGTGTAGCATTTAATGTGACGGAAGCTTGCGTTTCCTTTAAATGACAGCTGACGTATTTGAAGGTCACAGCATGCCTTCGTGTGTAATGCAGTGACGTCACGTGCATGTTGGACCGCCGCTGGTGTTACGTTACCCTTGTAACAGTAGTAACGGGATCGTGTGATGGTTTAACTGCATTCTGAGGTAAGGTGGCTGTGTGTGTGAAAGTTCCCTTTGCTCGAACTGCTTGATTATTCTCTCTCTCTCTCTCTCTCTCTCTCTCTCTCTCTCTCTCTCTCTCTGGGAAACGATGAGTTGGGTGTAGCGGTGTAAAAAGCGTTTCCTTAACATCGGTTGTATACCAATGTTGACCGCAACAGTGATTTAGGGACGTGGTTGCTGCTAGTTGGGCGTAGGGGGTGATGATGGGGGAGAAAAAAAAATGAGTGCTGCACATACCATGAAAACCATGAATCTTATCATTATCTACTTGTATTCTATCCTTTTTATGCAACGTCACAACATGCTTCATGAGGAAATGTATACTGATTTTTCTTGGTTATCTGGTAGGGTACTCGTACATTCTACATTTCTGTCATGACAGTGAACCTTCAGTGGTGTATGATCCCCATAGGTGGGTAGTGGGGGTACAACCGTCTGTGCACCTCATGCGGTGCACCGTAAGCATTATCACTTAAGGTTCTTTGCGGCGTCCCTTTGGCCCCGAGCTGCAACCCCTTTCATTCCTTTCGCTGTACCTTCGTCCATATTTCCTTTCTTCCTTTTGCATCCTCTCCCAATAATATTGTTTCCTGGTGCAACTGCGTGGTTTTCCTCCTGTTACACCTTTCAAACCTTTTTTACCCTCGATTTCCCTTTCAGCGCTGAATGACCTCATAGGTCCCAGCGCTTGGCCTTAGGCCTAAATTTTGCATTCCATTCCATTCCATTCATATCTGTCATGAGGGTGTACCTTCCTTGGCGGATGGATGGTCAAAATAGAAATTCAGCCTTGGAAATAGTTGGCCGTTGATTGATCGGTTGTGAAACATTCGCCGTGTAGATTGAGGGTGGGTTTTGGCCCGTGTTTCTCCTGTGCAATTATTATTATTATTATTATTATTATTATTCAGAACAAGCCGCTGACTTTAAATTCAGGCTTCCAAAGAACATTACAGTATTCATTTGAAAAGAGTAACAGAAAGTAATAGGAAATACGGAAAGAAGAGATCACTTATTAGAAAAGAAAAAGTAAATTAACAAATTAATAGATAAATATATACCAGGTTTATGTTTACATGTCATTGCTGTAGGTTAACCCTGGATGTTATTGTGTTCAGGGTAAAATCATTCTCTCTCTCTCTTAGTAGTATGCTTGTTTACCTAAGGGATGAATCATGTACTTGGCTGTTTGTCCTATATTGTGGATCACAGCTGGTACAGAGAGAGATACACACCAATGATCAGAACTGTGTCACATTGTATGCTATCGTATAATTGCACACGGGATGGCCTCGAGGAGGCAATCATCTCAAATTTCTGATGGTGAGTTTTTGATAAAAGTGGTAATTTCGATTTTAGTATTGTTAGTAAACCTCGCGTCAGTTGTAGTTGGGTATAAATGATATTGATAATAATTTAGATACTTTTGGTATTAATGGCAAATGTTATTTGGATTATGCAAAGACTAGGGAATATGTTAATTGAAAGCTTATGCTTGTTCTTTCTTGTGTACTCATACTTATCTAGTGTTTTCGATAATTATTATTATTATTATTATTCAGAAGATAAACTCTATTCATATGAAACAAGCCCACAGGGGCCATTGACTTGAAATTATCTATTAGGTAATTACGTTTATTATTTTTTTTAGATGTTCGTGATTTGCATAGTTATTATTATTGTTCTTAATCAGAAGGCGAACCCTATTCATTTGGAACAAGCCCACCACAAGGGATCATTAACTTGGAATTCAAGCCTCCAAGTAATATGGTTTTCATTAGAAAGAAGAAACAGAACGTAATGGGAAATACAGAAAGAAGAGATCCCGGATTAAAAAAGATAAAAATAGATTAAATTGATAGGTAAATAGATAAAAATTTAATTAAATTATTAAAATACAAGGAGAATTGTATTAAGGTAGTAATGCTTTGCATGACCGCTAACAGTGAAAATAATCTGAAAGAAAGCAAACATAAATAAAAACACACACACATATATATATATATATATATATATATATATATATATATAATATATATATATATATTATATATATATATATATATATATATATATATATATATATATATATATATATATATATATATATATATATATATATATATATATATGTATATGTATATGTATGTAAACAAAATCCGTTCGTGAAACCGTCGGCAAATTCCTACGTGACCTCTGAACATTGAAAGTGACCATGACCTCATTTTCCACAGCGGATTGATAGGGGTAGTGAGTTCAAAAGTAATTGACACCATAAAAACTTTTGACCTAGATGACAAAAGGACAATTACTGGGCTTGTAGACAGGCCAGTTGTTAGGTTCTCACTGTCGGCAAAATTGGTGTAGCAATTGCGAGAGGTACAAGAGGGAAAGTACAATAAAGTGTGGATGGATATGGAGAAAATAATAAAGTTACTAAGAAAATAATTGTTAAAAATTAACCGAGGAAACAATTAAGTAACTTAGAAAGAAATAGGTGACTGTTAAAAAGATAAGTCTTCTCTTCCTCTTTCTCTGTCGGTATAGAACTTGAGGGAAAAGAAAGATACCTCACTTTTCTTTCTCCCCCGTATAGAAATCAGAGCAAGAGAGAGGAGAATTCCTCACATTTTCTCTTTCACTCTCCGTATAGAACTTAGAGAGAGAGAGAGAGAGAGAGAGAAAAAAGAGAATTCTTCTCTTTTTTCACTTTCTCCGTATAAAACTTAGAGGAAAAAAAGACAAGTCCTCACTTTTTCTTTCTGCGTATAGAACTTATAGAAAAAAAAAGACAATTCCTCACTTTTTCTCTTTCTCCGTATAGAACTATGAGAAAAAAAGACAATTCCTCACTTTTTCTCTTTCTCCGTATAGAACTATGAGAAAAAAAGACAATTCCTCACTTTTTCTCTTTCTCCGTATAGAACTATGAGAAAAAAAGACAATTCCTTACTTTTTAAAACAAACACTTTCTTCGTATAGAACTTATAGAAAGAAGAAAAAGAGAATTCCTCTCTTTTTCTCATGTAGAAATCCGAGCAAAAAAAAAAAAAAAAATATTCGATTGGATTTACGTCAATCCAGCTGCCATCTTACCGTCTCCATGGTAGGTTGATCTAGATCTAGAGAAGGCGTCTTTTGCGGCAAACGTCCTGAGGATACGTGACCCTACGTCAGGTCTCGGGGATTCTAGAGCCATGTCAGTTCCCCCACCCTCTTCCCCAGGGGGGAGGGGTTGTGAAGGGGGGGGAAAGAATCTAGAGATTACTGTCATTTTGCCATGTCCAGTAACTGCTGTTCCTCCTCCTCCTCCTCCTGAAAAGCAGGAGGGGGGGGAGGGAGGAGGGGTGAGGAGTTGGAGTTTTCGAGGGGGGCGTGGGATGGAGAACATGGAGAGACATACTTCTCAATAATTGTTGGAAGAAGAAGCAGCAGCAACTCTCTAGATCTGGTGGAAGTTATGAGATTTCGTGCGTTCGTGTTCACGAATACAGAAGTGCGTGTTCGTGTGTGCGTATCTCATTCAAGCTTTGTGAAGTTCTCGTCATTGATGCTTAGTGTTTACAGGTCTTTATTTAATCTTTATATATATATATATATATATATATATATATATATATATATATATATATATATATATATATATATATATATATATATATATATAATATATATATATATATATATATATATATATATATATATATATATATATATGTATATATGTATATAATATGTATATATATATATTTATTTATGTATATACACATATAATTCTTACATATTGCATTGCGCTCAAGTTTTTCTTTAGCGCTGTGGGGTCTCAAGAAGTAGTAGCCGTGCTTATCTGCGCTGTCTGGGCTGATAAGGATTTCGATAAGGCTTTTGAAGCAGCTGATGAGAAAGAGGTGGTTACGTCCATCGCCGCCTGATTTATATCTATTTCACTCTCACTTGATCACTGACGTTCATTTGGTGTCTAGATTGAATTGTGACAAAAATAAGTAGCGGAGTAAGAACATCTTCGCTTGTGGATAGT